>NC_057799.1:415533095-415855638 GCF_018294505.1 Triticum aestivum | reverse complement strand
GGCGACGCGCAGGCGGCACGGCGGAGCAGCGGCGGCGGCGGGACGAGGGGCAGAGGGGGGTCGGGGCTGCCCTTTTAAAGAGGGGGGCGTCCCGAGGCGGTGGTGGCGTCGCGGAGTCCTTCGGGAGTCCGACGGCGTGTCGGCGCCGGACTCCGAGCGGGAGGAGGCGGTGGCGGCGCGATGGGCCGGCTGGGCTTCGGCCCAGTCGATCCGGAGACCCCTTTTTTATAAAATAAATTCCGCCGAAGAAAATCCTAATAAAAATATAAAGAAAATTCTAAAAATGCGAGAAACCATTTTCGCCGTCTAAATAAAATATTTAGAACAAAGTGAACATTTTTCTGGCTTAAAAATGCAATTTTGAAAAACGCATATTTTTCTAATTCAAATAAAAATCTTGAATAAAATCCAAATAAAATATTTATTTGATTTTAACATTTTCCTCCAACATTTAATTTATTTTGGAGAAGTCATTTTATCTCCTCTCATTTATTTTGGATATTTAAAATATTCGGAGAGAAAAATATTAAAACCAAAATGATCCTCTTTTCGAATTTGAGAAAAATTCAAATATGAAAGTAAATGAAATCCCCAACTCTTTCCGTGGGTCCTTGAGTTGCTTAGGATTTTCTAGGATCGCAAACAAAATGCAAATAAAATATGATATGCATATGATGACCTATGTATAACATCCAAATTGGAAATTGATGTTACACATAAGATTGAATAGGATGTAGACTTAGAATAATCCATAAGCATCTGTAGTAGAATCCTTCCAAGGCCGGTTGTCATAGCTAGATTTAGACCGGATTTTCCAATATTTAACTTTGCATCTGTAGCCCCCAAGGGCCGGTTTAATCAGCATGAATGAACTGGTCCTGTTCAATATTGTTTTAACAAAGAGGGCTTATCTGTGTAGACCCCATGAACCGGTTGTAACTATTTATAATACAACCGGGTCATCTTAAAACAATAAGAAGACTCAAGCGATATGCATTAGCCCCCAAGTGCCAAGTACTCTTTCTTGCAAAGTGCTTGGGACTTTTACTGACATGAACCGTCTATATGAAGAATTGTTTCGGCTAGCATTAGCCCCCAAGTGCCAAGTTTTGTTGCTTGCAAAAGACTTGGGACTTATGTTTCTATAATCCGGATATGAAGGTTCTTGCAATGTTTGTGCTTGTACAGGATGCCACTGCTGACCTTCAATCACAGTGGTATGATGCAAAGACCCGGGTGAAGAATCAAGAGTCTGAGACTCGGAAGGCTGAGTCAAAATTCCAATTTAGCGTCGCTGAAACAGAAAACTGAAGACCAGTTTTGAGGCTGAGAAAAACATGTGGGCTGAAGAAAGGGCTGCTTTGACGCAGCGAGCTGAGAAAGCAGAGGCGACACTTGAAGAGGTGACCACTGAGCTCACCGGTTTAAAACATCGTGTATCCCAGATGGTTTCTGCTATCTTTGGTGAGTCGCCTTGCTTTCCATCAAAGGTAAATCTGTTTTTGATCATATAAACTGCCTCTAACCAATCTATGACTTACTCAGGTCCCTGGAGTAGCAACCTTAACCAAGACATGCTTGTGAAGCTCAAAGCTGTTTACACTCTTGTTGAACAGCTATATACTGGAACTCAGCATGCACTGGCCACAATTTCTCCAACTAATCAAGCTCCTACTCTTTTGATAGATGTCTTGAAAAAACTTTCTGCGTTGCCTACCAAGATAGAGGAGATGAAACGGTCTTCTGCGAGAGCCGTGTAACATCCCAAATTTTCAATTTGGAATGTTATGCATTAGATCATCATTGCATATCATATTTTTATTGCATTTTGGCTTGATCCTAGAAATTCTATGCAACTCAAGGACCCACAGAGAGAGTTGGGGATTTTGTTATTTTCAGATTTGAGTTTTCTCAAATTTTGAAAAGAGGATCATTTGATTTTAATTATTTTCTCTTCGAATATTTCTTTTGCGAAAATAAAAGAGAGGGGATAAAATGACTTCCCCAAAATAAAGAAATATTGGAGATTTAATATTAAAATCAAATAAGAATTTTATTCGGAATTTTATCGCTATTTTATTTGAATTAGGAAAAATATGCGTTTTCCAAAATTGCATTAGAGTCCTAAATAAAATAAATGTTCACCTTGTCCGGTAGATTTTTAGAGGACGGGGAAAATTTATTTCAGGATTTTTGGAGTCCGCTTAGTATTTCTTTTCTTTGTTTTTTTGCACGTCGGATTTTTTTTTAAAAGGAGCCTTACCGGGCCATGTCCGCCTGGGACACTGACCCGGCCGGCCCTTTAAAGGCCGAAGGCCCGAGCCGCCCCAGCCACCCGCCGCCGCCGCCGGAGCCCGCCGCCCCGACGCCGTGCCGCCGCCCCGTCGCCACCCCGTCGCCCGTCGCCGGAGCCCACCATAGCCGGAATTAGCCGCCGCCGCTGCCGTCCCGATCCGTGAGGTAGCCGTTGGTTTTATTCTAAAAACCGTTCGATTTTTATACGAAAACCTAGATGCATTTTTTTATTAGATCGGTTTTTTTCGGTTTAGTCATTTAGCAAACGCCCGTTCGTACATTCGTTTTAACAAACGGTTTTCACCCGTTAACCGCAGACAGCGAACGTTCGTTCGTTAGCCAGTTCGTCAGTTTTTCTTTTCCAGGGTTTTCCGTGATTATTTTCGATCGTGATTTCTGACCCGATTTTCGTTTTAGTTTATCTTTTCGCTCGTTTATCGGAATCAGGCGATTCAAGCGCCTAGATCTTCGTCTCGAAGCCCTCTTTCTGTTTAACCAACTTGAACAAGATTTTGCTACTGTAAAATTTGACCTAAGTCCAGATTAGTAAACGGATCTTATTTCTTTCGCAGTTTGAGTTTCGTTGCTTCGTTTGATTTGATTCTTTTTGCAAACCGAAGTTCTTAAGTTGAACTTTCTGGTTGAGTTTTACCCATGCTTCTAGTTGAGTGCTTATTGTATGTTTGTTTGTTTGTGATAGAGTACCCGGAGTGCGAAGCTTGCTACTATGAGTCTCTAGGTTTCACGGATCATCAGAAAGGCAAGTAACACTTTGATCATACCTTTTTACTACCAAGTTTTATTGCATTAGATCAATCCTCAAACAATTGCATGGTTAGGATCTAATTAACTTGTGGTTTTGGGAAGTAGATGAGGTAGTACCTATTTACCTATTTATTTTCAAACCTATGGGAGTTACTTCTACGTTGCTTATATTGCTATGCTATGCTCGTAGACGTGGATTGGGTTTGAGTGTTTTCCATGACAGATGTGAGTTTGTTAATTAATGGTTAAACTTAAGGTGGCAACTTTAATACACATCTGGGTGGATTGCTTGTGGGCACCTGGAGAATCCAGTGTTGTCCTAGGATATCCCGGAGGACCCATGTGATCATCCTACGGCCCGCCACCCAGGCTCAAAGGGATCATAAGATTATTCATGCTAGAAACTTCCGTGTGCAGCCACAAGCCATTATGGGCTCTGGCATAGTTGAGTAAGTTGTGTGAAGCTCTTGAAGAGGTAGACTAGCAGATGTAGTGGGTTGTAGGTGGTACTGTCTATCCAGAGTAGAGAGTTAATGCTTCAGGAAGACTGTGTCTCGAATCTCCGACCAAGGATGTATTCGAGTCTTGTGGGGAAAAGTGCGCAAACCTTTGCAGAGTGTACAAACTAATCATGGTTAGCCGTGTCCCTGGTTATGGACATCTTGAGTATCTAGTTCTTGGATTATCATGTTGATCTCATCACTCTTAATATAATTTGATTAGGTTCAATGATGATGCTTAATTGGGATTGAGTTGGAGGAGCCTTCTCAATGTTTAACAACCACCATGATAGTTAAATAAAATTTATTCCTTTGTTGTAGGGAAAAATTGGCTTTATGACAAACTGTAACCATAGAGCTTACCACCAGCCAAATATGCATGTAGTGATAGCAATTATTCTGTTCATTACTCTTGTGTTACCTTGCCAGCATATTCCATGTGTTGACCCGTTTCGGGCTGCAATGTTAATGTTGCAGACTTTTCAGACGACGAGTAAGGAGCCATAGGTCGTTGTGTTTCACTCAGTGATGCCGCTGGAGTTGATGGACTCACTTTATCTTCGAAGCCTTCTGCTGTTATCGATTTTAGATGGCCTTAAGCCATATTTATTGTAATAAGTTCTCTTTTGAGACATTCGATGTAATAAGTGTGTGATTGCTACTCTGTTATAAATCCTCAAGTACTGTGCGTGTCAGCATTACCGATCCAGGGATGACACTGATGCACACAGATCAGACTGTTTGAGGTCTGGTCGCTACAAGATGGTATCAGAGCACACACTGACTATAGGACATGACCACTAAGCTAAAACCCTAGATCACTACTCTCTTCTCATTTCTGACTCCTCTACCTTTTCTACTCGAGGAACAAGTTTGCACAACCGGATGAAGATACACCCTTTGGACGACACTTGAAGGAAGTTACTAGATACCTGAACATCGGAATACCAATATTCACCGGGACTTACAATGCCACTTTACCAGAAGAGGAGCGCTGGATGATTCGAGTTCAAGTTCCAGGGAGGACCTTCCCGCCAGTGACTGAGCCCATAGAGTTTTCCTTTGACGAACCAACCTGGAGTCTAGGGAAGAGCATGGCAGCCCACATCACCATGGGACGCATTGGAGAAGTTTACCACAAGGATCTCAAGGATACTATCTACCAGATTTGTGGGCGCCGAGATGAGCAATGGGAGATGATCAGCACCAGGAAGGATAGGTCCATTGCAGCTTTCATCCAGGAGTTAAATCAACACATTCGTTGCCAGGAGAACCAGATGTGCGCAGGCATGATAGATCTAAAGAAGGCAATGACCAGGATCACGGAACTGGAGGAAGAGATCAAGTCTACACGCGATGGATACAAGGAGGAAATGACGATACTCGTGGAGAAGAATGACGATCTGACCAGGAAGCTAGGAGTGTTCATGGAAGACCCCGCGCCAGGAGGAGAAGACGACGATTCTACTTGCCCGGAGAACTACATCATCATCGACGACACCGAATCGGACCCCGACGATAGCGATGATGACTTTGTTGATGAAGCTGGAGCAGATATTATGGAATCTTCCACCGATCAATTTTTCTAGTCGACCACCATATCAGTAGTAGAAATTCCCCCATGTATATAGTATAGTCCGAGCACCTTTGTAACGATAGTTAGACCGATTGTATGCCCTTGTTTGATTGATTAAAGTGATATGATTGTGTTTGTCTCATGTGCATATGGGTAGTGTTTTCCACCTAGACCTCATTCTATTCTACTTTCTCACCTTTTCTAAACCCAGCAGATGCCTCCGAGACGCGACAATGGATTTGCTTTCCCACCGGAGTTCACTCAGTTGATCCAGCAGCAGAATGCATTGATGCAGATACTAGTCCAGAATCAGAATCAGGGGAACAACAACAACCCCCCACCACCACCACCTGTTGATCACATAGCCCGTTCTCTAAGGCTGAATCCGCCAGTGTTCTCAAGTAGCACCGAGCCGACAGTTGCAGACGATTGGCTCCACAAGATTGGAAGGGAGTTGACCACTGCAGGATGCACAGATGCGGAGAGAGTGCGTTTTGCCGCACATCAGCTTGATGGACCCGCATCATCATGGTGGGAGAATTTCACAGCCACTTACCCCATCGACACTATCACATGGGACCAGTTTCAGCAAGCTTTTCGCACTGCTCATGTTTTAGCAGGAGCTATGGCCATGAAGAAGCGCGAATCTCGCAATTTGCGCCAAGAAGTACGCACAGTGGGCCAGTATGTGGATGATTTTAGTAAGCTAGCACGCTATGCCCCAGATGACGTTGCTACGGATGCAGCTGAGCATGAGAAGTTTCTGGAAGGAGTGAATGATGAGCTGAGCATGCAGTTGATGGTGGCAACCTTCAACAACTACCAGGAGTTGGTAGATAGAGCTCTGATGATTGAAGGGAAGCAGCAGCAGATTGACAACCGCAAGAGGAAGTATGGGCAAGGAAAGTATAATTCTGGAGCTCAGTAGAGACCCCATTTTACCCCGAACTCGGGAGGACCCCTTCAACATAACCATGGAAGTCACAATCACAATGGAGGGAGTTCGCACAACCACAGTGGCCCCAACAATGGGAATGGTAATGGAGGAAGCAACAGCCAGAACCGTACCAACCCAGCAACGCCTGCCAAGAAGGATCTAAGTCACATTACTAGTTTCAAGTGCGGGAAGAATGCACATTATGCCACAGAGTGTTCTGAAGCAAAGAATGGAAATGGCAATGGAAGCTCTGGGAAGAAGCCCAACCCTTTCAACAGGGGACAAGTGAACCACGTTAGAGTGGAGGAGGTTGAAGCGCAACCCGATGCAGTAATAGGTAAGTTTCTGGTTAAGTCATTTACTGCAATCGTTCGTTTTGATACTGGTGCATCGCATTCATACATATCAAGAGAATTTGTGGATAAGTTTAAACTGCCAACCCAAGCCCTTAGGTCACCCATGTTAGTAACCTCGCCAGGAGCAGAGTATATGGCTAGCCTATGGTGTGATCGGTTACCATTAAGGATTGGTAACTACCTGTTTCCCTCAGACCTGATAGTATTGGAGTCACAAGGACTGGACGTGATATTAGGCATGGATTGGTTATCGAAGTATGGAGGGAACATTGACTGTGCCAGTAATTCGATTTTGCTTACCACCCCATAAGGAAGAAGGATTAAGTATGTATCCCGGCATGTGCCAAAGAGGACTCAAGTGAATTCCTTATCAGGAGTTGTACAGGAGGAAGTACCAGTGGTGAAGGATTTCCCTGATGTATTTCCAGATGAGTTGCCAGGCATGCCACCGGATAGAGACATTGAGTTTTTGATTGAGATTTTGCTAGGAACAGGGACAATATCTAAGAGACCGTACAGGATGCCCGCAAAGGATTTAGAGGAAATTAAGAGGTAGATTAAGGAGCTACTGGATAAAGGCTATACTCGCCCAAGCTCGTCACCTTGGGGATCACCAGTGCTTCTAGTGGAGAAGAAGGATGGATCGTTGAGGATGGTTGTTGATTATCGAGGATTGAATGAGGTGACAATCAAGAATAAGTACCCACTGCCGATGATCAATGATCTGTTTGATGAGTTGCAAGGAGCTAAAGTATTTTCCAAGATCGATCTGCGATCAGGATACCACCAGCTAAAGATTCGAGAGCAGGATATACCTAAGACAACTTTTACCACAAGGTACGGGCTATATGAGTATACTGTTATGTCATTTGGTCTGACTAACACACCTGCCTATTTTATGAACATGATGAACAAGGTGTTTATGGAGTTTTTGGATAAGTTTGTCGTGGTGTTCATTGATGATATTCTAGTCTACTCGAAGAATGAAGAGGAGCATAAAGAGCATTTGCATTTGGTACTTGGGAAGCTCAGAGAACATCAGTTATATGCCAAGTTCAGCAAGTGTGAGTTTTGGTTGAAGGAAGTTGAATTCCTCGGACATGTTATATCCGGAGAAGGAATAGTAGTAGACCCTACCAAGGTTGTCACTGTGACAAACTGGGAAGCACCCACGTCGGTTGGAGAGATCCGAAGTTTTCTTGGACTCGCAGGATACTACCGGCGGTTCATTGAGAATTTCTCGAAGATTGCAAAGCCCCTGACGGAGTGGTTGAAGAAGGACACCAAGTTCAAATGGACTGAGGAATGTGAGGCCAGTTTTCAGGAGTTGAAGAAACGCTTGGTTACAGCTCCAGTGTTGATTCTTCCAGACCAACGCAAGGATTACCAGGTGTATTGCGATGCTTCTCGTCAAGGACTTGGAGAAGTACTTATGCAGGAGGGAAGAGTTGTCTCATATGCCTCACGACAGCTTAAACCCCATGAGTTGAATTATGCTACCCATGATTTGGAGTTAGTAGCCGTAGTGCATGTGTTGAAGACATGGAGACATTTTCTCATCGGAAACCACTGTGAGGTGTACACGGATCACAAGAGTTTAAAGTATATCTTCACGCAGAAGGAGTTGAATCTCAGGCAGAGGAGATGGTTGGAGCTCATCAAGGATTATGATCCCAGAAAGGCTAACGTGATAGCCGATGCATTGAGCCGCAAGAGTCATGTCAATACACTCATGACCGGAGAGTTACCCAAGGAGTTAGCACGGGATCTTCGTGAACTATGTTTGGAAATAGTTCCGAGAGGTTATGTAGCAGCATTGGAGATTCAGCCTACTTTGATGGATAAGATCAGGGAAGCTCAGAACACGGACAAGGAGATTGCCGAGATAAAAGAAAGGATGAGAAAATGAAAAGCTAAGGTATTTCGTGAGGATGAGCACGATACCCTATGGTTTGAGGACTGCGTATATGTGCCAAATGATCCGGAGATCAGGAAGTTGATTCTACAAGAGGCCCATGATTCGCCGTATTCGATCCACCCAGGAAATACCAAGATGTATCTGGATTTGGAAAGTAGCTTCTGGTGGACCAGAATGAAGAAGGATATTGCGGAGTATGTAGCAGTTTGTGATGTATGTCAAAGAGGGAAGGCAGAACATCAGAAGCCGGCTGGATTGTTACAGCCATTGCCGATACCCGAATGGAAGTGGGATAAACTAGGCATGGACTTTATCACGGGATTGCCTAGGACCCGTTCAGGTTATGACTCGATATGGGTTGTAGTCGATCGTTTGATGAAGGTAGCTCATTTCATCCCAGTGAAGACCACTTACACCAGTGCTAAGTTGGCGAAGATATACATGACCAGGATCGTATGTCTGCATGGAGTTCTGAGGACCATTGTATCAGATAGAGGAACCCAGTTTACCTCAAAGTTTTGGAATCAGTTGCATGAGACTTTGGGAACCAGGCTAGAGTTCAGTACATCTTTTCACCCGCAGACAGATGGACGGACTAAGAGAGTCAATCAGATTCTGGAGGACATGTTGAGAGCTTGTGCGCTAGACTATGGATCTAGTTGGGACGACAATTTTCCATATGCAGAGTTCTCTTACAACAACAGCTATCAAGCCAGTTTGAAGATGGCCCCTTTCGAAGCATTATACGGAAGGAGGTGCAGGACACCGTTGTTGTGGGATGAAGTTGGAGACCGTCAGTTGTTTGGACCAGATTTGATTAAAGAGTCTGAAGAGAAGGTTAAGCTGATGCGCGATGGACTCAAGGTAGCCCAGTCCAGGCAGAAGAGCTATGCGGATTCTAAACGGAAGGGGACAGTTTACGAAGTCGGAGACAGAGTGTATCTTCATGTATCGCCACTTCGAGGAGTGAAGCGTTTTGGAGTTAAGGGAAAGTTAGCACCACGTTTTGTGGGACCATACAAGGTTTTGGAACGTATGGGAGAAGTTGCTTACAAGTTGGAATTTCCCGAAGGATTGTCAGGAGTTCACGATGTGTTCCACGTTTCTCAGTTGAAGAAGTGCCACGCAGAGATGGCTGATATCCCTCTGAGAGATACAGTGCCACTGGAACCGATTCAGTTGGATAGCGATTTGACCTACGAGGAGAAACCAGTCAAGATTCTTGAGTTTGCCAGCCGAGTCATATGCAGTAAGGTTATCAAGTTCTGCAAGGTTCAGTGGAGCCACCATACCGAGGATGAAGCCACCTGGGAACGAGAGGAAGACCTACGGAAGGATCACCCTCACCTATTTTCTAGCCAACCCGAATCTCGAGGGCGAGATTCATCTTAAGGGGGGGGTAGGTTTGTAACATCCCAAATTTTCAATTTGGAATGTTATACATTAGATCATCATATTTTTATTGCATTTTGGCTTGATCCTAGAAATTCTATGCAACTCAAGGACCCACGGAGAGAGTTGGGGATTTCGTTATTTTCATATTTGAGTTTTCTCAAATTTTGAAAAGAGGATCGTTTAATTTTAATTATTTTCTCTTTGAATATTTCTTTTATGAAAATAAAAGAGAGGGGATAAAATGACTTCCCAAAAATAAAGAAATATTGGAGATTTAATATTAAAATCAAATAAGAATTTTATTTGGAATTTTATCGCTATTTTATTTGAATTAGGAAAAATATGCGTTTTTCAAAATTGCATTAGAGTCCTAAGTAAATGTTCACCTTGTCCGGTATATTTTTAGAGGACGGGGAAAATATATTTCAGGATTTTTGGAGTCCGTTTAGTATTTCTTTTCTTCGTTTTTCTGCGCATCAGAATATTTAAAGAAAAAAAGGAGTTACCGCCTTACCGGGCCGTGTCCGCCTGGGACACTAACCCAGCCGGCCCTTTAAAGGCTGAAGGCCCGAACGGCCCCAGCCACCTGCCAGCCCCACCCGAACCCTAACGCCGCCCCGCCGCCAGCCCCGCCCGAATTCTAGCGCCGCCCCGCCGCCGCCGCTGCGCTGCGCCACCGTTGCTGCGCCGCGCCCCGACGCCGCCCCGTCGCCACCCTGCCGCCTGTCGCCGGAGCCCGCCGCAGCCGGAGTTCGCCGCCGCCACCGTCCCGATCCGCGAGGTAGCCGTCGGTTTTATTCTAAAAACCGTTCAGTTTTTATACGAAAACCTTGATGCGTTTTTTATTAGATCGGTTTTTTTTTCCGGTTTAGTTATTTAGCGAACGCCCGTTCGTACGTTCATTTTAACGAACGGTTTTCACCCGTTAACCGCAGACAGCGAACGTTCGTTCGTTAGCCTGTTCGTCAGTTTTTCTTTTTCCACGGTTTTCCGCGATTATTTTCGATCCCGATTTCTGACCCAATTTTCGTTTTAGTTTATCTTTTCACTCGTTTACCGGAATCAGGCGATTCAAGCGCCTAGTTCTTCGTCTCAAAGCCCTCTTTCTGTTTAACCAACTTGAACAAGATTTTGCTACTGTAAAATTTGACCTAAGTCCAGATTAGTAAACGGATCTTGTTTCTTTCGCAATTTGAGTTCCGTTGCTTCGTTTGATTTGATTATTTTTGCAAAGCAGAGTTCTTAAGTTGAGCTTTCTGGTTAGATCTCTTATTTGAGTTTTACCCGTGCTTCTAGTTGAGTGCTTATTGTATGTTTGTTTGTTTGCGATAGAGTATCCGGAGTGCGAAGCGTGCTACTACGAGTCTCTAGGTTTCACGGATCATCAACAAGGCAAGTAACACTTTGATCATACCTTTTTACTACCCAGTTTTATTGCATTAGATCAATCCTCAAACAATTGTATGGTTAGGATCTGATTAACTTGTGGTTTTGGGAAGTAGATGAGGTAGTACCTGTTTACCTATTTATTTTCAAACCTATGGGAGTTACTTCTACGTTGCTTATATTGCTATGCTATGCTCGTAGACGTGGATTGGGTTTGAGTGTTTTCCATGACAGATGTGAGTTTGTTAATTAATGGTTCAACTTAAGGTGGCGAATTTAATACGCATCTGGGTGGATTGCTTGTGGGCACCTGGAGAATCCAGTGTTGTCCTAGGATATCCCGGAGGACCCGTGTGATCATCCTACGGCCCGCCACCCAGGCTCAAAGGGATCATAAGATTATTCATACTAGAAACTTCCGTGTGCAGCCACAAGCCATTATGGGCTCTGGCATAGTTGAGTAAGTTGCGTGAAGCTCTTGAAGAGGTAGACTAGCAGATGTAGTGGGTTGTAGGTGGTACTGTCTATCTAGAGTAGAGAGTTAATGCTTCAGAAAGACTATGTCTCGAATCTCCGACCAGGGATGTATTCGAGTCTTGTGGGAAAAGTGCGCAAACCTCTGCAGAGTGTACAAACTAATCATGGTTAGCCATGTCCCCGGTTATGGACATCTTGAGTATCTAGTTCTTGGATTATCATGTTGATCTCATCACTCTTAATATAATTTGATTAGGTTTAATGATGATGCTTAATTGGGATTGAGTTGGAGGAGCCTTCTCAATGTTTAACAACCACCATGATAGTTAAATAAAATTTATTCCTTTGTTGTAGGGAAAAATTGGCTTTATGCAAAACTGTAACCATAGAGCTTACCACCAGCCAAATATGCATGTAGTGATAGCAATTATTCTGTTCATTACTCTTGTGTTACCTTGCCAGCATATTCCATGTGCTGACCCGTTTCAGGCTGCAACGTTCATGTTACAGACTTTTCAGACGACGAGTAAGGAGCCATAGGTCGTTGTCTTTCACTCAGTGATGCCGCTGGAGTTGTTGGACTCACTTTATCTTCCAAGCCTTCCGCTGTTATTGATTTTAGATGGCCTTAAGCCATATTTATTGTAATAAGTTCTCTTTTGAGACATTCGATGTAATAAGTGTGTGATTGCTACTCTGTTATAAATCCTCAAGTACTGTGCGTGTCAGCATTACCGGTCCAGGGATGACACTGATGCATAGAGATCAGACTGTTTGAGGTCTGGTCTCTACAAGCCGGTGCTGTGACAGCTTTGAGCCGGGCCAAAGCATGGGTGCCAGAGCTAGACCCATCTGAGGTAGCTACTGGATACCCAAGCTTGAAAGAAGATGGTACTCCTATTAATCAAAAAGACTTTGCTGCATGTGTGAAGGAAATACAGCCAATGGCGACTCTGATTGCAAATGACTCAGATGTCCGGCTTATGACAAGGAGAATCAGAAGATGCCTACACCGGCTTATAGAGTGATGGATCTAATCCCTCCAATCCGTAATCATACTTTTGCCCCTGAAGTTGATCCGTCTGAACTTATAGACGATGAAGCTGAATTTCAAGCTTTATGTGGTATCGATTGGTCATCGCCAAACTTTCAGCCGGCGGAGGAGGACGAAGAACCGGAAAAGGATGATCTAGAGCCCTCAAGTCAGCAAGGCCAAGAAGAATGAACCACCAAGCAGTTTATCTGTTTGATACTTTGAAAACACTTGATGTTGTTTGGCTCACAAAGCCATGTAATAGGGTAGCAAAACTTTAATCTGCCGTGCCATCGTGCACGTTTCTGTTTTGCGCAATACGTTTGATCCGCCAAATTAAGAAGATATCACTTGACGCTTATGATAGCTTTAATTTATCCAAATCAGATTGATTCTTGTCCTGCACACAAACAGATCACAAGTACCCTGGCGGCTTATCACCGGGCGGGTCATGATTCCCAATTGAAAACACTGGGGACAGATAGTCCATAACCAGCCGGTTTAATCACAATGTTAACTCAATTGTTAAATAAACAATCATACCTGTGATGTATGTTTAGACTGCCGGCTTATCAACTCCACGCAGTTAGAATTTTTAGAGCGATGACTCTAAAGCATAAGATTATTATCCTCTGGCGACTTAAAGCCTGCCATCCTGGCGGGTTGTAGAAACCCAAAGATGGTTCAAATATGAGCTATAAGTAGGGTAGCTGGGCCCAATTTGTAAAAACTAGATGGCAAAGAAGAGAGCATATAAAGAATATGAAAAAGAAATCAAAAGAAATTTGAGGCTTTGGTAGGCCGCCAAGCCAAAGTGTCTTCTTCAATGAAACTAGCCTGAGCCGGTGGAAGGTACGTGCTTTCCGTGAGCCGGCACTCACAGTACCCAATCAACATTTGAACCTAGATAAGTTCAGGTCTTGTTTAAAGATAGAATTATCAGGAGTACGCGGGGTCAGAGTAGCAGCATGCATCACGGGCCGATTTATCCAAGTTTCAAGGAAGGCGGCTTATGAAGCCTGGATCAATCCTGACTATCTGTAAGCCGTGCTCTCACATGACAAACCACCGTTTGAACCTTAACAAGCTCAGGATCTTTGGTCGAATACACAGTAAAAGATTGATCGTTAAGAGTTTGGCGGGTCAATCAGGATTACTTGATGGAGTTGAAGCAACTGGCTATAGGTTGGATGACTCAGAAAGGTTATGTTCTCTTTGGTCGAATACGCCTATGTTTGAACGACATAACCTGGTCAAAAGGGTAGTCATGCTATGTTCTCTTTGGTCGAATACGCCTATGTTTGAACAGGAAGCCCCCAAGTGACATACTGACAAGTTGTGTTCGTCAGGGATCTATGTTTGAGCTATGCAATGCATCCAACTCTCTTTGATCCCTGTAATTTGAGCGTCAAGCCTCTTAAATGAACATGTAAGACGATGAATAAAGACTCAGCTTCGAAGAAGTGAAACGACAGAGGCCCTGAATTATCAGGGATGCCGACTTTATTATACTTATTTATAATATATACATCATGAGACTATGTACATCATGAGAGCCGGTGGCTCAAGTATAGTAGGGCCGAAGATGAGCAATATTCCGCGGCCGACGGGTCTCCTCCTCCGACTTACGTGAGTCCTTGTGGTATCAAACATCGATAAGATAGTATGACCCTTTATGCATATTCTTGCTGACCACAAAAGGTCCTTCCCAAGGTGGTGATAGCTTTCGCATGTCCGTCTGATCCTGGATGAGCCGGAGCACTAAGTCGCCTTCTTGAAAGGTTCTGGTTTTGACCCGGCGGCTGTGATAAATCACCGAACGAGCCGCCGCGAGGTCACGCTCCTCATCTAACAGGTCGAGTGCATCCTGATGTGCCTTTTCATTACCAGCTTCCACATAAGCCGCCACACGGGGTGAATCGTGACGGATGTCATTAGGGAGAACCGCCTCTGCTCCGTAAACCATGAAGAAAGGGGTGTAACACGTAGATCTGTTGGGGGTTGTATTGATACTCCATAATACTGAAGGTAATTCCTCCACCCAACAACCCGACGTTCTTTGCAAAGGAACCATAAGCCGGGGCTTGATGCCTCGCAGAATCTCTTGATTAGCCCGTTCCGCTTGACCATTGAACTGGGGGTGATCCACCGAGGAAACATCAAGTCGAATATGCTCTCGTTGACAAAATTCTTTCATAGCACCCTCAGATAGATTAGTGCCATTATCCGTTATAATGTTGTGGGGAAAGCCAAAACGGAAAATCACCTTTTTGATGAATTGAACCGTCGTTGCGGCATCACACTTGCTGACTGGCTCTGCTTCAACCCACTTAGTAAACTTGTCAACTGCCACCAAAAGGTGGGTCTTCTTATCCGGGGACCTCTTAAAAGGCCCAACCATATCAAGCCCCCAAGTCGCAAACGGCCAAGTAATTGGAATCATCCTCAATTCTTGAGCCGGCACATGAGCTCGTCGTGAAAAATTCTGACAACCATCACATTTGCTGACCAAATCCTCAGCATCAGCATGAGCCGTCAACCAATAGAACCCATGACGGAAAGCCTTGGCTATAAGAGATTTAGAGCCGACATGATGACCACAATCTCCTTCGTGAACCTCTTGCAGAATCTCACAGCCTTCTTCAGGAGAGACGCAACGTTGAAACACCCCTGTGACACTGTAACGGTGCAACTCCCCATTGACAATCGACATTGACTTAGACCGCCGGGTTATTTGCCTGGCCAAGATCTCATCCTCCGACAACTCGCCCCGGGTCATGTAAGACAAATACGGAACTGTCCAATCAGGAATAGCATGAAGAGCCGCCACCAATTGCGCTTCCGGGTCAGGAACAACAAGATCCTCCGTCGTAGGTAATTTGACGGAAGGGTTGAACAGAACATCCAGGAACATGTTGGGTGGCACCGGCTTACGCTGAGACCCCAACCGACTTAAAGTTACAGCCGCCTCATTCTTGCTACGATCAATGTGCTCAACCTGGTAACCCTTAAAATGACCCGCAATGGCGTCAACCTCTCGTCGATAAGCCGCCATGAGCGGATCCTTAGAATCCCAAGTACCAGAAACTTGCTGAGCTACCATATCTGGGTCAAGGAAACATCTCACCCAGCTTAAGTTCATCTCTTTAGCCATCCGAAGATCGTGGAGCAAGGCCTCATACTCAGCTACATTGTTAGTACAAGGGAACATTAACCGGAGAACATAAGAAAATTTATCACCCCGTGGGGAAGTCAAGACAACTCCAGCCCCCGAGCCTTCCAACTGCCTGGATCCATCAAAGTGAATAGTCCAATATGTGTTATATGGATTTTCCTCAGGCATCTACAACTCTGTCCAATCATTGATAAAATCCACGAGTGCTTGTGATTTGATGGCTGTGTGAGGCACATACTTGGGGTCCAAGCTCAATGGCCCACTTGGCTACCCGACCTGTGGCTTCTCTATTTTGGATGATATCCCCCAGAGGAGCAGAGCTAACCACCGTAATAGGATGACCAAGAAAATACTACTTGAGCTTCCGGCTTTCCATGAAGACCCCATACACAAGCTTCTGCCAATGCGGATACCTCTGCTTGGATTCAATGAGCACCTCGTTGATGTAGTAAACCGGCCATTGAACCGGATATTCTTTGCCTGTTTCCTTCCTTTCCATCAAAATAGTGACGCTAACAGCTCGGCTATTGGCAGCCACATATAACAACAAAGGCTCTTTATCAATGGGAGAAGCAAGAACGGGCGGCTCAGCAGATCCTCAAACACTTGATTAGCAGCATCACTCCAGACAAAATTATCTGTCTTCTTCATCATCTGATACAGAGGAATAGCTTTTTCTCCCAGGCGGCTTATGAACCGGCTTAAAGCTGCAATATGACCTGCCAGACGTTGAACATCATTGATACACGCCGGCTTAGCCAGGGAAGTAATAGCCTTGATCTTGTCCGGTTTAGCTTCAATGCCTCTGTTAGAGACCAGAAAACCCAAAAGCTTACCCGCCGGCACCCCGAAGACACACTTGGCCGGGTTAAGCATCATCTTATACACCCGGAGATTGTCAAACATCTCCTTCAAATCATCAATCAGGGTCTCCTTCTTTCTGGATTTCACCACAATGTCATCTACATAAGCATGAACATTACGCCCAATCTGATTGTGAAGGCAATTCTGCACACACCGCTGGTAACTCACCTGGGCACTCTTGAGCCCAAAAGGCATAGATACATAGCAGAAGGCCCCGAACGGAGTAATGAAAGTTTTCTTCTCCTGGTCCTTAACTGCCATCTTGATCTGATGATAACCAGAGTAAGCATCCAAAAAACTCAAACGCTCACAACCCGCCGTAGCATCAATGATTTGATCAATACAAGGGAGAGCAAACGGATCAGCCGGACAAGCCTTGTTTAAGTCTGTATAGTCCACACACATTCGCCAAGTGCCATTCTTCTTAAGCACTAACACCGGGTTAGCCAACCACTCAGGATGAAAAACTTCAGCGATAAACCTGGCCGCTAAGAGCCGGGCCACTTCTTCACCAATGGCCTTCCGCCTCTCCTCGTTAAAACGGCGGAGGAATTGCTTGACTGGCTTAAATTTCGGATCAAAATTAAGAGTGTGCTCAGCAAGTTTTCTCAGTACACCCGGCATGTCTGAAGGCTTCCATGCAAAGATGTCCCGGTTCTCGCGGATGAACTCGATGAGCGCGCTTTCCTATTTCGGATCCAAATTGGCACTAATGCTGAACTGCTTAGATGAGTCACCAGGGACAAAATCAACCATCTTGGTGCCATCTGCCGATTTAAATTTTAACAACAGATCGTGCTCTGTGGTTGGCTTCTTCAATGAAGTCATGTCCGCCGGGTCAACATTGTCCTTATAAAATTTTAGCTCCTCCGTTGCACAGACAGACTCAGCATAAGCAGCGTTGCCTTCTTCACACTCCAAGGCTACCTTGCGACTCCCATGCACTGTGATGGTGCCCTTGTAACCCGGCATCTTAAGCTGCAAATAAACATAACAAGGCCTCGCCATAAATTTAGCATAAGCCGACCGCCCGAACAGAGCATGATAAGGGCTCTTGATTTTAACCACTTCGATGGTTAAGGTCTCAGATCTGGAATCATAATCATCTCCGAAAGTAACCTCCAAAGATATCATACCCACTGGATACGCCGACTTACCCGGCACAACACCATGAAAGACGGTGTTCGACGGCTTAAGATTTTTGTCGGTCAGTCCCATGCGACGGAAAGTTTCATAGTAGAGTATATTAATGCTGCTGCCTCCATCCATGAGTACCTTAGTAAACTTGTAGCCCACAACCTGAGGCGCAACCACCAAAGCCAGGTGACCCAGATTATCAACCTGGGGCGGATGATCCTCACGACTCCACACAATAGGATGCTCTGACCACCATAAATAACGTGGCACCGCCGGCTCAACAACATTCACTGCCCTCTTGTAAAGCTTCTGATCCCGCTTACACAGGCTGGTGGTGAAGACGTGGTACTGTCCACTATTCAATTGCTTCGGGTTGCTCGGATAACCAGACTGCTGCTGCTGCTGGTTTCCCTCATTATTCTGCTGGTTGTAACCACCTTGATTGCCTTGGCCATGAAACCCGGAATTTGAGCCGCCACCTCCATGACCCGGACCATGAGAGCCAGATCCTGAACCGCCATTCGGGCCACGGTTGTGCTGGACAGACTCCCTGAAGTGTCTTGCTACCTCTTGAGCATGCGTTGGTTTTCCCTTGAAGAGGAAAGGGTGATGCAGCAAAGTAGCATAAGTATTTCCCTCAGTTTTTGAGAACCAAGGTATCAATCTAGTAGGAGACTACATGCACGTCGCCTAGTACCTGCACAAACAATCAAGAACCTTGCAACCAACGCGATAAAGGGGTTGTCAATCCCTTTACGACCACTTGCAAAAGTGAGATCTGATAAAAGATAATAAGATAAATATTTTTGGTATTTTTGTTGTATAGATTGGAAAATAAAGATTGCAAAATAAATAGTAAACTAGAATTGTAAATTGGAAACTTATATGATGTAAGGTAGACCCGGGGGCCATAGGTTTCACTAGTGGCTTCTCTTAAGATGGCATGTATTAGGGTGGGTGAATAAATTACTGCCGAGCAATTGATAGAAAAGCGCATAGTTATGATGATATCTAAGGCAATGATCATGAATATAGGCATCACGTCCGTGACAAGTAGACAAAAATGATTCTGCATCTACTACTATTACTCCACACATCAACCGCTATCCAGCATGCATCTCGAGTATTAAGTTCATAAAAACGGAGTAACACATTAGGCAAGATGATATGATGTAGAGGGATAAACTCAAGCAATATGATATAAACCCCATCTTTTTATCCTCGATGGCAACAATACAATACGTGTCGTTTCCCTTTCTGTCACTGGGATCGAGCACCGCAAGATTGAACCCAAAGCTAAGCACTTCTCCCATTGCAAGAAAGATCAATCTAGTAGGCCAAACTAAACCGATAATTCGAAGAGACTTGCAAAGATATCAAATCATGCATATAAGAATTCAGAGAAGAATCAAATGATATTCATAGATAATCAAGTTCATAAAACCACAATTCATCGGATCTCGGCAAACACACCGCAAAAAGAGTTAGATCGAATAGATCTCCAAGAGAATCGAGGAGAACTTTGTATTGAGATCCAAAGAGAGAGAAGAAGCCATCTAGCTAATAACTATGGACCCGAAGGTCTGTGGTAAACTACTCACACATCATCGGAGAGGCTATGGTGTTGATGTAGAAGCCCTCCGTGATCGAATCCCCCTTCGGAAGATCGCCGGAAAAGGCCCCAAGATGGATCTCACGGGTACATAAGGTTGCAGCGATGGAAAAGGTGTTTCGTTGCTCTCCCCGAAGGTTTCAGTGTATAAGAGTATAGATAGGTGAAAGTGTTGGGGATCGTTGCAGAAATTAAAAAATTTCTACGCATCACCAAGATCAATCTATGGAGCTTACTAGCAACGAGAGGGGAGTGCATCTTCATACCTTTGAAGATCGCTATGCGGAAGCGTTGCAAGAACGCGGTCGGTGGAGTCGTACACGAAGTGATTCAGATCGCGGCCGAATCCGATCTAAGCACCGAACAACGGTGCCTCCGCGTTCAACACACGTGCAGCCGGTGACGTCTCCCGCGCCTTGATCCAGCAAGTAGAGAGGGAGAGGTTGGGGAAGACTCCGTCCAACAGCAGCACGACGGCATGGTGGTGGTGGAGGAGCGTGGCACTCTAGCAGGGCTTCGCCAAGCACTGCGAGAGACGAGGAGGGAGAGGGGTAGGGCTGCGCCAAGAGAGAGGGAGACTCGTGTCTCTGGCAGCCCCAAAACCCCCACTATATATAGGGGAAGGGGAGGGGGGCCGGCCCCCTAGATCATCTAGAGGGGGGGGGCGGCCCCCTTAGGGTTTCTAACTAGGGGGGGCGCCCGCCCCCCGGGGGGGGGGGCCGGCGGCCCCCTAGGGTTTCCAACTAGGGGCGCCCGCCCCCGGGGGGCAGCGGCCCCTAGGGTTTCCAACCCTAGGCGCCTTGGGTCCTTGAGGGGGTGCACCAGTCCACTAAGGGGCTGGTTCCCACCCAAATACAACCCATTAGGTCCATCGGGGCTGGTGGACCCTCCTAGTGGACCCCCGGAACCCCTTCGGTGGTCCCGGTACAATACCGATAAACCCCGAAACATTTCCAGTGACTGAAACTGGACTTCCCATATATAAATCTTCACCTCTGGACCATTCCGGAACTCCTCGTGACGTCCGCGATCTCATTTGGGACTCCGAACAACATTCGGTAACCACGTACATCTATTCCCTATAACCCTAGCGTCATCTAACCTTAGGTGTGTAGACCCTACGGGTTCGGGAACTATGCAGACATGACCGAGACATCTCTCCGGCCAATAACCAACAGCGGGATCTGGATACCCATGTTGGCTTCCACATGTTCCACGATGATCTCATTGGATGAACCACGATGTCAAGGATTCAATCAATCCCGTATACGATTCCCTTTGTCTACCGATATAGCAGTTGCCCGAGATTCGATCGTCGGTATACCGATACCTTGTTCAATCTCGTTACGGCAAGTCTCTTTACTCGTTCCGTAACACATCATCTCGTGACCAACCCCTTAGTCACATTGAGCTCATTACGATGATGTCTTACCGAGTGGGCCCTGAGATACCTCTCCGTCATACAGAGTGACAAATCCCAGTCTCGATTCGTGCCAACCCAACAGATACTTTCGGGGATACCCGTAGTGTACCTTTATAGCCACCCAGTTACGTTGTGACGTTTGGCACACCCAAAGTACCCTTATGGTATCCGGGAGTTGCACAATCTCATGGTCTAAGGAAAAGATACTTGACATTAGAAAAGCTTTAGCAGACGAACTACACGATCTTGTGCTATGCTTAGGATTGGGTCTTATCCATCACATCATTATCCTAATGATGTGATCCCGTTATCAATGACATCCTATGTCCATGGTTAGGAAACCGTAACCATCTATTGATCAACGAGCTGGTCAACTAGAGGCTCACTAGGGACATGTTGTGGTCTATGTATTCACACATGTATTACGATTTCCGAATAACACAATTATAGCATGAACAATAGACAATTATCATGAACAAGGAATATAATAATAACCATTTTATTATTGCCTCTAGGGCATATTTCCAACAGAAAGAAGTAGGTCGGTGGAGCTGCGAGGGGCCCACGAGGGTGGGTGGCGCGCCCACCCCCTGGGGCACGCCCTCCTGCCTCGTGGCTTCCTCGCTGCTTCCTTGACGTCCAATCCAAGTCTATTGGATTACTTTTGTTCCAAAAAACGATCCTCGCGAAGGTTTCATTCCGTTTGGATTCCGTTTGATATTCCTTTTCTGCGAAACACTGAAATAGGCAAAAAAACAGCAATTTGCACTGGGCTTTCGGTTAATAGGTTACTCCCAAAAATAATATAAAAATGTATATTAAAGCCCATTAAACATCTAAAACAGATAATATAATAGCATGGAACAATCAAAAATTATAAATACTTTGGAGACGTATCAAGCATCCCCAAGCTTAATTCATGCTCGTCCTCGAGTAGGTAAATGATAGAAACAGAATTTTTGATGTGGAATGCTCCCTAACATAATCTTCAATGTAATTCTCTTTATTATGGCATGAATGTTCAGATCCAAAAGATTCAAGATAAAAGTTTAATATTGATATAAAAATAGTAATACTTCAAGCATGCTAACTAAGCAATTATGTCTTATCAAAATAACATAGCCAAAGAAAGCTTATCCCTACAAAATCATATAGTTTGGCCATGCTTCATTTATGTCACACAAAATGCTCCCATCAAGCATAACCCCGATGACAAGCCGAGCAAATGGTTCATACTTTTTCACGCGCCTCAGCCTTTTCAGCCCTTACGCAATACATGAGCGCAAGCCATGGATATAGCACTATAGGTGGAATAGCATATGATGATGGGGGTTATGTGAGAAGACAAAAAAGGAGAAAGTCTCACATTGACGCGGCTAATCAACGAGCTATGGAGATGCCCATCAATTAATGTCAATGCAAGGAGTAGGGATTGCCATGCAACGGAGGCACTAGAGTTATAAGTGTATGAAAGCTCATCAAAAGAAACTAAGTGGGTGTGCATCCAACTTGCTTGCTCACGAAGACCTAGGGCATTTTGAGGAAGCCCTTCATTGGAATATACAAGCCAAGTTCTATAATAAAAAATTCCCACTAGTATATGAAAGTGACAAAATAAGAAACTCTCTATCATGAAGATCATGGTGCTATTTTGAAGCACAAGTGTGGAAAAAGCATAGTAACATTGTCCCTTCTCTCTTTTTCTCTCATTTTTTTGTTTGGGCTTCTCTTTTTTATTCTGGCTTCTTTGGCCTCTTTTTTTATTTGGGCTTCTTTGGCCTCCTTTCCTCACATGGGACAATGCTCTAATAATGATGATCATCACACTTTTATTTACTCATAACTCAATGTTACAACTCGATACTAGAACAAAAATATGACTATGTGAATGCCTCCGGCGGTGTACCGGGATATGCGATGAATCAAGAGCGACATGTATGAAAGAATTATGAAAGTGGCTTTGCCACAAATATGATGTCAACTACATGATCATGGAAAGCAATATGACAATGATGGAGCGTGTCATAATAAACGGAACGGTGGAAAGTTGCATGGCAACATATCTCGGAATGGCTATGGAAATGCCATAATAGGTAGGTATGGTGGCTGTTTTGAGGAAGATATAAGGAGGCTTATGTGTGATAGAGCGTATCATATCACGGGGTTTGGATGCACCGGCGAAGTTTGCACCAACTCTCTAGGTGAGAAAGTGCAATGCACGGTACCGTAGAGGCTAGCAAATTGCGGAAAGGTAATAGTGCGTATGATGCATGGACTCACATTAGTCATAAAGAACTCATATACTTATTGCAAAAGTTTATTAGCCCTCGAAGCAAAGTACTACTACGCATGCCCCTAGAGGGATAGATTGCTAGGAAAAGACCATCGCTCGTCCCCGACCGCCACTCATAAGGAAATCACTCAAAGAACACCACATGCTTCAAATTTGTCACACAACGTTTACCATACGTGCATGCTACAGGACTTGCCAACTTTAACACAAGTATTTCTCAATTTCACAATTACCCAACTAGCATGACTCTAACATTACCACCTTTATATCTCAAAACATATATCAAGTATCATAGTATTCAATGCACTCTATATGAACGTTTTTATCATACCCATCTTGAATGCCTATCATATTAGGACTAATTTTATAGCCAAAGCAAATTACCATGCTGTTCTAAAAGACTCTCAAAATAATATAAGTTAACCATGAGATATCAATAATTTCTATAAAATAAAACCACCATCATGCTCTAAAAAATATAAGTGAAGCACTAGAGCAAAATTATCTAGCTCAAAAGATATAAGTGAAGCACATAGAGTATTCTAATAAATTACGAATCATGTGTGTCTCTCCCAAAAGGTGTGTACAGAAAGTATGATTGTGGTAAACTAAAAAGCAAAGACTCAAATCATACAAGACGCTCCAAGCAAAACACATATCATGTGGTGAATAAAAATATAGCCTCAAGTAAAGTTAACGATAGACGAAGACGAAAGAGGGGATGCCTTCCGGGGCATCCCCAAGCTTAGGATTTTGGTTGTCCTTGAATTTTACCTTGGGGTGCCTTGGGCATCCCCAAGCTTAGGCTCTTGCCACTCCTTATTCCGTAATCCATCAAATATTTACCCAAAAACTTGAAAACTTCACAACACAAAACTCAACAGAAAATCTCATGAGCTCCATTAGTATAAGAAAACAAACCACCACCTTAAGGTACTGTAATGAACTCATTCTTTATTTATATTGGTGTTAAACCTACTGTATTCCAACTTATTTATGGTTCATACCCCCAATACTAGCCATAGATTCATCAAAATAACCAAACAACACACGAAAAACAGAATCTGTCAAAAACAGAACAGTCTGTAGCAATCTGTATCAAACGTATACTTCTGTAACTCCAAAAATTCTGAAATCAATTGGTGGACGTGAGTAATTTATCTATTAATCATCTGCAAAAAGAATCAACCTAAAATCACTCTCCAGTAAAAAATGGCATCTAATCTCGTGAGCGCAAAAGTTTCTATTTTTTTACAGCAAGATCACAAAGACTGCACCCACGTCTTCCCAAAGGTTCTACTTGGCACAAACACTAATTAAAACATAAAACCACATCTGAACATAGGCTAGATGAATTATTTATTACTAAACATAAACAAAAAGCAAGAAACAAAAATAAAATTGGGTTGCCTCCCAACAAGCGCTATCGTTTAACGCCCCTAGCAAGGCATAAAAACAAGAATAGATCTAGGTATTGTCATCTTTGGTTGGCAATCCATAAGTGGCTGTCATAATAGATTCATAAGGTAATTTAATTTGCTTCCTAGGAAAGTGTTCCATGCCTTTCCTTAATGGAAATTGGAACCTAATATTTCCTTCTTTCATATCAATAATTGCACCAATCGTTCTAAGGAAAGGTCTGCCAAGAATAATAGGACATGTAGGATTGCAATCTATATCAAGAACAGTAAAATCTATGGGCACATAATTCCTATTTTCAACAATAAGAACATCATTAATCCTTCCCATAGGTTTCTTAATTATGGAATCCGCAAGATGCAAATTTAAAGAACAATCATCAGATTCACAGAAACCTAGCACATCACACAAAGTTTTGGGAATTGTGGAAACACTAGCACCCAAATCACATAAAGCGTAACATTCATGATTTTTGATCTTAATTTTAATAGTAGGTTCCCACTCATCATAGAGCTTTCTAGGGATAGAAACTTCCAATTCAAGCTTTTCTTCATAGGATTGCATTAAAGCATCAACGATATGTTTGGTGAAAGCTTTATTTTGACTATAAGCATGAGGATAATTTAACACGGATTGCAACAGGAAATACAATCTATTAAAGAACAATTATCATAATTAAATCTTGAAATCCAAAATAGTGGGTTCATTGCTATGTAAAGTTTTGACCTCTTCAATCCCACTTTTACCAATTTTTGCATCAAGAATCATTGGGACGCCTTTTAACTAAAGTTGACTCATCTCCAGTCCCATCTTTATCAAGATTCATATTGGAAAACAAAGATTTAATAGGGGACACATCAATCACTTTTAGATCTTCATCATTATTATCATGAAAACTAGATGAACACGCTTTTACAAAGCAATCTTTTTTAGCACGCATCCTAGCAGTTCCTTATTTGCACTCATCAATGGAAATTCTCATAGCTTTGAGGGGCTCATTGATATCATGCTTAGGTGGAATAGATCTAAGTTTCAAATAATCAACATCAAGAGAAATTCTATCCACGTTCCTAGCCAACTCATCAATCTTAGGCAATTTTTCTTCAAGCAAAGCATTGAAATTCTTTTGCGAAATCATAAATTCTTTAACAATGCTCTCAAAATCAGAGGGCATCTTATTAAAATTTCCATAAGAGT
This sequence comes from Triticum aestivum, assembly GCF_018294505.1. Classification (NCBI taxonomy): domain Eukaryota; kingdom Viridiplantae; phylum Streptophyta; class Magnoliopsida; order Poales; family Poaceae; genus Triticum; species Triticum aestivum. The sequence continues at coordinate 415,829,880 of NC_057799.1, read as the reverse complement.
TGTTGTAGGAATTACCATAATTATTCGAGGAATTACTAGGGAACGGCCTAGAATTAAAGTTTCCTCTATACGCGTTGTTACCAAAATTGTTTCTACCAACAAAATTCACATCCATAGATTCATTATTATTCTCAATCAAAGTGGACAAAGGCATATCATTAGGACCAGGAGAAACACTTTTATTAGCAAACAATTTCATAAGTTCATCCATCTTTCCACCCAAAACATTAATCTCTTCTATTGGATGAACCTTTTTACTAGTACATCTTTCGGTGTGCCATTGAGAATAATTAACCATAATATTATCTAGGAGTTTAGTAGCCGAATCTAAAAAGTGCCTCCCGCGGCCGAATCTAAAAGATTTCTAGAAGCAAAATTCAATCCAGCATAGAAATTCTGTATAATCATCCATAAATTCAAACCATGTGTAGGACAATTACGTATCATTAATTTCCTCCTCTCCGAAGCTTGTGCAACATGCTCATGATCAAGTTGCTTAAAATTCATGATATCATTTCTAAGAGAGATGATCATAGTGGGAGGAAAATACTTAGAGATAAAAGCATCTTTGCACTTATTCCATGAATCAATACTATTTTTAGGCAAAGCAGAGAACCAAGTTTTAGCACGATCTCTAAGCGAAAGCGAAAATAGCTTCAATTTAACAATATCATTATCCACATCTTTCTTCTTTTGCATATCACACAAATCAACGAAGTTGTTTAGATGGGTCGCGGCATCTTCACTAGGAAGGCCAGAAAATTGATCTTTCATGACAAGATTCCACAAATCAGCATTAATTTCACAAGATTCATCATCGGTAATAGGAGCAATCGGAGTGCTAATAAAATCATTATAGTTGGTATTAGAAAAGTCACACAATTTAGTATTGTCTTGAGCCATCGTGACAAACAATCAATCCAACACACAAGCAAACAAGAAGCAAGCGGAAGGAAGCGAACGAAAATGGGCGAATTAAATGGCAAGGGTGAAGTGGGGGAGAGGAAAACAAGAGGCAAATGGCAAATAATGTAATGCGAGGGATAAGAGTTTGTGATGGGTACTTGGTATGTCTTGACTTGTGCGTAGATCTCTCCGGCACCGGCGCCAGAAATCCTTCTCGCTACCTCTTGAGCATGCGTTGGTTTTCCCTTGAAGAGGAAAGGGTGATGCAGCAAAGTAGCGTAAGTATTTCCCTCAGTTTTTGAGAACCAAGGTATCAATCTAGTAGGAGACTACACGCAAGTCGCCTACTACCTGCACAAACAATCAAGAACCTTGCAACCAACGCAATAAAGGGGTTGTCAATCCCTTCACGGCCACTTGCAAAAGTGAGATCTGATAAAAGATAATAAGATAAATATTTTTGGTATTTTTGTTGTATAGATTGGAAAATAAAGATTGCAAAATAAATAGTAAACTAGAATTGTAAATTGGAAACTTATATGATGTAAGGTAGACCTGGGGGCCATAGGTTTCACTAGTGGCTTCTCTCAAGATAGCATGTATTACGGTGGGTGAACAAATTACTGCCGAGCAATTGATAGAAAAGCGCATAGTTATGATGATATCTAAGGCAATGATCATGAATATAGGCATCACGTCCGTGACAAGTAGACCGAAACGATTCTGCATCTATTACTATTACTCCACACATCGACCGCTATCCAGCTTGCATCTAGAGTATTAGTTCATAAGAACGGAGTAACGCATTAGGCGAGATGACATGATGTAATGCCCACGATGCGGCTATATCTCCCACGTGTCAAGGCACGACTTGGAGGCATAACCGCATGGTGGTCGTTACAAGTTGGTAATCAGAGCCATCCCCTACTTAGGAGCCCCCTGCTTGATCGAATCGCTGGCGTTGTTGAGTCTAGAACAAAAATGTTTTGAGTCTTAGGATAATATATATCGGAGAGTAGGATTCTTTTTACTCCTCAGTCCCTTCGTCGCTCTGGTGAAGGCCCCCTGACGTAGTAGTTTTGACTCTCCTCTCCTCAAATTTCACGAAAAAAAATTTAGGATCACGCAGGTATCTTAGAATTGTTCCGATGGTTTTGTGACGAGAACATTGTTCTTGGTGGCTCCTGACATTTAGGGGTTGTGGCAGTGTCCCGGGGAGTTGAGCTCCAAGGTGTTGTCGTCACAATTTTATCGTTAAAGTTCTGGAATACCTGAGTTTCGCCGACATCGAAAATCTGTTTTATGCAGTTGTTGGTGAGATCACCTCGAGGCCACCCAGTACTGGGGCGGGAGTTCGGGAGTATTGCCATAACTTGTATAACGGATGCTTTTCGAAGGTTGAGGTACAAGATTTCCGGAGTTTTCTTGGTTATGTGTTGACGGATGGATACAGCTGGATCTAGGGATTGTTAGTTTGGGTGAGATATATTGCGTCCCCTGTATCCCCAACACCTGATTGCATAACCAGAAAGTTTCGGGAGTTTATAAGTGGGAATTCAAGTAGCTCCTAGAATATCTTTCCAACAGACACATGATACGATATGGGATCTATCATATGTTTGTTTCCGGCTTATTCTGCAAGCCAATCCTTTGTTTTGTTTTAAGTTGTGGTATTCGAGTTGCTTCATTGTCAGGTGTTGATTCCATACCTTTTCCAAGTGGTGTTCTCATGTTTCTATGGGAGTGTTAATCCTTCTTGGTCATCAAGAGTGTCATCCCAATTCTATTTCCAACCGGTGCGCTTCTCTTCAAGATGATCCCATCATTCTCCCCATCTGCAAGATCAATTCTAAGTTTTCTCAATGATGTATGTTTCATTCATCCCAAGTTGCCTTTGTTTTCCCGCCCTCCAACCCTTTTCTTGAAGGACTCAGATTTCTTAACCAAGTATCCTTTTATTGATGGGAAGTCTCTTCATTCTTTTCCGCCAATGTTCTTATCCGGTGATTCTCAGGAAGATACTAACAGAGCCTTAACTTCATCATTATTCGTTCTCTTCCTTCTCCAGTGGATTAAATTCAAGCTTTTTCGATCATATCTTTTCCTCGTTTCAAATGTTTTTTCTCGTACCGGTGCACCTCTTAATCATCCACTTCTCGCTATTCAATTGTTCCGCAGTGATGAAGATATCCCAGAAGATTCAAGTTTCCATTCTCAATTCACTCAAGTTCTTTTGAGGATGCTATCTCATTCAAGCCATTTAATTCAACCGGTGCAATCTCTCTTTTCAAGCAATCATTCAACGGTGGTTCTTTTGAGTGGGCCCTAACCCACAGGTCTTTTCCCAGGATCTTACCTGACTCTTCTAATTTTCCCGGAGCTTCTAAAATTCTTTTCAAAGTTTGACGTAAGAATGGGTTATCATCAGTCATATGTCTTTCTCCAAGATCTTTCAAATTCTTTTCATCATTGGTTCAACCTTTCCAATTTTTCATTCCGGAGTGCCTCAACAATTCATGGTGCTGTTTCTCATCGTCATTCTCAACATTTGAAGACCGAAGAAGAGTTTCTCTTAAATCTTGCTCCATTCTCTTGAAGATTCATGGTTCTAGCTTCATGCCACTCTCATAATTGTTTTCGATTGTGAGAATTCTTTCCACCCATCCGGAGCAATTCAAGAGTCTTTCAGTTTGATTCTCTGGAGCCCATCATCTCAGAATTATTCATTCAAGCTTTCAGCTCTCGTTCTCCAAATCATACCGGTGCATCATTCAAGTATTATCTAATCAGCTCGGGATCTCTGCGTTCACTTGTATCTAAATTCTCTCAAGTATCTTCATTCATTTTCTAATTCTTCCCGGTGTTTCTTTATCTTTTCTTCGTTCATTTTCAATTCTTACAGTGGTTCATTCAAGAGTTCTCTTCCTTCGTTATCGTATAGACTCATTCGTTGTTCAAATCCTACCGGTGGTTTGTTGAAGACCTTCCAAAGTTTGTGCTATATCTCTCTTAATCCTTTATACGAGAATAAGTAGTATGCCAAATCCGTTGCTTGTCATCAATTTATATTGGTGAAGGATACGCATAACATAATTCTTGTTCTTGTTTCATCCAAGTGATTAATTCCTTCTTCCGGATTTCATAGTGATATCAATTTCTTAGTTATATGTTGTTCATCTTTCTTTTCCGGAGTTCCAAGTTTTCCGCATTATCTCATCGTGAAGCTCCATCTAAATCATCGCAAGGCTTCACCTTGTGTTCTCAACTTCTCTTTCTTTTATCATCCTTTCATTACCGGAGTTCTTCATGGAGGTTCACATGGTGGTTCGTCAAGGATTCTTTTCATTCTTCAATTGTTCTTCAAGATTTGTCTCGAAGTTATGATCTGCCAAGCTATACTCTAAAATAAACATGGTGTTCAACACATGTTTTGTCTTGAGGAGTTCAAGCATTCTTCATCTCGCATTCCGAAGTGCAATTCTTTCTACCTTATCATTTGAGGTGGTGTTATGTCATTCTTGACAATTTTCTTTCATGTTTCATGATTCACAAGTTGTCACGAATGAGATATTTATACCCATCATTTTCTTCCTTGGAGTTATCTTGGTATAGATTTCGCCAAAAGCTTTCCCTAAGGAATGTTGCTATTGTGGTGTTATCCCAATGTTCCAAGTTATCTCTCTATCACCTTGGTGGGAGAAGTGTTTCATCTCACTGGTGTTATCAATTATATTATTTGTTTTCGTTAGTGGCAGAATTGCAACTCAAATTTTGAGGTCTTTTCCATAAGCCCACTACAAGCTTATCCTTTCGTTGTTGGTTTTCCAACAACTCCATTCTAACCTTCTTGGAAGGGTGCTTTCCAAGATCATTTGTGGCAGAAGTTGGCATTTTCTTCTCCATTCCTTTATTCCAATGATCTATCTTCTATTTCTTCTTCCGGAGGCATGGTGATGTTGCTCTCTTCACTCATCATCTCAAATTGTGAGGATCGTGTTCTTTTCTTGCTTATCCATTTAACCGGAGTGGTTTCAATGTCTATCTTGTCACTTAAGCTCTTCTTTCTTGCCGTATTCCTTGTTCCTTGTCCAACGGAGTGTTTGCATTTCGTTCATCTCCATGGTATTCTTTCTTTCAATTTGTTCAACCTCTCAAGGTTCTTTGGTTTCACTCGTTTGTCAAAGAAGCAACTTTGTTTTACCTCTTGCTTTTCCGTTTCTCTCCGGTGCCATCCCTAGATCTCGGGACGAGATCCTCTTGTAGTGGTGGAGTGTTGTAACGCCCCAAGACCGACGCTCCAGACGCCTTCCTTGTTTTTCGTTATCGTCGTGTGTACTTATTTGTTTGTTGCATTTCATCATGGCATCATCCGCATTGCATCGGCACTGGTTGCCGTCATTGTTTTTAAAACTTGCATCCCCTCGTAGTTGTCGCGTCCCCCCTTGTTTTCGTTGACCGTTCCGAGACCAACATTGTTCTTCGTTTTCCCTCTTGCCTAAACCGGAGTCTCTTTGCACAGTGTGTCGACCCCTCATCCCGTGTCCGAAACTTCCCCGAACCCGAATCGGACTATCGTTACCGTTGGGTCCGGATCATCCCCAAACATCTATAAAATATCAGCGTTTCTGCATTGGACTCCCCTAACCTTCTATCCTTGACCGTCCGATTTAAATGGAGGGTCCAAAATCCGCCCCCCTACCCATATAAACAGTCAAACCCTAGCCTAGGCAGTCCCATCCATCCAATCCCTCCTTCGCCGCCAGTCTCTCGCATCTTCATCAGGATCCTCCCAGATCCATCTCCCTCCAACCAGCGCCCGAGCCTCCACCTCTCGATCCCCTCCCGATCCAACCACCAACCAAAGTCGCCACCACAGCCTCCGACCACCTCCCGCAATTTTCGCGCCGGCCAACCCAATCCCTCCACCTCCCTCATCGACTCTGGACGCGCCCGCGGATCCGGCCGTCTCTTGCTATGCCCGCGCCATCCCCATCCCCGGCGTCATTCACGCCCGAAGCCTCGCTCCCAGCCTCCCGCAAGCAGAGGCCCCGCGAACCTCACGCTCCCTCGTGCTCGCCGCCCCTCCCGTTCCAACGCGCCCTCCGGCGACCACGTCCAGGCCAAGCCTCGCCGTTCCTTGCCTCCCCCTCGTCATTCCTCTCTTTCCTGTTGCTAAACTCTCTCCCTTTCCCTGTGCTCTGCACGCAGGAGCAGCAGTAGACCATGGCGCCCTCCTTCTCCTCGCCGGAGCACCGTGTCGCCCGCTCGTTCCCCTGCTTCAACAGAGCACGGTGCCATGCCTGCCTCCTCTGCCTCGCGCTCGTTCGCCGCCGCCAAGTCCCTGCTGCCTCTAGCGCTGCCGCCTCCTTCAGCTGCTCGATCCTCTGTTTCACTTCGAGACCCCAACAACCGAGCCCCTTGCGCGCCTCCTTCCTCAAGCATGAGCTCGACCTGCTGCCGCTACCGCAACCCCGCCATGGACGCCGTCCGCCGGCGACCACCCAGGTCATGTCGCCGTGCCCTGTCTCCTCTTCTTTCATTCGGCCTTTCTCCCTGTCTCTCCTCTCTGAACTCTCTCGCTCTCTGTATTTCTTCACAGGAGCGCATCCCCGACGCCGGTCCTCGTCCACAACACCTTGGCACCGCTGCGCCCCGTTTTCGACCCGATCTGGCCGAGATCGGTCCGGCCTGCGTCAGATCCCGGCGTCCCCAGCTCGCCTGGTGTGCAGCCAAGCCCTCATCACCGGCCTCCCCTGCTTCTGCGTGTGGGGACGACGACCAGCGCCAGTCCGGCTCCTGCCTCTGTTCAAGAGGAGGAGACTGCAGTCGCGACGGCCGCGTTGACCGCGCCCCTCCCCTCATTTGATCCAACCAGCCCAGCCGGCCTACTTTTGCCAAGGCCCGAGGTGATGAGTGCCTCATTCCTCTTTTGTGCAGCCCAGTTTACAGATTCGGCCCGTGGATGTTTTTTTCCAGTCTCTGCGAATTTAGCATTTTCCAGAAAACTGCATATTTACAGATTTTCCTTTGTTGTTCATGCATATAATAAATCACAAACCGTGCATTGGATTAAAATGTTTTATATATGCAAAATGCTTAGAATTTCATCTAGTTTCATAATATGCTACTTTCATCCATGTTAAAAATGTTTAAACTTGCTGTTTGTTTAAATTTGTATAATGCCATGTTAAAATGATTTATTTCATAACTAAATAACCGTAGCTCGGATTTAAATAAACTTTATATGTAAATGGGGTAAAAAATGCATAGATTAACATGGTGTACTTTATTTTGCTTTTTAACAATATTAAAATTGTGTTTAGGGCAGAACTGTAGCAAATTCGAAATATGCATATGAGGATTTTCCGGAATTGTTATTTGTTGTTCCGGCCTCACTTAAACTTGCCTAAATAGTTAGTTTATTTATGCTTCACCTCTTGCCATGTTAATCAACATTTAACTTTGTTGGGTACATAAACGAGAGCAAACTAAATAACTCGAATGTGGTGTTTCGTCAATATGCAACTCGTTGCATATTGAGCTCCACTTAATTTGTAGTATTGTTTGTTGCACTTTGCCATGCCATGAATCATTAAACCGGACATGCATCATACTTGATTGTGCATCATGCCATGGTCATGTGATGGTTGTTTACCATATTGTTTGTTTCTTTCCGGGTTGCTTCTCTCGTTAGTTTCGGTTTCGTTCCGGAGTTGTGAGGATTCGTTCGACTACGTCCGTTTGTCTTCTTCATGGACTCGTTCTTCTTCATTGCGGGATTTCAGGCAGGATGACCATACCCTCGAAATCACTTCTATCTTTGCTTGCTAGTTGTTCGCTCTATTGCTATGCCGCGCTACCTACCACTTGCTATATCATGCCTCCCATATTGCCATGTCAAGCCTCTAACCCGCCTTTCCTAGCAAACCGTTGTTTGGCTATGTTACCGCTTTTGCTCAGCCCCTCTTATAGCGTTGCTAGTTGCAGGTGAAGATGAAGTTTGTTCCATGTTGGAACATGGATATATTGGGATATCACAATATCTCTTATTTAATTAATGCATCTATATACTTGGTAAAGGGTGGAAGGCTCGGCCTTATGCCTGGTGTTTTGTTCCACTCTTGCCGCCCTAGTTTCCGTCATACCGGTGTTATGTTCCTTGATTTTGTGTTCCTTACGCGGTTGGGGATTTATGGGACCCCCTTGACAGTTCGCTTTGAATAAAACTCCTCCAGCAAGGCCCAACCTTGGTTTTACCATTTGCTACCACCTATCTCCTTTTCCCTTGGGTTCTGCAGACTCAAGGGTCATCTTTATTTAACCCCCCTGGGTCAGTGCTCCTCTGAGTGCTGGTCCGAACCGAGCAGACTGCGGGGCCACCTTGGGAAACTTGAGGGTTGGTTTTACTCGTAGGATGTCTAATCCGGTGTGCCCTGAGAACGAGGTATGTGCAGCTCCTATCGGGATTTGTCGGCACATCGGGCGGCTTTGCTGGTCTTGTTTTACCATTGTCGAAATGTCTTGTAACCGGGATTCCGAGTCTGATCGGGTCTTCCCGGGAGAAGGAATATCCTTCGTTGACCATGAGAGCTTGTGATGGGCTAAGTTGGGACACCCCTGCAGGGTATAAACTTTCAAGAGCCGTGCCCGCGGTTATGTGGCAGATTGGAATTTGTTAATGTCCGGTTGTAGATAACTTGACACTTGACTTAATTAAAATGCATCAACCGCGTATGTAGCCGTGATGGTCTCTTTTCGGCGGAATCCGGGAAGTGAACACGGTTCTTGGGTTATGTTTGAACGTAAGTAGTTTCAGGATCACTTCTTGATCACTTCTAGCTTCTCGACCGTTGCATTGCTTCTCTTCTCGCTCTTGTTTGCGTATGTTAGCCACCATATTTGCTTAGTGCTTGCTGCAGCTCCACCTCATTACCCCTTTCCTACCAATAAGCTTAAATAGTCTTGATCTCGCGGGTGTGAGATTGCTGAGTCCTCGTGACTCATAGATTCTACCAAAACAGTTGCAGGTGCCATTGATACCAGTGCAGGTGAAGCAACCGAGCTCAAGTGGGAGTTTGACGAGGACCTTGGTCGTTACTATGTTTCATTTCCTGATGATCAGTAGTGGAGCCCAGTTGGGACGATCGGGGATCTAGCATTTGGGATGTAGAGGGATAAACTCAAGCAATATGATATAAACCCCATCTTTTTATCCTCGATGGTAACAATACAATACGTGTCGTTTCCCTTTCTGTCACTGGGATCGAGCACTGCAAGATTGAACCCAAAGCTAAGCACTTCTCCCATCGCAAGAAAGATCAATCTAGTAGGCCAAACTAACCCGATAATTCGAAGAGACTTGCAAAGATATCAAATCATGCATATAAGAATTAAGAGAAGAATCAAATAATATTCATAGATAATCAAGTTCATAAACCCAAAATTCATCGGATCTCGGCAAACACACCGCAAAAAGAGTTACATCGAATAAATCTCCAAGAGAATCGAGGAGAACTTTGTATTGAGATCCAAAGAGAGAGAAGAAGCCATCTAGCTAATAACTATGGACCCGAAGGACTGTGGTAAACTACTCACACATCATCGGAGAGGCTATGGTTTGATGTAGAAGCCCTCCGTGATCGAATACCCCTTTGGCAGATCGCCCGGAAAGGCCCCAAGATGGGATCTCACGGGTACAGAAGGTTGCGGCAGTGGAAAAGGTGTTTCGTTGCTCTCCCCGAAGGTTTCAGTGTATAAGAGTATATATATAGGCGAAAGAAGTAGGTCGGTGGAGCTGCGAGGGGCCCACGAGGGTGGGGGCGCGCCCTCCTGCCTCATGGCTTCCTCGCTGCTTCCTTGACGTCCACTCCAAGTCTCCTGGATTGCGTTTGTTCCAAAAAATGATCCTCGCGAAGGTTTCATTCTGTTTGGATTCCGTTTGATATTCCTTTTCTGCAAAACACTGAAATAGGCAAAAAAACAGCAATTTGCACTGGGCTTTTGGTTAATAGTTTAGTCCCAAAAATAATATAAAAATTGGTGATTTTATTTCCTTATACTAACGGAGCTTACGAGTTTTCTGTTGAGTTTTGTGTTGTGAAGTTTTCAACTTTTGGGTAAAGATTCGATGGACTATGGAATAAGGAGTGGCAAGAGCCTAAGCTTGGGGATGCCACCCCAAGGTAATATTCAAGGACAACCAAGAGCCTAAGCTTGGGGATGCCCCGGATGGCATCCCCTCTTTCATCTTCATTCATCGGTAACTTTACTTGGAGCTATATTTTATTCACCACATGATATGTGTTTTGCTTGGAGCATCAATTTATTTTATTTTGTTTTGCTTGCTGTTTGAATAAAATACCAAGATCTGAAATTCTTAAAGTGTTAGAGAGTCTTCACATAGTTACATAATTATTTAACTACTCATTGATCTTCACTTATATCTTTCGAAGTAGTTTGTCATTTGCTCTAGTGCTTCACTTATATCTTTTTAGAGCACGGCGGTGGTTTTATTTTGAAGAAATAGATGAACTCTCATGCTTCACTTATATTATTTTGAGAGTCTTAAACAGCATGGTAATTTGCTTAGGTTATGAATTTAGTCCTAATATGATGGGCATCCAAGATGGGTATAATAAAAACTTTCATATAAAGTGAGTTGAATGCTATGAGAAGTTTGATACTTGATAATTGTTTTGAGATATAAAGATGGTGATATTAGAGTCGTGCTAGTTGAGTAATTGTGAAATTGAGAAATACTTGTGTTGAGGTTTGCAAGTCCCGTAGCATGCACGTATGGTAACCGTCGTGTGACAAATTTGAAGCATGAGGTGTTCTTTGATTTCCTTCCTTATGAGTGGCGGTCGAGGACGAGCGATGGTCTTTTCCTACCAATCTATCCCCCTAGGAGCATGCGCGTAGTGCTTGGTTTTGATGACTTCTAGATTTTTGCAATAAGTATGTGAGTTCTTTATGACTAATGTTGAGTCCATGGATTATGCGCACTCTCACCCTTCCAGCATTGCTAGCCTCTACGGTACAATGCATTGCCCTTTCTCACCTTGAGAGTTGGTGCAAACTTCGCCGGTGCATCCAAACCCCGTGATATGATACGCTCTATCACACATAAGCCTCCTTATATCTTCCTCAAAACAGCCGTCATACCTACCTATTATGGCATTTCCATAGCCATTCCGAGATATATTGCCATGCAACTTTCCACCATTCCGTTTATTATGACACGCTTCATCATTGTCATATTGCCTTGCATGATCATGTAGTTGACATCGTATTTGTGGCAAAGCCACCGTTCATATTTTTTTATATACATGTCACTCTTGATTCATTGCACATCCCGGTACACCACCGGAGCCATCTACATAGAGTCATATTTTGTTCTAAGTATCGAGTTGTAATTCTTGAGTTGTAAGTAAATAAAAGCGTGATGATCTTCATTATTAGAGCATTGTCCCATGTGAGGAAAGGATGATGGAGACTATGATTCCCCCACAAGTCGGGATGAGACTCCGGACGAAAAAAAAGAGGCCATAAAAAAGAGAAAGGCCCGAATAAAAAATGAGATAAAAAGAGAGAAGGGACAATGCTACTATCCTTTTACCACACTTGTGCTTCAAAGTAGCACCATGATCTTGATGATAGAGAGTCTCTTATTTTTTCACTTTCATATACTAGTGGGAATTTTTCATTATAGAACTTGGCTTGTATATTCCAATGATGGGCTTCCTCAAAATGCCCTAGGTCTTCGTGAGCAGGCAAGTTGGATGCACACCTACTTAGTTTCTTTTGTTGAGCTTTCATACATTTATAGCTCTAGTGCATCTGTTGCATGGCAATCCCTACTCCTCGCATTGACATCAATTGATGGGCATCTCCATAGCCCGTTGATTAGCCGTGTCAATGTGGGACTTTATCCTTTTTTGTCTTCTCCTTACAACCTCCATCATCATACTCTGTTCCACCTATAGTGCCATGTCCATGGCTCTCGCTCATATATTGTGTGAAAGTTGAAAAAGTTTGAGAATGCTAAAGTATGAAACAATTGCTTGGTTTGTCATCGGGGTTGTGCATGATGGGAGCATTTTGTGTGACGATAATGAAGCATGGCCAAACTATATGCTTTTGTAGGGATGAGCTTTCTTTGCCTATGTTATTTTGAGAAGACATAATTGCTTGGTTAGTATGCTTGAAGTATTATTATTTTTATGTCAATATTAAACTTTTGTCTTGAATCTTTTGGATCTGAACATTCATGCCACAATAAAGAAAATTACATTGAAAAATATGTTAGGTAGCACTCCACATCAAAAATTCTGTTTTAATCATTTACCTACTCGAGGACGAGCAGGAATTAAGCTTGGGGATGCTTGATACGTCTCCAATGTATCTATAATTTTTTATTATTCCATGCTACTATATTATCCATCTAGGATGTTTTATATGCATCTATATGCTATTTTATATGATTTTTGGGACTAACCTATTGACCTAGAGCCCAGTGCCAGTTTCTGTTCTTTTCCTTGTTTTTGGGAGATGTGCTCATCATCTACACAACTACATTGACTGTCTAGCCTTGCGTTGTCTTGCGAATCTTGTTGGGAGGATGGCGGAGTATAATCTGTAGAGAACCTCCGTTTCAGTTGCTCGGAAGGACCACCATCATCCAATGCCTTGCCAATTTCCTTCAGCTTTATTGATTTTGCATTGTGAGGTCAAACTGATAAGAAAAAGGAATATAATTCGCTTTTCAGAACTCATTCATGCATGATACTGACGAACACTACACTGATGAAAGGCAAAGTCATGTTACGAGGATGGAATATGTACGAAAAAATGGACGACTTGACATATTCACACCTATGATGTGGTAACTAAGCAGAAGGCACTTCAACAAATTAGAAGCACTGCAAACTAGACACCATATGAAAGGTGCAATCAATATCACTTTTCCAAGTTAAAACTGTCTCATCATAGGTGGCGTTCATCAAACTAGAAGCAATACATGCTAGAAATCATATTCAAGACGCAAACCAATATCACACTGCCAACTTAAAGGTGTTCCATCATAAGTGACTGATGCAGGATACACAAGAAGAGTAGTTTCATGTAAGAACATGGTGTGATAGACAGATTAGTATGTACCAACAATAGGAAAGCGTGTCATATTCACACGTATCATGTGTAAGCTAAGCAGATGCAGTTTACACTAATTAGGAGCAATACAAGCTAGAAACCATATGCAACATACAACCAGATATCACACTGCCAAGTTAGAGCAAGCACCTTGGATGGTGGAGTAGGGGAGCGGAGACTTGGACCTTGTAATGCACTATCAGTACAAGGATAATGGGTACAGATGCTCCGTTTACGTTGCTGCAGAGGACCACCATCATCGCCTTCCTTACTCTTTTCCTTCCTCTTTCTTGATTTTGCCTTGTCAAGTCAAACCCACAAGAAAAAGGAATAAAATTTGCTCTTCAGAACTCATTGATGCACGATACTGACGAACACTACTCTGATGAAAGGCAAAGTCATGATACGACGATGGAATATGTACGAAAAAATGGACGGCTTGACATATTCAGACCTATGATGTGGTAACTAAGCAGAAGGCACTTCAACAAATTAGAAGCACTGCAAACTAGACACCATATGAAAGGTGCAATCAATATCACTCTGCCAAGTTAAAACTGTCTCGTCATAGGTGGCGTTCATCAAACTAGAAGCAATACATGCTAGAAATCATATTCAAGACGCAAACCAATATCACACTGCCAACTTAAAGGTGTTCCATCATAAGTGACTGATGCAGGATACACAAGAAGAGTAGTTTCATGTAAGAACATGGTGTGATAGACAGATATAGTATGTACCAAAAACAGGAAAGCGTGTCATATTCACACGTATCATGTGTAAGCTAAGCAGATGCAGTTTACACTAATTAGGAGCAATACAAGCTAGACACCATATGCAACATGCAACCAGATATCACACTGCCAAGTTAGAGCAAGCACCTTGGATGGTGCAGTAGGGGAGCGGAGACTTGGACCTTGTAATGCACTATCAGTACAAGGAGAATCGGTACAGATGCTCCGTTTACGTTGCTGCAAAGGACCACCATCGTCGCCTTCCTTACTCTTTTCCGTCCTCTTTCTTGATTTTGCCTTCTCAAGTCAAACCCACAATAAAAAGGAATAAAATTTGCTCTTCAGAACTCATTGATGCATGATACTGACGAACACTACTTTCATGTAAGGCAGCCGCATGATAGGAGGATGTAATATGTATGCAAAACAGGATGGCGTGACATATTGACATGTATGATGTATAAAGTGTGAACTAAGCACAAGGTGCTTGAACTTGTTAGAAGCAATGCAAGCTAGAAACCATATGAAAGATGAAACCAATATCACTCTGCCAAATTAAAAGGGTGCCCTAACAAATGTATTTGACCAAATTAGAAGCAATACATGGCAACAGGCTAGAAATAATATGCAATATGCAACGAATAAAGGCGACTCATCGTAAGTGATTGATGCAGGATATAGAAGAGAGGTAGTTTCATGTAAGAACAAGGTTAACACATAGATGTAGTGTGTACCAAAAATAGGAAGGCATGTCATATTCACACGTATAATGTGTAAACTAAGCAGATGCAAAATTAGAAGCATTACAAGCTAGACACCGTATGCAACATGCAAGCACATATCACACTGCGAAGTTAGAGCAAGCACCTGTGATGGTGGTGTGGGGGAATTTTGGTCATCAACTAGAGAGCTACGTTGACTATCATCATTTAGCCTTGCTGTTTCTTGAGAATCATGTGGGGGGATGACACTGCACTCTTTAAACGAGTATGGCGTCTCATAGTAACCCACCCGGGTGACTGTCTCATCATAAGTAATTGACGAGGGATACAAAAGAGCACTAGTTTGATGTACGAACATGGTTAATAGACATATGTAGTACTCCCCCCGTTCGAAATTACTTGTCACAAAAATGGATGTATCTACAACTAAAATACATCTAGATACATTCATTTCTTGGACGAGTAATTCCGAACGGAGGGAGTATGTATCAAAAACAGGAACGCATGTCATTATCAAAGGTATAATGTGTAAAGTAAGCCGATGCAGTTTAACCAAATTGGAAGCAATACAAGCTAGACACCATATGCAACATGCAACCACATTTGACAGCGCGAAGTTAAAGCAAGCACCTGGGATGGTTGTGTGTGGCAATTGAGATCATCAACTGCAGAGCTACGTTTACTGTCTCCAACTGCTGACACTGCATCCTTTAGAGCGCTGAAACACTTAGTGCTTATCTTCAAATTACACTGAAGCGACTTCTGTCTTTTCTTTCAGCATTCATCAACACTGCGTCAGAGTCTGAAATACCCATGCATAAAAAAACAATAGTGTGAGTATGGGTGAAGTGTGTGCACAATTAGTACAGTGTAAAGGTAGCAGATAGCAGGTCGGTGAGAAATAAATGACGGGAGACATATGATAGCTCTGCAACATGCATGGCACACTAAATTACTACAGGATTCTATGAAAATAACATTCGACTGAAAACAAATTGGTCAGTCCATTTTTTCTGCACCATCCGATGTACAAAGAACGGGCAGATCGCCTTCATCTACCTCCAGCCAGTCAGTGTTGACGATCTTCCTCAAAACGGCAGCGACCACCGGCCCAGTCCCCTGCCTGCGCCCTCCCCTCGACCTCACCGCACCGCCGTGCTTAGCACCGCCCCCCGGCAATCCATTCAAGTCCCGCTGACCTCTAGATCGAGAGCAAGCAGCTCCTAGGCCCCACACCCCTATGATAGACACCGATGCGCCGCTTCCCCGGCGAACAGGCGGACTAGGTGCTCCGCACGCCTAAGCGGGTGCTGCTTCTTTTAACTGCGGTTCGATTGACCATGAATTGAAATCCAGGTGGGCTACTGACCTCTAGCAAAGGTGAAATAGTAAAGGGAGGAAACCTTGTGCATTTAGTATCACGAAGAAGATGCAGTAAGAAGCGCTCAACTAGTTTCTTTCATGGGATGAATACGGTGTGAGCAGAGACGTAAGGTTTGCACAAATAAGGGAAGATGAGTACCTCTTTCTGTTGGCAGTGTTGTGTCCTCCTTCTATTTTTCCAACGATCTTCTTGTGGTTCGTCAGAAATGAGAAGTTGTGGAGGACGGTGCAGCCTTGGACAAACCAATGGCCAAGTTGTTGAGTGTGGTGCGGTGGCCGTCTGTCGGCGGCGGGGAAGCAGATCCGAGGCGGTGAACAACGACGTAGCGGGAACAACTCCGGTGCGGTGGATGGTTGCGACAGTGGAGCGGCAGCAGTGAGGCGCAGGACGGCGTGGTCGGAGTGGTTCTGGTACAGCGCACGCCGGCGTCGTCATTGTGGAGGCAGCTCTACCTCGACTTCAGCTGCTAAGTCCTTGAGGGCGTTGCGGTTGCGGTTGCGTTGGACGACGACGTCGGGGTACCGGCTCCGGCGTGATGGAGGAGGGCAGCGGTCGATTGGGCGCTATGGGGTGGAGGACGGAGGAGGCTGGGGTTTCGCGGCTGGTGGAGAGGGCGTTTTGGTGCCCACGGAGTATGAATGGGGAAACAGAGGGAGGCGGGGAACTAAGGGGGGACAATGTTTCGGTTTGGGACGCGCTTGTTTGAAATTTGGGGAAAGTTACAAACTTTGCCCCCATCTAAAATTTCGGACATATTGCGGGTTGGGGGTAGGATAATAATCTCAGGTGTCCCAAATGTGGGCGGGATAGATTTCGGCCGAGCGCATGGGTGTTTAGGCGCCCACTGCATATGAATGCTTCTCGGAGGCGGTTGAGACTGGCGTCTTGGTGAAGTTACAAACCAACCCAGTTTAGACCTTTGGACATCGGGCCGATAGGCTACACGGGCCAGAGTCAGGACAGTAATTTCCTACCACCAAACATTAGTCTTGCGCGGTTTCGGGTGACCAGAGGCCTATTTGGCGCTTCGTTCAATATTTGGGAGCAGAAGCATTAATGTTTTCGGTTCTCTTGAATTGAACAATCAAGATTTGTCAAACTGCACAAATCTTTACTCTTGAAAATCCTAAAGCTATGATTATTTTGGAATGGAGCTGGTACATTTGAATATACATTGTACACGAGTATATATTAAAAAATATGCAACTTACCTCAGTTCATGCATGGTTCCAGATATAATCTCGTTGGTTGCAAAAAAAATTAGACATGCGTATGAATATATATAGCATGTTCAAACGCACAACAAAGATTGATGCCCCCTTTTACATCTGATTTACAAATGCCATTATCTCGGGTTCAAATAGATGAATGCACTTCCTATGAATTCGAATCTTCGAAACCCCCTTTATGTTGAATTCGACATGTATTCTATTTCTTAGCTAGCAATTTGGAATGTATCCATGCAAGTGACAAATGTATAAAGTGCTTCACACTAACAACATGGAGTGCACTAATTAATGCTTATATATGAATTGCAAAGGCATCCATTGCCTGTATTTCAAACCGCTCTCACTCTATGGATCGATAATATGAAATAAACACATGCACATGCTAGAATTCAATAGATGATGGGTGTCTGATAGACCGATTTTCGTCCATACACAATTTGCAAAATTCATGATCTCATCCAAAAATAATAATGCCATTTATATTTTAATTTAATGCGTAGAACCGCCTTTTACACGTAGATGCACTATGCCTCGGCCCGTTCTCACAAACGCGCTATATATCTCTCTATCTACCGCATAAGTGCACACACTTTATATGCATCGGCATTTCTCTTCCACACATGCTCACAATCTCTCTCAGGGTGTCGGGGAGTCTCACGCACAAGCTCTCTCTGTATCTCTCTCTCTCTCTCTTTCTGACTACTATGTACCACTCTTTTCACTAATCTCAGTTGGAAAACACTATTTCTCTCACATGCATATATACACAGCACGGTCTCTACTAGCCCTCTATACGCACATATATGTGCCTATGTGTCTCCCGCACGCACATTATCTTTAGGCCTCTCTCGCACACATTGCCCCCCCAGACACACCTCTCTCTTAGTATTTGGCAGATATGATTCCATCATATCATTCGGTAGGATATCCCTGACTATTAGGCTGGATGGTAATACGAGGCAAATTTTTACCATAGTTCGGACCCTTGCAGTTGAGGAAAAAGCCTACTCCTGGTACTGTATATTAGTGATAGGGGTGTGTACAAAGTACATGTGAATACCAGGCATTGTGCGTGTGTGTATACTATCGACGAACTAGCCCCCAAGCTTCTATAACATACTGGGGGCCTAGGGTTACAAATCATATATAGTCGGCTTATCACCAGTGGGGATAGAGTCCTCCGCGACTCTGGTAGCTAGCTTCGTGTTGTATGCCGAGTCCTCCACATGGTTCTTCGTATAACACGTCTCGATCCAACCTATGTGGCGCAGGATGGAACCGACCCATGAGTCCTCATGTTGACCCACCACAACTAGAAATGATGTGCCCACCACACCACACACGCAATCGGCCACTAAGAAAATAAGCATATACAATAGTACAATGTTATACATGAAAGTTAATTGCATGGTGCATCCAAAAATATTTGTTCTGCATTGTGAATGTTTATATATTCTCCTAAAATATTAGTCACGGGAAAGAGAAACGAAGGGCATATCTCTCCTTGTCTCCACCGGACATCCCCTCTTTCTACACCACTTTCACGTACGCACACAAACTATCTCTCGGCCCTCTAAAAGTATGCATGCCCACGACACATTCACGCATGACGGTCACTGTATTTCAAGCTAAAGCACTATACGGTCACTGGAGTTCAGAATATGCTCATTACGGTCACCGTATACATTCTCGTGGTGATCATACGGTATCTAGCTCACGATACGTCTCCGTATTTTCTTGATGACACTGACGGACTTTGCATTTGATGCGTGCTCTGTATTTTGTTGACGACACTTACGGTCATTGTATTTGAAGCGAAAGCACGATATGGTCACTGGACTTTAGAATAAGCTCATCACGGTCACCACATACATTTTGTCGTGCTAACCAACATGCGGTTGGATGGTTAGGAGGACAGTGGTTTCTCGAGCCCACCAGGGTTAAAGTCCCGGTGCTCGCATTTATCCTGGGTTAATTTCAGTGTTTTCTGGCGATGTGCGTTCGGTGGGAGGAGACGTTCCACTCGACTATGAGGCACCAATGGTGACTTCGTAAAATCTCAAGATCATACGCGGGCCCACTCTCTCGAAGGTGCTCATAGGGGAAGGGTCTGCGTGTGTGCGCTTATAGCGGTGAGTGCTTGCGCGTATATATGAGCCCTTGCGTCTGTACCGTGTTAAAAAAAATACGTGTCATGATTATACGGTCACCGGCTCACCCCGTACAACTCCGGATTTTGTTGATGACACAATCAATTGACCAGTCAAATGTTCCACGTGGCGCAACTAGTGTTGCACCATCGGGGCGCGTAACCGTGGGGCCCACCTGTCAGCCCGTATATGAAAGAAAGAAATGGTAGTTTGAGTCTGTACTGTGTTAATAAAATACATTTTAGGGTGATCATACGGTCACTGGCTCACCATACAGCTCCATAATTTGTTGATGACACGATCAATTGACCAGTCAAACGGTCCACATTCAGCAGCGCACATTACCATAGGGCCCACCCGTCAGTGCGTATATGAAGAACAGAAATGGTAATAAATTAGTGGTCGTGGGTACTCTAAGTCGTGAGACCTCTGGTTGGCAGTCGCCGGCGGTGGGGGGGCGTTGATTGGGCGGTGGGCTGGGGATCACCGAAGAAAAAGCTTGGCGCGGGGGGGCCTAGAGGGATGGCCGGTGCGGCGGCGGACCGGCGGTGAGGAGTGGTTTCGGGGCGGCGTGGCGGCGCGGGCCGTCCGCGGGCGGCGAGGGCCGGCGGTTCGGCCGGTGGTGGCTGGCGGCTCAGGGGGGTGGAGCTTGATGATAAACTGCAGGCCCTTGATTTCGTATCCAACGGCTGGAAAATCTAATGACCAGAGATGAAAAAGTCAGTCGACCGACGTGTAGCCTCACCCCGCACGTACACATGCACGCACGCAAGACACGCACGCATGCAGGCGTGCAACACTGACACGCACACATCACGAACACACGGACGCATGTAGGCGTGCAACACTGACGCGTACACATGCACTGACGAACACACGCATGTACGCACACATGCATGCAACACTGAAACGTACCCTTGCACGCACGCAACACTCGCACGCCTGCATGCACACAACACATGACGCAAGACACACGCTCAACCTATACGTGCATGCACCCTTTGTTAAGGACATGGATTGTTACGGGTATTAATCAATCTTATCTGTGATAAGCAGAACATTGAAGTTTGTAGCGGTCTTTATGAATCACAATGTATCGAACGGGCTATCAACATAGTAGGCTTATCTACATGAAAAGGATGACGTCGCACTCAATGAACAATCATCGGTTTATGAAATTCCCACTTCTGACCGCCCTGGCCCACCAAAGGTTCCTCTGCTGTGCGCTGCCTGCATTGGGTCACTGACATGCAGGCCATGTACCCAATGAGCCCACACGTCAATGGAAGAATGGCGCGCTATCCTACGTCAGAGTCAAGGGCGCCACTCGCTGCATGCCCGGCTGAACACGTCTCCTTGCCGCATTCAAATGCCTCCATGAAACCCGCCCGTGTGGAAGCTGAGAAACCCACTCTGGACACACATCCGTTCATGACCGGGCCGACATTAAACGCAACGCCGGCCGAGCTCCTCCCGTCCGCCGTCTATTTAATCTCCTATTTAAACGAGGCCAAACGCCGGCCAAGAATCGCACACCTCCGCCGCTCCCCTATCTCCTCCTTCACCATTTTGTCCACTCTTACAATGGCTTATGAAGAGTAGTTATTCCGCATCCAAGCCGGCTGGGTGGCCCGCCGAGCCCGCCGGATACGAGCTATGCAGCTCGCTGATCCACCTCCCTCCCCTCGCCCGACGGAGCCAGTTGCCGCCCCAAGCCGGTGCGCGGTTCAACAACTCGCCGCTCCAGGCCAGCTCGACGAGGAGCGGCGCACGGGCGTCGTTGTTGCCGTCCATGCCGCCGCCTCGTACCGCGTCTCCCGTTTCTGTGGCCGAGACTCCCATGCCGGCAGCCGCGCCATGCAAGCAGCGACAGAAGCCGGGTGCGCGGAGAGCGACGAGTCGGTGGCGAGCGCCTCCGCGTCCGCCGCCATCATCGAGGAGAAGTAGAGCACGGGAGGCCGCCGCCGCTTGGGTCCCATGAAGGCCACCACGGAGGCGACGCCGGCGTACACAGCAGGTGTCTTGCCGGATCATTTTCTTGCGAGGACCTTCGTCGACCCCGCATATACCTCCGGGGCTCCCGGCAGTCCGGTGATCATGCTGCCGGACATGAGGAACACAAATCGATCGGCGGGCGACCATTTAGGCCAGGTATTATATACCTGTGTTGTCTAGAACTAGCACCGCATAGGTCATTTGAATGTAATGAAATCCGTCATGTTTGTATGAAAATCCGGTATCTTATATGATTTCCGTCGTTGTTTATATGAAATATCGTCGTGTTTGCGTGAATTTCGTCCGGTTGGTTGACTTGCTGTCATAATGTGTGGGGCTACGGTTGGATGGCGTAATTTGCGGGTCGCCGGTCGGTCTGCGGGCGGCTCGGGCGGCGTGGTGGGGCAAAAAGAACACAGCTCGTGCGAGCTCGTCTCCAACGTGCGTGCTGGAGGATGCATGAGAACCCGAGCCATTCCTCGTTCATCGGTGGCAAAGGCACCGGTGGACAAAAGGGTCGACAATATTTTGGCTACCCCGGGCAAGATCCAAACACCCCCTCCCAACAAATTCAAATTTGTCGTTCGCCGTCGAATTTTGCCATGTGTTGTTTTCATGGACTAGCAAGATGCCCGTGCATTGCACGGGACATCAAGATGCATTTTTTTACAAAACACCCGTTGTGATTGACCCATGTAGAAGTAATCCCATTTTGTAAAAACAAATGATTGCTCGAGAATTTTATCACATAAATGGTATCTCGAGAATTTTATCGGACTCCATTTTTGTATACAAGGCCACAAACCCATATTACAGGTACCAAGGCAAAAATTAATGTCTTCTAACTCAATGTTGCAAGCCACCTTGTTTCCTTGTTTGCCGTGTAAATTAATGTGTATTCTTCTCTTTCATGCACGTCAAGCCAATGCTCACACTCCCGCATGCATGCAAGGGATAATTAATGTCCTCCTTTGCTAGTAGTACTACGAGGCAAACACCATTAAGATTGCATCGATTAGTGTTAGTGGCCTTGTATATCTGCAAATTGTAATTTTGATAGCGGCCTTGTATACAAAAATGGAGGGAGAAAGATGAGAGATAAGGTGAGGAGGAGTGGGGCATGGTGGTGACTGGTGGTCGGACTGGGCGGAGGCATGGGGATGGATGGCGCATTATGTCTAGGTTTGTATCTCTATAGTCCCTCTCACACACACCCACATAGGTGGGGGACATGCACGAAGAGAAGAGGTGCACACACGGCGCACGTACTCCCGTCTCTTTCCCAACCACACCCGCGTGGGTACACGGTGGAGCTCATTTCTGTATGAAAAGGCAGCCCACGTGGTAGCTTGACACGTGTACTGGTTGTCCACTAGATGGAGGGAGGATCGTCTACCACGGGTGAACAAATTGCGACTTGACACGTTTTTCTGAAAAAGAGGCAAACCATGTGGGGCCTACCTTAGAGGCAAGGCTCTATACACGGGAGTACTTTTGATGCATCCCGTGAACTCGCAGAACGAGGAGAAGCTTGCTTAGTACGCCGTCTCCCCCGCCCACGGGCGCGGTGGCTCGCAGGATGAGGTGAAGCTTGCTTACTACGCCTTACGCCCGCTCCCTCGCCCACGCGCGCGGTGGCTCGCAGGACGAGGAGAAAATTTTACTAGTACTCCCTCCGTTTACTCCTCGTCCCTACTGTCGGTGTCAAAACCGGCGGATCTCGGGTAGGGGGTCCCGAACTGTGCGTCTAGGATCGATGGTAACAGGAGACGTGGCACACAATGTTTACCCAGGTTTGGGCCCTCTCTATGGAGGTAATACCCTACTTCCTGCTTGATTGATTTGATGGATATGAGTGTTACAAGAGTTGATCTACCATGAGATCGTAATGGCTAAACCCTAGAAGTCTAGCCTATGAGTATATGGTAATGAATCTGTCCTATCCAGACTATGCTCTCCAGTTTATATAGACACCGGAGAGATCTAGGGTTACATGGAGTTGGTTACATAGGAGGAAATCTTCATAATCGGTCGCCTAGCTTGCCTTCCACGCCAAGTAGAGTCCAATCCGGACACGGGTATTGTCTTCGGCCTTCGTATCTTCACAGCCCATCAATCCGGCCCAACAGATAACAGGCCGGACGCCCGAGGACCCCTTAGTCCAGGACTCCCTCAGTAGCTCCTGAACCTGGCTTCAAAGACGAGGAGTCCGGCACGCAGATTATCTTCGGCATTGCAAGGCGGGTTCCCCTTCTTCCGAACTCCAAGGCAGTCTTCGGACGTGATGATTGTATCCGGACCTGTTAAGCACCATGCACAATCGCAGAGAAAAAAAATATATTTTTTACACGAGTTCCATTCGCTGACAGCTCCCTACAGCGAGATATCACGCCCGTCCGGTCACAATTTCGAACCATTTTTCTTCTGCCATCCCACGTTTCCAAACACGGTTGCTACTGGCACGTCTTGTCGAAGCAGAGATCGTGCCCCCCTATTGCGGGGTTCTCATCAATGCGGGCATGGGTAACCCGACCGTGTCGTTTACACGGCCCTTGGGAATAGGCGAGTTTAAGGCGAGCAGGGAGGCGTTTGACATTCGCGGCCTCTATAAGGGGGTAAGAACTCCTTTCTTCCACCCACGCCCTTTCTCTTCCTCAGCCTTTCCGTCCCTGAGCTCCAGTGCCCAAGTCTTAGCTTGTCTCTTGTTCGAGAAAAGACTCTAAAGATGTCCGGATCTGGAGCTGGAGGTAAGTGGACGGCCTCTTCCGTCAAGAAGAAGGACATCAAAGAGCTCCGGGAGACCGAATATCTGGCCAAAGAGATCGCTCGTCGACTCCCGGCCAAGGGACAGATCGTCCCCACTCCGGAGCCCCACGAGAGGGTTGTGTTCCTTACACATTTCGTCCGCGGGCTTGGGTCCCCTCTTCACCCATTCGTCCGCGGGTTGATGTTTTACTACGGGCTGGATTTTCATGACCTAGCTCCCAACTTCACCCTCAACATTTCTGTGTTTATCGTCGTCCGTGAGGCTTTTCTCCGCATCCCGCCTCACTTCGGCTGTGGCTGAAGACCTTCAATGTGAGGCCGAAAGTTGTAGGCGGCCATCAAGCGGAATGCGGAGGCGCTATGGTGGGCAAGATGCCCAACGTCACCTGGCCCGAAGGTTCATTTGCGGAGACGGTGAAGGGGTGGCAATCGGGGTGGTTCTACATCACCGAGCCACGCGATGCTAACTAGTTGGCGGCCCCCGAGTTCCGATCCGGAATCCTGATGCGGCTCACCTCCTGGCAAGAGAGGGGCCTAACCTGGGGTCCCTCGGACGAGCTGACTGGGCTCCAAACGTGCATCCAGAACATGATAGAAAGGAAAATCAAGCTCGTCAACGTTGTCCAGGTCATGCTTGTTCGTCGGGTCCTTCCGTGCCAACGTCGATCTTGTAATTTGTGGGAGTTCGAGCCGGCCAAGCACCAGACGCTACTGGGGCTCTTCGGCATTACGCACGAAGAAATCTGGAAGGTGCTCTTCAAGGCCGGCGAGACACCACCGCCTATGACCGAAGACCGCGGGCTTAGTTTAAAGCACAAGCCCAACCCGGTCAGTTCCTTTAATGTTTTCAAGGAGCATCCCCTACTAGCATATTTTGAGAGGAATTTTAAGCTCCCTCCCCCTATTTTCAGGCCTGGATTAAGTTGGCCGAGGAGATCAGCAGTCCGGCTCCGCTTCCCGAGGACCAAGAATTTCCATTATTGGAAAAGATGTTGTTCCCTGCACCCTACGAGGTGCCAGAGAAGACGGCTAAAAAGGCGGCCCAAGGGGCCAAGAAGGGCCTTTGCCGGAGAAACACTCCGGACGAGACGTCCGGAAGCGAGACTTCCTCTTCGTTCGCTGACGATAGCGATGAAGAGGAAGAAGAAAACGACTCCCCACCTGAAGCGGGGAGGAAGAAGAGAGCAGCCCCCACGAGCCCGGAGGCGGAAGCGCCTAAAAGGGTTAGAGGCTCCTTCGTGGATAACTCCGCGTGGGACGTCGACAGTAGTCCGGAACGACCTCGCCAGACCAAGCCTCGGGCTGCTTCGTAAGTACCAGAATTCGCAAAAGTCTGGCCTTCCTGGTTTGTAATATTGACATATCGTAAACTTTTGTCATTGCAGTCCAGCGAGCGGTGACTCCCCGCGATCCTCGACAGAGGATTCCCTGGACACAGAAGAGATGGCTAGCATATCTCCGCCACCTGCCCATTCCGTCTCACTCAGGGGTGATGACGAGGTGGTGTCCAAAAAGGCCTTCCCAGGCGGGGGAAAGGTTCCGGAGATCATCGGGGTGACACCCCAGGATGACTCCTCGGACGCCGGACACACGGGGGGAAAAGCCCCCATGGAGACTGGTGACGGGGTCCGAGTTCCCTTTGGAGCTCAGCCGGATACCATTCCAGAAATCTATACGGCTCCGGGGTCCGGCGAACGGCATTTCCCCCAAGGAGGGAGCGTGCCTGTCCCGCCAGTGACCTCTGTCCAACCAAAGGCATCGCATAATCTGCTGGAGGTGCCTCTATCGTGGATAAACATCGTGTCCTTCTGGACACGGTAATTGTCGGGTGGTTGGTGCGACATATGCCAATGGATGGCTTATCTGTGTGGGTGCCATTAAGACGTCGCCGGTGCCTGGAAACGGGATGAGGCGAAGACATGCACGCCAGCGGATCTTACCCAGGTTCGGGGCTCTCCGAGGAGATAACACCCCTAGTCCTGCTCTGCGGGGTCTCCGCATGATCACTAGATCGGTGAAAGTAGCTACAATCGCTCTTAGAGCTGTTTGGGTTAAAGGAGAAGAAGAACAAGGCTAGCTCTTCCTTCTCTCTATCTATGGTGTGTGTGCTATGCTTAGAAGCCAACTCTATGCTCAGTGGCCAACCCTTTGCATGGGTGCTCCGGGGGGTTTATATAGGCCTACCCCCCGGGGGTACAATGGTAATCCGACTGGGCTCTGGTCCCAGCCGTCAGCGTCTATGCTCGCCGGCTTCTCCGCCGGCTGCTGGGTCCCGCCGGGTGGTGGGTCCCGCTGACTGCCGGCTTCTTGGTTGACAGGCCGGCCCCACCGCCTAGGGTCTTGTCGGCGGCTGCTTACTGTAGCCTCGCCTCTGATGACGAGAGCTTTGTCGAGGTAAGCGTGGCTACAGTGGGCCGCCTCGGGGGCTCTCACTGTAACCTTACCTCGTCTTGTCTCCTTAATGGGGCTCCTGCTTCGAGGAAGGGAGTAGCCGGCTTCTGGGGGCCGGCTACGCCCTTGGCCGACTGGGAAAGGCCGGGCCGCCTTCTCGCCTCTCTCTGGCTGAAGGGGCCCGCCGCCCGCGGGCCGTACGGGAGTCTGTCGTGGATGACGTTGAGGCTAGCATGGCTACAGTGCCAAGCCGCACGGGAGACGGCCGTCCCGTACGGCCTCCTGTAGCCATGCCCGCCTCGGGCTTCAGGGGTAGTGGGCCGCACTGTGGCCACACCCCGTCTTGTCGCCATTATGTGGGAGTGGCTTTGATGGTTGTGGTCTCGGCCGGCTCCTAGGAGTCGGCGTCCTTCTTGGCCGGCTTCTTGGAGTCGGCCACCCCGTAGTCGTCCTGGGGAGGGGTTGCTTGAGGCTGGGTCGCCTTCCGAGAGTCGGCTTCAGAGGTAGCTGGCCAGGGAAGGCGGCCCAAATGCTTGGAGCGCTTGGAGGCCCGAAGGCCTGATAATTTTTTTAGAAGAACCAGGGGCAGTCGGTTAGGCTACCCGTGGCCATTTACTCCGACAGTAATAGAGAAGATTCAGTTTGCTAAAAGCGGACTAACCGAAGCCTGCACTAGCCTTCTAACAGGCTTTGAGGTAAGTAATGTGATTATAGGAAAAATATCACAGTATAGACAGTAGCCCTTGATACTCTGTTTGGTGTTCGAGAAGAAAAGCCTAACAAAGGATCAAAAAATCGCAGGAGTCTCAATTGAGTTGTCTATGTGAATAAGCAGGTATCGCTGCAGGCTGCCACTGCTCGTGCTGCAGAGGTCTCCGAACTGAAGCAAAAATTGGAGCGGGTCGAGGAGGAGCTCGACCGCGTGAAGAAGCAGTTGGAGGATAGCCAAGGTATGCAGTAACCCGTGAGTACATTTCGAAAAAATGAATAGTCCGACCGGACTGAAAGTGTCATAAATTTTATTAGGGGCCACAACCGAGGTGGCAACCCTTAAGAAGGCGCTAGCCGAGGCCGAGGACAAAGCAGCCAAGGAACGCATTTTGCGCGAGAAGCACGAGGCCCAGGTTGGCGAGGCGCAGCAGCAGCTCGAGGGCGTGATTGAGCAATTTGAGTCCTTGGAGCGTGATTTTAAGGCATAGGAGGCCGAATTGGCGAAGGCCCGCCAGAGCGCACAAGATGCACGGGCTGAAGCCCAGAACGCCCTCTAGGAAATTCAGGCGGCCAAGGAGATTGCAGCAGGTAACTCTTCACCATGTAGAGCAAGTATGTAGAAGAAACGTTCCTTGTACTTATCCAAATTTAGGTTTTCCAGGGGCGTTTACGAATCTGCCGCGCAATATATCAGATGATGCCGAGCATTATAGAGCCGAAGAAGGGATGTCTACGAAGAAGCTATTCTGGTCCTAATATCTTGGACCCGAACATCCATTGTCCTTCAGCGACCAGCTGAAGCAGTTGGTCGAGCTGCATAGGTCGGCAGAGCTAGCCATGAAGGACCTGATAGTCTGGCTGTGGCCTGCCGAGCCTATACCTAGCAGATACTTCAGACTTGCTAAGCGGCTTGTAAGTGCCTGTCCGCGGCTCGAAGCCGTGAAGCGGTCGGTCTGTATTGAAGGCGCTCGTATGGCATTTGCCCGCGTCAAGACGCATTGGGCAAAGCTGGATGCCAAGAAGCTGATGACCGAGGGGCCGTCGGAGGGCAAGGAGCATCGTCGACCCAAGCACTATTTTGATGGCGTCCTGGAGGTGTCCCGCCATGCGGCGGAGCAATGTTCGAAGGATGTCATATTCCCATGAGAACATTTGTATTATCCTGTCGTGTAATATGGAACAATGATGTTATTTATTATAATGCTTGCGATTTACATTTTACCTCCTGTGCGGCCGTTTATAAAATCCGAGGGTTGACCAGTCGTCGACTTCTGCCCCCATGTAGATAGTACGGGGGTGTTCGGGATAAATCTAAACACTCTTTACTCCACATTCTGGTCCTTAAAGGAGGCGTTTAGCACAACAAACAAGGCAATCAGACTATGCGGCCTTTACGGCCCTCACTTAGCCATATGAGTTTGACAATTAAGAAAGTTGGCGAAGCCCCTGTTGTTCGGAAGGCCGAACTAGGGGCGTTATACACGCCTAATCGGAGGAACCGATTGTTCGCAAGAAGCGAAAAAAATCTCTAACGATTTGGAACCTCTCGAACAGCTGACCAGCTCTCGCCGCATCATGACAGTCAGTTTTTGGCTTTCTCTACTGAGGTGATCGTCCGGAAGAACCGGGACACAATCGCAATAGTTCTCCCTTTACTACCCCTAGCCGATATAGCGGAACATAAGGTAGTAAGCACAGGAGCCGGGCAACCCAACTATTGACTAGAGACATGATTCGGAGCCGATGCATATAATGCTATAAGTTCAGGGTGCCGAACTATACTGAAAAGTGTTCAGACTTTAATTGCCGTAATGCGGGGTGCAATGAAGCCCCTAGCGCAGTAATACGTACCATGGTGTATGTGTGCAATAAGTAATATATACAAAGGTGAGGAAACAGGAAAATTAAGTAATAAGCTGACGCCACCATTTATTCACCATTGTGATGTAATTAATACGTCGAGGCGTACTTTGTGCAAATAATGCGATAAGCAAGTAAAGCTATTTAACATGCCGTAACCAAGGGCGAGCTGCGTGCGGGTATGTAAAACAAGTATGGCGATGTTAATAGAGACCACCTGGGGATTCCCTGTATGCCAGAGCTCCTTGCCTCCTTGGTGTGTTCTGCAAACGGGTCGTCCGCATATCCTCGAAAAGGAAAAAACCATAATAAAAAGAAAATAAATGCATGCAAATCCAGGGTTGGTCGAGCCACACTGTGGATCGCGAGCGAGTATGCCTCCGTCAGTACCCATGGGGTTTTGAGTGCGTAGTTATGTACGCACTGTACGGATGCCATTTCCTCCTCGGGGCTAGGACGGATGCCGGATTTACTAATTCAGCTCTTGACGAACCGAGCTGCCCTGTTGCAGTGTAGTCCGGACCTTCTTAACGATGTCCAAGGGACTCGCCGACCGGATTATGGTGCCGTTTGAGAAGGCAGCTATGTACTTCTGCCTGCCTAGGCTGGCGGGTATGCTCCTCTGTACGAAGGGAACGTTTGTGTTTCCATTTACTATAATGACGCCGCGTGGACCGGACATCTTGAGCTTGAGATAAGCGTAATGTGGCACCGCGTTTCTAGCGAACGCGGTTCGTCTAAGCAGTGCGTGGTAGCCGCTTCGGAAGGGGACGATATCACAGATTAGCTCTTCGCTTCGGAAGTTATCCGGGGAACCGAAGACCACCTCCAGCGTGATTGAGCCCGTACAACGGGCCTCTATGCCTGGTATGACTCCTTTAAAGGTAGTTATCGTGGGCTTGATTCGTGCGGGATTAATGCCCATTTTGCGTACTGTATCCTGATAGAGCAGGTTGAGGCTGCTACCACCGTCCATTAGGACTCGTGTCATGTGAAATTCGTCGATGATTGGGTCGAGTACCAATGCGGCTGAACCGCCATGACGGATGCTAGTTGGATGATCACAATGATCAAAGGTGATCTGGAATGACGACCATGGGTTGAATTTTGGGGCGACTGGCTCTACCGCATAAACGTCCCTGAGTGTGCACTTGCGCTCCCTTTTGGGGATACGTGTAGCATATATCATGTTCACCGTTTTGACTTGAGGTGGGAATTTCTTCTGCCCCCAGTGTTCGGTTGCCGGGGCTCCTCGTCTTCGTCCTCGCTCTGCGATTCGCCTTCCTTGTTTCCGCTCTTTACCTTGCTGGCTTGCTTAAAGACCCGGCAATCTCTATTAGTATGGTTGGCCGGTTTGTCTGGGGTGCCATGTATCTGGCACGGACAATCGAGTATGCGGTCCAAGCTAGATGGTCCGCCGCTGTTCCTTTTATAGGGCTTCTTTCGTTGGCCGAACTTGGAGCCACTAAATCCGGCGTGGACTGTAGTGTCATCGGTGTTATCACCATTGCTTCGGTGTTTGTGTCTGTTGCGCCGGAGCTTGCTGGTGCTGTTTTTGGCCTCGGAGGGGCTTGCTACGTTGGCTGTGTTTTTACTGCGAGCCAGCCAGCTATCTTCTGCCACGCAAAAGTGGGTCATAAGTGCCGTGAGGGCTCCCATGGACCTCGGCTTTTCTTGGCCGAGGTGGCGGGCGAGCCATTCGTCACGGATGCTATGCTTGAAGGCCGCTAGGGCTTCGGCATCCGGACAGTCAACGATCTGGTTCTTTTTGGTTAGGAACCTAGTCTATAATTTTCTGGCTGATTCTCCAGGTTGTTGAACTATGTGGCTTAGGTCATCGGCATCGGGTGGCCGGACATATGTACCTTGGAAGTTGTCAAGGAAGGCTTCTTCCAAGTCCTCCCAGCTACTGATGGAATTCTTGGGCAGGCTATTTAGCCAGTGTCGAGCTGGCCCTTTGAGTTTTTGTGGGAGGTATTTGATGGCGTGGAGGTCGTCTCCACGGGCCATGTGGATGTGGAGAATAAAGTCCTCAATCCATATTGCGGGATCGTTGTTCCGTCGTATGATTCAATGTTGACAGGCTTGAACCCCTCGGGGAATTCATGATCCAGCACCTCATCTGTGAAGCGGAGAGGGTGTGCGGCGCCTCTATATCGTGCCGTGTCGCGGCGTAGCCTGATGGAGTTCGTCTGCGGCATTCGGACCGGGCGTGGTTAGGTTTGTCACGTCCGAATAGGTAGCCGTCTTCGTGCCTCGAGGCACGTTCTCGCGATCCGTAGATCGATCTTGTATGTCCTGCTCTACTGTCCAGGGTCTGCCGAAGGTCAAACGTGAGACCCCGAATTCTTCCGTCTTTATTTTTGCGGGGCGGTTGGGCGGTCTGCCGTCGGCCTGAATTGCCGCTTTATCCCGACCGCGTGGTGGCCGGTCAGCCGCCCTGTCTCGACCACATGGTGGTCGTTCCGCATTACGTGGGGGAGATGTGTGCTCTGGTGCCTCCTCATCGAATTGAGTTAGCAGTCTGCGTTTTGGGTAGCTCTTGGTTGGGCGCTTGAGGCCGTATTCTTCTGCTGTCAGGACGTCGGTCCATCTGTCAACGAGCAGATCTTGTTCAGCTTGAAGTTGTTGCTGCTTTTTTTTCAGGCTCCTTGCAGTGGCTATGAGTTGAAGCTTAAAGCGCTCCTGCTCCAAAGGGTCCTCAGGGACGATGAAATCTTCGTTGCTGAGGCTTGTCTCCTCTTCGGAGGGTGGACGGTAACTATCGTCCCCCGAGTCATCTCCTATGGCCTGCTCATCAGGGTTGTCTTGCATGTCGTTATGGTCCTCCTGTTCGGATGCAGCTCTGACAGGGTCTTCATTGTTTTCGGCGTCGCCCGGAGTGCTATTTTCTCCGGTACCAGTATTGATGTCCTTTGAGCGGCGAGGCTTAGAACGGCGTTTTGGGGCGCCGACGCTTGGACTGCGTCTCGAAGTTTTATTCTTATCTGGCTCTTCTTTGTCTTCGCCAGATCCCTTGGGTGTATCAACCATGTATACGTCGTACGAAGAGGTGGCCGTCCAACGTCCAGTAAATGGCGGGTCTTGGCCTTGCTCATTGTCAGCATCGTCGTCCATACCGGTGATGTCTTCGCAGCCATAGTCAAGCACGTCGGTTAAGTCGTCGATAGTGGTATGAAGTGGGTGGCAGGTGGGAAGCGAAATTTCCCATCATCAGCCTCTAGATCGAACCGAACATAGTTCGCTGTGAGTCCTTATCCAAGGACAAGTTATTTAAAGAGTTTAGCACATCACCCAAAGGTGAGTGCTGGAAGATGTCTACGGCGCTATTTTCAAAAATCGATAACCGATCCAGGCTCGGTGTCCGCCGGCATACCCGGTCTAGGACTTATAGCCGGAGACGAGTCCGGAGTTCCATTGACGCAAATATTGCGGGGTGCCGAGTCCGTGTAGGGCTCCAATTCCGCGGACTCTTGAGGCCTGGCTGGCATGATCTGCTCCGGTTCTAAGGCTGTTGCAGCAATAGGGGCCATCTCCTAGGTGTGATCCGATGATAGATTTAAGTCATGTTCATCGGGGTGAGGGGAGCGATCGCTGCGGTCTCAAATCCATTGAAGATCAAGTCTCCACGGATATCCGCAACGTAGTTCAAGCTTCCAAATCTGACCTGATGGCCATGGGGCATAGCTATCGATCTGCTCCAGATGGCCAAGCGAGTTGGCTCGCAGTGCGAAGCCGCCGAACACGAAAATCTGTCCAGGGAGGAAGGTTTCTCCTGGACACGTCCATTACTAGAAGATTGAAGGGGCCATTGAACCTTTGTTGACGGACAGTGGAACTCTCAATGAAAACACCAATGTTGGTGTCAAAACCGGCGGATCTCGGGTAGGGGTCCCGACTGTGCGTCTAGGATCGACGGTAACAGGAGACAGGGGACACAATGTTTACCCAGGTTAGGGCCCTCTCTATGGAGGTAATACCTACGTTCCTGCTTGATTGATATTGACGAATATGGGTGTTAGAAGAGTTGATCTACCACAGGTCGTGAGGCTAAACCCTAGAAGTCTAGCCTGATGACTATTGGTAATGAGTTATCCATTCCGGACTATCTCTCGGTTTATCTAGACATCGAGGGATCTGGGTTACATAGAGTCGGTTACATAGGAGGAAATCTTCATAATTGGTCGCCTAGCTTGCCTTCCACACCAAGTAGAGTCCAATCCGGACACGGGTATTGTCTTCGGCCTTCGTATCTTCACAGCCCATTAGTCCGGCCCAACAGATAACAGGTCGGACGCCCAAGGACCCCTTAGTCTAGGACTCCCTCACCTACTACCTTGGTTAGAGAGATTATCATATTGTTTGGAATATATATGTCCTTTAGTACTCCCTCCATTTACTTATACTAGGCCACTATAAAAAAATTATTTTGCATCTATACAAGGCCACAAATAGTAATCGAGACAAAAGTTACTACTCCCTCCTTTCCAGTTTATGGCTCAATTTCAAAATCTCTCCAACCAAGGTAGACGGTGAGTGGTCGAATTAATTTCGTACTCCTAGTTTGCACAAGTAATTAGTACGCTCGTCTTTCTCAAGAAGTTATGTTTACCGAGGCATTAATTAGAACGAATGCATGAATGACCACTAAATTTCCATGAACTTCTACATGCATTGGTGAGTTTTCTCTTGACACTGCTTGCGTCGGGTGATCTAACACACCTCAAAATCCAACATGTGATGGTACTACTACTAGTAGTAGAATTAAGACTTATAAAACGGAAAACGAATGTTTTGTAGATGAGCCCTATAAACCCTAGTGGGTACGTACTCCATAAAATCAGATTTTCCCAAAACTAAGTCGCTCAACCTTTATTTGCTTGTTTCCCTTCCTGCCTCCTTGCCTCGAACAGACTATGCCAAACTCCCCTGCCTGCCGCGCGGGAAAAGACCCGCCCTCGCCTTTTTTTAGTCCGGGTTTGTATCGATGGATCGCGCGAAGCAGCAAAAACCCAAGCCGTGTCTTGTACTCCTCCATCGACGCTCCCTTTCATGAATTCTGTACTTCCTGTCGCCGACATGTGGGACATATAGCAACCGGGTCGACGTGTCAAGCACCAAATAACAGTGCAGAACAGCAGGGGATGCACCCCAGTCGTACCACCCTAGTAGTAGTAATGAGCAATGAGACGTCAAATCACAATGCCGCACCTTCCCAGACGGACGAAGCAACCATTATTTCACACTTCGGTTCGCCATGATCTCAAACCACGTAGTATTGCTTCTGCCTCAAGAGGGACACGCGCATCGCCTTGGTACATCATGACACGTGGGACCGCATGACAGGCCATGCTCCCCCGCCGATCGCTCGGTAAAATCACCTCATTTTTACTACTATACTTCCTCCGTATCGGTTTACATGGCATGCACGTCGTTCTAGGTTGAGAATTTAACTGGCTATATATGTGATGAACAGAATATGTTTAGAAACTACATCCGCTTAATAATCCAATGATATACTTTTTGTGACATAGTAACTCAGATTTAGTTAGTCAAATGGATGACCTAGAACTACGTGCACGCCCTATAAACCGAGACGTCTAAAAAAACGAGACGGAGAGGGTAGTTCAGTACGTATCTTTTTAGATCAATATAGTCGGGATTCACCAAGGAGCAAAACCAAGTGGTAGGCTGCACCTGTCGTGTTGGCGTAGCGACTCAAGCAGGGTCAGTCCGCACACGAAATGGCGACACACTTAACAGGACCCCTTTGGCCGACATGTGGCTCATCCACCGTCTTGTTCCACGTGCGATGCACCAAATTACAGTTCGGAGCAGCGGTTGGAATTGGAGGCACCCCGGTCGTAGCGCCGCAGTAGTAGAAAATGAGCGATGAGGGGTCAAATCACAAAGCCCCACCTTTCCCGCATTAAGCTGGACGGACGAAGCAACCATCATTTCACTCTAGGGCGCAAGAGCATAAAGAAAAGAGAAAACCAATGATGCGTGCGGCAGCTACCTAGGGCACCCTAGGGTAGGGGTCTCCACTACAGATCATTTTTTTGAAAGCGCCTCCACTACAAATCGGCTTCTCCCTCGTCCTCTTGAAGAAAACCGATGATGCGTGCGGCGGTAGGGTTTGTAGGAGTACTACTAGGGCGTGCGGGGCCACGTCGTAGTAAACGGGAGAGGGATTGAGTTCGAGTCGACGCCTTAAATATGTGTGGGCCGCTTGGTTTTAGGGGAACGAGGCAGCATTTTGGGTTCGGGGACCAGTGGAGATATAGTACGTACAAAAAATTGTGGACGTAGGTTCGACCGAAAGGCAATGATGCATGGGCCCTGCATTTTGATATACCCGGGGCCGCGTGAAATTTGCTACTCTACTCAAAACTAGTAAGGTACACATGCATTGAACGCATGAGATTTCGAAACCAAATTATGAATAAATACACACTATAGCATGTAAAGCTTTGAGTCATATATGCATGATGTAGATGTTCGTTTAGTTCTTATAGTTCATCTCATTCAAAATCAATTAGTTTTATAAAAATGTTAAGATTCATGGGGTTGTGCATTGTAAAGCATAAAGTAAAAAACAAATAATGGCATTTCATTTAGAAAAAAATCAATTATGATACGGAAGATTCTAGAACAAAGGAGAAGTGCATGTGTTTTGAGGTTTGTGCATTATGCTTAAGTTCAACCATGGAGTCTTCTAAATTGTACATGTGGCAGATCTGGTGGAATGTTGATGATATCCAACGGCCAGTAGTGCTCGGATTTGCCATCTCTGCACTGTCGGATTAGCTTCATCCAGCGACCATCTTTCAAGTTATTCGCACACTATATAGTTCTTGTGCCATAGTTGCATGTCTTGGAAAAAAGCTACTAGTGGGTTGTACTAGCTATTTAGGAATATAAGATGTATACATGGAAGTTGTAGGGAAAGAGATGACATGGAGTATCTCAATTCCTATGAGTAGGGATTGGAAAAGAGATGTCATTTGGTTGACATCATAGGAACTTTTCTATTGAATCTAGAGATGACATGTATCTCAATTCCTATGAGGAGGGATTAGAAAAGAGATGTAATTTGGTTCATATCATAGGAACTTTTCTATTGAATATACGCTAATGTTTATTTTCCTTTGAAATTATGGGAGTATAGGAATCCATTCATATGAACCAAGTGGCTCTAAAGCTATAGAAATGATATCATGTTTATTTCCTTTGAAATGTGGAGTATATGAATCTATTCCTATGAACCAATTGGCTCTAAAGGAAAAAATCCTATAAAAATCATATCATATAGAGTTCCTATGATATTCCTCCACACCAAAGGATGGTTGAAATTGCTGCAGGTGATACGATGGTCTTTCTTTGTAGACTCCTCCCCCATCTTTATAGTTACCTCTCGAAGATGAATGAAATGATATATACAGGGTATTCTACATGTGCAATTTGGTACACGAAAACTCGGTAAAAGTTTGCGAGGTTCGAATTTTCAATAAAGCTATATGCACTGCATTTTGGAACGGAGGGAGCATACGGCAGTTGCTAACACTCACGTGGAAGATTTGTGTGTAGGAGGAGTGGCTGTTCTGTTAAATGACATGGCAAAACTGACACTGTCGGATGCCGATCTAACGGTTCTTACGGCGTTCGTCAGGAAAAGGCTTGTGGCGAACGTTTGTCGGATAATGATTTACGGACACATGCATTGCATTGATACGTGCCCCCCTCTCTCTCACGCACACGCACCCTCCCGAGTCCTCTCGCACCCACCGTCTATCTGCAGGTAGACGTCACACACATATGTGCTCTTCACACCCTACCCTCAGAACTTCTAAAAAACAAAAGACGTCGCGCACATTTTATTTTAGCTCACACGTCACACACTTATACTATTACTCTTGTGGCGAACGTTCTTTGGGCATAGTATATTGTACTCTCACGAAGAGAAGCGGTGCACGCACGCACTAGTTCTCTCACACCCACTCGCGGGTACACGTAGGAGCGCATTTTTTTGAAGCTGGTACAACAAAATCACTCCACTACATATATAAGCAGGAGCCTTAGCGCTTGCTTTACTAGGGTTCCTCTCGTTCACTCTCTCATGCTCTCCAGATCTAAGCAAGACATAGGTGGCCACACTCTCTCTCAGCTCACGGCTGGTCACAAATCCGGCCGGACAACCTCGACCGGGGCAGGGGTGTAGGTGCATCGTTCACGCTGTCGTCGGCGGCGAGGGAGGAGACCAACGGCTGCCCGCGCGTCCCGATCGGCGGCCGTGCCGTTCTCTCCGAGAGAGCGCCGGCTCCGGAGGGCCTCCGACCCCTTCTTCCTCCCTGCGGTATTGTGGCCAAGATGCGGCCTCCCGACGCCGTCTTTGCCACATGCCGACGACCCTCAGGTATATATTCCTTCGAAACCTGCCTTGCTCTACTGCCCCAGCTCCCCACTTGGCTTCGTGTGGATCTTTTTCTACTTCCGTCCGCTGTTCCAAAGCCACCTAGACTTTTACTATTATTAGAGGTAAAGCTAGTTCATACAGTCGACTCTAAGAGTTGGTTCAAACAGGGAAGAAAGTGGGAAAGCTGTAGCATGAATCTAGGACTTGGTTCTAAGAGGAAACGGGGGAAAGTAGTAGATACTGGCTACCCAACCGGTCTCTTGGTTGAAAAGACGAAGAAAGCATGGTGGATGGCGAAGGGTGGGGGGAAGTGGACCTATCTCTTGGTTGAAAAAGGAAAGAAAGTGACGGGTGTTGGGGGACAACGCAAATGAGAATGAGCAGGTCTAGATTTCCTGTGCTCACATAGGAAAATGTCGCCGAGGAGATAAAAAATGGGACAAATGCAGACATGCTGCCTGAGTGTTTGCCGCTCTCGGCAACCACATCTGCCTCACCACTTTATGCCTCTGCTGTCCCTACGCCCATATCGCTACCGTTAATGTAAAATCACATGAAGCATTAAGCAATGCCACCTAATGTCACTATAAGTAATGGTCTAGTGCCGTCGATAAATTGAAGCAATGCCACCACCATTTTATGAAGTGCTTCCGTCTTGCTTTATTTCCCATGAATTGTGTTTTTGCAGTTACACTTAAATCTCACACCGCTAACATTGCTTCATCCCAGTGGAACTGCACAAATTTGATTGCACATTTACTGACCATGTGCTACTCTCATGACAGTAATACTAATGCTATTGTTCTGCATGTTAATCTAGTGGCAGTGTTGATGTGATGTGATGCTACTTACTTAAGGACACTTTCATACTGTCAATCTAGTGCCAATTATAACACAATAGATGCTGCTGTTAATCATACGCCACTGCAAATATCTGTCACTGTTTAAATAACCGTATTTCGTATTTGCGCAAACAGGGATGTCTGTCTCCATATCGTTTCGGGATGTCTGTCTCCGTATCGTTTCTATCCGCGCAATCAAAAGCACACACCTCAGTTTTAGTAGAACTGCGCAAAATGAGATGGCTATCCCTCGTTGCCGTCGTCTAACCACCCGTCTTCCAGGTATTCCTACATTGGTAGTTACTAGGTAGAATGACCAACGCAATCTAAAAGAAGCTGATTCATACGTTTTACTTCCTGATTGCAGTGCAGGGACGAGCGAAAACATCTGCATCCTAGTCCGGAATGCACTTTCCTCCAGTTCATCCATGGACCGAGGACAAGCTGGCACGGCTGCACGGAGGTTTTTGGGACAGGTGCGCGGACAAGAGGCATTGTGGTCTGCTTATTTCTGCAAATAGCGGCGCTTAAATTTAGTGGAATGCACAAGACTTTCAGCTGGTCAGTACACTGCATGGTTCAGTTCAGCATTCCAGCTGAGAACACAATTATAATTGGTTATTCTGGAATGAGAGAACCTAACCCTGGATGGTGGCAACAAGAAAAAACCAGAGTGAACTCCAGGAAATTTAAGCCTGCCGGGAGGCCCTTTGCTCAGAGAAGCCTTGCTTGTTTTTTCCTGATTTGTAAACCTTCTCACAACTTTGTCTTTTGCTATTAACTAGTATATGTTTGTTATGTTCTATGAATCATTGAGATGTATAAAATTGCTTAACTTATGCTTTTCAAGTTTTTTATGAAGCCGAGTTTAATGTGAGTGTTCCACATGAACGCTGGACTAGCGTGTGAACGTTTGGAATTTACATTGTGGCCTCAGTTAACTGCATGAACCACTGTAACAAGATACATAGTTGCTTATATGTCAGACAGCAGATTGTTGATTGTTAGCTGGTCGATAGCCTAGTGTTGAAGCGAGCTGAGCCAATGTGCCGTGTTTTGCACAACTGCTTACAAGTGGGGTAGCACCAACAGTGTTTACAAGTACTTATGTATACGTCGGCGCACAGTTCTCGAACGAGTACTCTATTTCATCAAAACACACACTGCTCGTATGATAAAACTAGTGAGGACGCATCTGTTTCGGCAACAATTACGATGATTCACGGGCACACAAAAGTAGCAGCAGTTCCCATAGACGGATTCAAACAGAGTACTAGCCCCAGAGGGCTCGATAACAGGCAAGGTTCGGATAATTAGACAGAATCCAAACTACTATTAAACACTAGCTGGGGCAAGTATTTCATGCCTCGATCTAATTTGGGCTGGACACAAGACGGACCTTGCCATGAACATCATCGAGGACGTCCGGCAGCAGCTCAATCCTGTGAACCTTCATGAAGAAAACCTTGTGGCCTTGCCACTCATAAACTTGTTTGTGGAGGCATGCCACGTCATCTTCCTGCGTAAGCTTGACAAGAACAGTATGCCTCACAAACGAAGGAGTAGCTTTGAACTTCTTGTGCTTCAGTACACCCTGGACAACACGCCTGACAACAGTGAGGCTGGAATACAACTCTTCATTGGTATAAGCGCAAATGGCTTCCAGGATCCAACAGCCTAAAAACTCTGTTTTCCCAGTGCGTATATTCAGGTCATCCGCCTCATAGCGAGTGACATGTACAACCACACAATCCTTGTCTGCATCAGGGCTCTAATTGAAACAGAAACAAATTCTGAATTACTTTCCAGCATAAGAAACACAAGTTATTTAAACCACTATGTATAGCATGGCATCGAAGCTAATAAAATTTTGCATTATTCATCACCACATACTTAGATGAAAAACCACAATCGAGATCGGCAAAGAAGAAAATCACCTTGGGCAGCTCAGCGGGGGGGGGGGGACACATCCTCGAAGGGGGAAAACTGCTCCTGCAGTGCCACGGGGGCTGTAACCTCAAACGGGGCGTTGACCATCTCAGTAGTGGCCGTGAGCGTATCTGGGGTCGGCTCGGTGGCTGCCTCCATCTTCTTGGAGCTCTCTGTCTCGTGGGGATCAGCCTCCCGCGTCTGCTCCAATATCGGCAGATCTTTGCCTGGTTCTCCTTGGTCCATCATGAAACTGACGAATACTAGGAGACCACTGAAAGGAAAACACAATCGCAATGACAATGAAACAAAAAAGAGAGTGAGGATCGGTTACTGCTTTGCAAAAGTTCTTTTTTTCTCTGAACGAAAATATACCAACATCACGGATCCGCTTACCTTCCCTTCGTTGGGAGAGAAGAACAGTGGCAGATGCGAGTGTTGCCTTTCTTGAAGACGGTGAGGGAGAAGGGGATTCAGCGAAGAGTGAAATGATGGTTGCTTCGTCCGTCAAACTTAGACTGCGGGGAGGTGGGGTTTTGTGATACGACGGCTCGTTATTGCCGCGCTACGACCGGGGTGACTCTCCGCCTGCATACTGCCTTCTAATTTGGTGGATGGCATTTCGGCCCGCGCGCTGCATGGCCCACATGTCGGTGAACAAAAGTATAACGGCATTCAGTACAGGGAGACGTTTCGATGACCTAGGAGGAGCCAGAAGCGGTATTGTATCCACTGTACTAGTAGTAATTGTTTTTCTGGGTAGCTGTAGAGTGTCTCCACTGTACTAGTAGTAATTGTTTCTCTGGGCCCAAGACAAAACAGCCCATCCACACTAGTAAATAGTAAAATCAATTCAAAAGTCCATATATTTACTGAATGAGAGGCGCTACCCACACCCAGCACACCGCCCCCCAAAAAACCTGGGTGTTCTTCTTCCTCCTCACTCCCACCCACCTCACGTCAGCTCGCTCCACTCGTACCCCCAAATTCCTCACCTCACTCCTACAGAAAACCCCAGCTCCCCTTCTTCCTCACTACTACAGAAAAACCCCAGCTCCCCTTCTTCTTCACTCGCACTACAACTAGGCTCGTCATTCGTTACTCTGCTCAAATCCGTGAGCGCGACGCGACGCCCTCGAGGAAAATGGAGTCGGCTGACCCCAGCGCCA
The DNA here is from genome assembly GCF_018294505.1 of Triticum aestivum. NCBI lineage: Eukaryota > Viridiplantae > Streptophyta > Magnoliopsida > Poales > Poaceae > Triticum > Triticum aestivum. Next base: position 415,788,526 of record NC_057799.1, on the reverse strand, counting down.
AGAAGATGAGGCTCCCGCCAGCGGCGACGCCTGTTGTAGATCCCGCACCCGGCAGCGCGGGGAGAAGCGGCGACCCCGCCCCCACCGGATCCCAGGAACCCGTAGAATCTCGGGTGGACCGCATCAGCGATCTCCCGGACGCCGTCCTTGGGGAGATCATCTCGCTTCTCCCCACCAAGGATTGCTGCCGCACCCAAGTCCTCTCAATTCGGTGGCGCCCTCTATGGCGCGCCGTGCCCCTTAATCTCGACTGTCGTCAGCTATCTCTCTTCAATGATTTTGAAATCCCCAGAGCCATCATCTCCTCCCACCAGGGCTCCGTTCAAAGCCTCTGCATCCCGTCATGCTACCTGAGCAAGCATACCATGCCCTGCACGGTGGACGCCTGGCTGAAATCCCCTGAATTCACAGAACTACAGCTGCTTGAGTTCTACTATTCCCCTGGAAATCACCTACCAGATACCGAACGCCATCTACCTGTGCCCTCAGCACCGATGTCCATCTCGCGGTTTTCCTCCTCTCTCCACACCGCCACCTTTGCGCTGTGCGACCTACCAGACAATCTGGTACTAAACCTTCGACTCCCATTTCTGAAGAAACTTTCACTTGTGCGGGTTCGTATATCGGAGGCCTCATTGCACAGCATCATCCACTCCAGTTGCCCTGCCCTGGAGTGCTTGGTGCTTGTTTTCACAGTTAGAATCGGTTGTCTCCAAATAAAGTCGCCTAACCTTGTAAGAATTGGAATTTGTTTTGACGGAAGGCAGCTCATCATCCAAGATGCCCCTTCACTTCAAAGGTTGATCATTGATTCTAGTTATTCACCGTTGCAAATAACCGTCCTCTCTGCGCCTAAACTGGAGACCTTGGGTGTAATACATGATCTCTGTGCTCATTTCAATATGGTGTTTGGCTCCACAGTTCTTCAGGTACTTTACATTATCATCTACACTTGTAACCATAAGCTGCATTTTAAATTTCTGCGCATAAGTTATATGTCATCTTGGAGTACACATTTTGTACTAATATTATGTTCTATGCTCAATGAAGAGTTTCTCCATGGATGGCCTATCAATGGTGCTGGATTCTGTCAAGATCTTATATATCCAAATGAATAGTTTTGATCTGAACAAGATTATTGGCTTGCTGCAATGCTTTCCATGTCTGGAGAAGTTGTATATAAAGGTGATAATTTCACGCACATTGGAAGCCCGCATATAGTGTACTAGAATTAACCGTTCAGCTGTTGCTCTTTCGACACTCTTTTTTTAGACCTTAACTGTTTTCAATCTTCATGTCTATTTAGGCAACAGGACGGGGTAAGAAAGTTATAACCAATCGGTGGATTCGTAAGCATCGGGATTTTCTCACTTCTCATGAGATTCGATTGAAGACAATAACGCTAGAACGATATGTAGCCAACCGTGCAAACACTAGATTTGTCACATTCTTCCTGCTGAATGCGAGGTTACTATTGTCCATCAGGCTTAAGTTTATCAGCAGCATGGTTTTGACGGATGGGTATGTGGAAGAGCAAAAAAAGGAGTTTCAGGTGGGCAAAAGAGCTTCTGAACGTGCCGGGCTTCTATTTACAACATATTGTGGTCATAATCCAGTAAATTTTACGACCCAGGATGTTCATTCTATGGACCTGACCGATCCATTTGACTGTGACTGCCAAAAACAGTGTTGGAGTTAGATGTTGTTGCCCTTTTCAACCTGGGTTTTTTTGTAAACCTGATGAACAATTAACCCTCGTGCTTTTGTACAGTTTGTAAGCTGGAGTTAGATGTTCTTGCCCTTTTCAACTCGGCTGTGACTGTCATATTTTCTTTGAAGCAAGGCAAATGGCTTGCCAGTCGTTTAATTTAGAGTGAAATATTGTAACAACTAACAAATCCCAACCAGTTATTTATACTAGTTTTAGCGACGGATCAGGGTAACAACGGGGCTGTGCGGGGGCTGTGGCCCGTCTAGCCAGGGTTTTATTTATGTTTACCACATCATGAGCCCAGTTGTGTTTTTTTCTTGCTGAAAATGGCTAGCCCAGTTCTATTTTTTTAAAGAAATACCCAAACGAGGCCTACTTGCTTTATCAGCCCTGCTGGGCTGCAAATCTTTCAAGACGAGGAGAGTTTCATTCGGTTTGCCCAGAAATGGGCTGTACATTTTTAAAACACATCAAACCGGGAATTAGTTTCAATTTTTTTCATTACAAGATTTTAAATTCCATTGATTTTTATGCGTGGACAATTATTTGGATTTTATATTTATATAAATTATTTTTCAAAATAGTTTGAATGTGAATCGATATTTCGGGATTAAAAACAGTTGACCGCACCGAAATATGCAAAAAATTCGTATACTTTTTAACCGTGGCCACAATATGGGGTGTAATGCTAACAAAAAGAAGATGGGCTCCAAAAAATTCTTAAGAATTAGCAAATGGGCTGTACATTATTAGAAATAATGCACACGAGAGCAGTGACTGTTGGATGTCCATCCAACGGCTGTCGTGCTTCTTCAATCTCTGCTTTTCCTGCTCCAGCCGCTCAAACAAGCGCCGGCGGGACTGCCTGCTCCCTCCTCCCGCGGCCGGCTATGCTGCCGCGCAGGCCTCACCGCCCCACCGTACTCCCATCGCTGGCCTAGCCATCCCTCTACTCACCCACACCTGCTGTTATTCTCCGGGGACGGCAGACGAGTCTTCCCTGGCTCCGTGTCGTTCCCTTCCTAGGCCTCGCCGTCGTCCACCGCCCTGGTGCTCTCGGCGCGGCCTGGTCAACGTGGTCAATGAACGACATCCATCGGAAGTGGACTGTACGTGGAGAGGCTGACAGCTGGGTCCACGGCCGCACGCAAGGAAATGCCTCCTTATTACGCGCAAAATAATGATTCCTCCACCTGACAGCTAGGACCCACGGGAAGGGCTTCTGTATTTCGCGAAAAAAACGTTCCCCCCGCTGACAGGTCGGACCCACCAGCTATATCTTCGCACGCAAGGAAGTGCCTCCTTATGACGCACAAAAAAATGAATACCCCCTGCTAGCTGGGACCCACCATGGTGGGTGGCTGACTTGTGGGCCTACTAAGTTGACGGGGACAGAGGGCTTTGTCAACTTAGTCAATATGAACGATTCTAGCTCCAGTGACCGTACGATGTCCATCCAACGGCCATAGTGCTTCTTCAACCTCTGGTCTTCTTGCTCCAGCCGCCCAAAGCAGCGCCGGTCGTGCCGCCTGCTCCTGCCTCCCGTGGCCGGCTGTGCTGCCGCGGAGGCCTCACCGCCCCCATACTACTCCCACCGCTGGCCAGGCCATCCCTCCACTCACCCACACCCCCTGTTATTCTGCGGCGACGGCAGCCTCACACCGCAGCCGAACCAGTGAACCCTCGTACTCCTCTCCGCGTGGGCATCCACTGCCGCGTCTTCCCCGGCTCCGCGTCGTCCCCTTCCTAGGCCTCGCCGTCGTCCACCGCCTTGGTGCTCTCGGCGCGGCGTGGTCAATGTGGTCAACGACCGACTTCCATCGGAAGAGTACTGTACGTGGAGAGGCTGACAGCTGGGTCCACGGCCACAGCCCAGTTTTTTTGTGATTTGCCAAGTAAGTCGCTTTGTCAGGCCTGTTGGGCTGCAAATCTTTCAAGACGAGGAGAGCTTCATTCGGCTGGCCGAGAAAATGGCCTATCAGTAATGAGAAATGGGCTGTACATTTTTAAAACACATCAAACCGGCAATTAGTTTCAAATTTCTTTTTTTCATTTCGAGATTTTAAATTGCATTGATTTTTATGCGTGGACAATTTGTTGGATTTTATATTGATATACATTTATTTTTAAAATCAGTTTGAATGTGACTCGAAATTTCGGGATTAAAAACAGTTCGGACCGCACCGAAATATGCAAAATTTCGTATAATTTTTTAACCGTGGCCACAATATGGGCTGTAATGCTAACAAAAAGAATATGGGCTCCAAAAAAACCTTAAGAATTAGCAAATGGGCTGTAAATTATTAGAAATAATGGCAGATGGGCTGTATGATGTTTTCCACAGATTTGAGGCTTTCCTAAAAAAAGGTTGACGCACAAGCAGTGACTGTTGGATGTCCATCCAACGGCCGTCGTGCTTCTTCAATCTCTGCTCTTCCTGCTCCAGCCGCTCAAACAAGCGCCGGCGGGACTGCCTGCTCCCTCCTCCCCGCGGCCGGCTGTGCTGCCGCGCAGGCCTCACCGCCCCACCGGACTCCCATCGCTGGCCTAGCCATCCCTCTACTCACCCACACCTGCTGTTATTCTCCGGCGACGGCAGACGAATCAGTAAACCCTCGTACAGTCGTACTCCGCTCCGCGTGGGAAACAACTGCCGAGTCTTCCCTGGCTCCGTGTCGTTCCCTTCCTAGGCCTCGCCGTCGTCCACCGCCCTGGTGCTCTCGGCGCGGCCTGGTCAACGTGGTCAACGACCGACATGCATCTGAAGTGGACTGTACGTGGAGAGGCTGACAGCTGGGTCCACGGCCGCACGCAAGGAAATGCCTCCTTATTACGCGCAAAATAATGATTCCTCCACTTGACATCTGGGACCCACCGAAAGGGCCTCTGTATTTCGCGAAAAAAACGTTACCGCCGCTGACAGCTTGGACCCACCAGCTATATCTTCGCACGCAAGGAAGTGCCTCCTTATTACGCACAAAAAAATGAATACTCCCCCTGCTAGCTGGGACCCAGTACAGTGGCAGGCTGACTTGTGGGCCTACTAAGTTGACGGGGACGGAGGGCTTTGTCAACTTAGTCAATATGCACCATTCTAGCTCCAGTGACCGTACGATGTCCATCCAACGGCCGTAGTGCTTCTTCAACCTCTGGTCTTCTTGCTCCAGCCGCCCAAAGCAGCGCCGGTCGTGCCTCGTGCTCCTGCCTCCCATGGCCGGCTGCGATGCGGCGGAGGCCTCACCGCCCCCTACTACTCCCACCGCTGGCCAGGCCATCCCTCTACTCACCCACACCCCCTGTTATTCTGCGGCGACGGCAGCCTCACACCGCAGCGAACCAGTGAACCCTCATACTCCTCTACGCGTGGGCATCCACTGCCGCGTCTTCCCCGGCTCCGCGTCGTCCCCTTCCTAGGCCTCGCCGTCGTCCACCGCCCTGGTGCTCTCGGCGCGGCGTGGTCAACGTGGTCAAGGAACGGCTTCCATCGGACGTGGACTGTACGTGGAGAGGCTGACAGCTGGGTCCACGGCCGCAGCAAGGAAGTGCCTCCTTATTACACGCAAAATAATTATTTCTCCACCTGACAGCGGGGACCCACCGGACGGGCCACCGTATTTCACGAAAAAAACGTTTCCCCCTGACTGCTGGGACCCACCAGCTACATCTTCGCACGCAAGGAAGTGCCTGACAGTCGGGACCCACCTGGTCGAAGCGTACGTAGCGTTGTCATTCTGGTCGCGAACGTGTACGTACATACTGGTCGATGTAGAGGCGCGCACGTGTCGTAGTAGAGGTGTGCACGTAGCATGTACACGTACGTACATTGGCCAGGGTGCAAGAAAGTAAATACGGCCACGTACGTACATACGGGCGGGGTCTCGAACGCCTACTCGCGCGTACGTACGGCCAGGGCTCGTGTACATGGCTGGGTCGGAACGGAGAAACAGCGTCGTCGTCGTGTTCATGGGGAGCCAACGGAATGCGTCGTGTTCATCGGGAGGAAACGGAACGCGTGGGAGCCAACCGGCTTGGACGGAACAGCCGATGGAAACGAGGCCTGGCGTAGCGCAGAACAGAGGAAACGGCCTTGTGTTCGACCGGCCACGTTCGAAACGGGATCTTGTTCATCGGGAGGGGTCTGGCGTACCGCAAAATGGAGGAAACAGAGCTCCTACGGTCGAAACGGGGGTCCTGGTGATCGGGAGGGGTGTGGCGTACCGCAAAACGGAGGAAACGGACTTGTGTTGGAGCGCTACGGTCGAAACGGGGGTCCTGTTCATCGGGAGGGTTGTGGCGTACCACAAAATGGGAATCCATGGGATACTGCTCATCTCCACCGTTGACCCCCTCCAGCCTCCACGGGCTACTATTCATCCACCGTCGACCTCCTCCAGCCTCCACCTGTGACTGTTCATCCACGGGCTCCTGTTCATCCAGCCTCCCCCGCGCGCTACTCCACCGGCTACTGTTCAACCAGCCCTCTCCACGGGCTCCTGTTCAACCACCCCTCCACAGGCTACTGTTCATCCAACCCTCCACCGTCTACTGTTCATCCTACCCTCCACGGGGTGGTCCTGTTCATCCTGCCCTCCAGCAACGCTCACTGTTCATCCACCCCCACCGGGAACTGTTCATCCAAACCCCCCAGCAACGCTCACTGTTCATCCAGAGGCAACGCCACGGGGTCCTGTTCATCCACCCCCACCGGGAACTGTTCATCCAACCCCCCCCCGCAACGCGCACTGTTCATCCAGAGGCAGCATCGATCGGCTTCAGTTAGCAGCAGTAGCGAAGGAATCGCTCGATCGGGTTCAGTTAACAGCCATGGATCGATCGCTCGGGTTCAGTAACGCGTAGCCTGCAGTGCAATCGCTCGGGTTCAGTTAGAGCCCAACGCCTCGCTCGGGTTCAGTTAGAGCCCAACGCCTCGCACACACGCGCGTACGTATGAGAGAAACGCGCATCGCTCGGCCCCCGACCACCCACCGTAACCGGGGACTCCCCGATATTTTCCGCGCCCTCGCTTCTACCACAGTTTTTTCCGTCATGGACGGCCCAAAGAATGTCATGCAGCTGCGTCTCCGGCCCGCCCAGGACGAAAAGCCCATTTTCTGTCATGATTTTTTGTCATAGAAGTAGGACCCCACCACATCTATGATGATACCAGGTTTTGTCACAATTATCGTCATAGAAGTGTCATAAGTATGACAGAAAAAAATTTCGTTCGGCCCAAAATGTCACGGATGTGTCTTTTTTTTTGTAGTGCTCATGGCCGCCTCGTGGACCCCCTGACTTGTTCCCGACGCCAACACCTCTTATATATCCCCAAACTTCCAGAAACTAACCTATATCGGGAGTTCCTCCGCCGCAAGCCTCTGTAGCCACCAAAAACCAATCGGGACCCTGTTCCGGCACCCTGCCGGAGGAGGATCCCTCACCGTCGGCCATCTTCATCATCCCGGCGCTCTCCATGACGAGGAGGGAGTAGTTCACCCTCGGGACCGAGGGTATGTACCAGTAGCTATGTGTTTGATCTCTCTCTCTCTCTCTTGTGTTCTTGATATCGCACGATCTTGATGTACGCCGAGCTTTGCTATTATAGTTGGATCTTATGATGTTTCTCCCCCTCTATCTTCTTCTAATGGATTGAGTTTTCCCTTTGAAGTTATCTTATTGCATTGAGTCTTTAAGGATTTGAGAACACTTGATGTATGTCTTGCATGTGCTTATATGTGGTGACAATGGGATATTCACCTGATCCACTTGATGTATGTTTTGGTGATCAACTTGCGGGTTCAATGACCTTGTGAACTTAAGCATAGGGGTTGGCACACGTTTCCGTCTTGACTCTCCGGTATAAACTTTGGGGCACTCTTTGAAGTACTTTGTGTTGGTTGAATAGATGAATCTGAGATTGTGTGATGCATATCGTATAATCATACCCACGGATACTTGAGGTGACATTGGAGTATCTAGGTGACATTAGGGTTTTGGTTGATTTGTGTCTTAAGGTGTTATTCTAGTACGAACTCTACGATAGATCGAACGGAAAGAATAGCTTCGTGTTATTTTACTATGGACTCTTGAATAGATCGATCAGAAAGGATACCTTTGAGGTGGTTTGATACCCTACAATAATCTCTTCGTTTGTTCTCCGCTATTAGTGACTTTGGAGTGACTCTTTGTTGCATGTTGAGGGATTGTTATATGATCTAATTATGTTATTATTGTTGAGAGAACTTGCACTAGTGAAAGTATGAACCCTAGGCCTTGTTTCAACAAATTGCAATACAGTTTGTGCTCACTTTTATCATTAATTACCTTGCTGTTTTTATATTTTCAGATTACAAAAACCTATATCTACCATCCATATTGCACTTGTATCACCATCTCTTCGCCGAACTAGTGCACCTATACAATTTACCATTTTATTGGGTATGTTGGGGACACAAGAGACTCTTTGTTATTTGGTTGTAGGGTTGTTTGAGAGAGACCATCTTCATCCTACGCCTCCCACGGATTGATAAACCTTAGGTCATCCACTTGAGGGAAATTTGCTACTGTCCTACATACCTCTGCACTTGGTGGCCCAACAACGTCTACAAGAAGGTTGTGTAGTAGACATCACTATAGTGTACATTTAGGCATCATCATACATGCCATAACCTAATACATGTGCATTCCATTGTTGAATCTGGAATATGCAAAGTTTATGTAACGCCCACGATGCGGCTATATCTCCCACGTGTCGAGGCACGACTTAGAGGCATAACCGCATAGTGGTTTTGTCGCAAGAAGGGTCATCTTCACACAATCCCATGTAATGAACAAGAATGGGATAAAGAGTTGGCTTACAATCGCCACTTCACACAATACATAAATATCATCATACAGCATCCAAAATACAAACATATAGACCGACTACGGTCAAAATCCAGATGAAAATAAGACAACCCCAAATGCTAGATCCCCGATCGTCCCAACTGGGCTCCACTACTGATCATCAGGAAAAGACACATAGTAACGACCACGTTCCTCGTCGAACTCCCACTTGAGGTCGACGCCATCGTCTGCACTGGCATCGTCGGCACCTGCAACTGGTGTTGGAAGTATCTGTGAGTCACAGGGACTCAGCAATCTCACACCCGCGAGATCAAGACTATTTAAGCTTGTAGGACAAGAGGTGCAAAGAGGTGGAGCTACAGCGGCAAAACATATATGGTGGCTAACTTGCGCAAATGAGAGCGAGAAGAGAAGCAAAGGAACGGACGTCATCTAGCAATGACCAAGAAGAGGTCCTGAACACTTACTTACGTCAAACATAACACAGACCGTGTTCACTTCCCGGATTCCGCCGAGAAGAGACCATCACGGCTACACACGCACTTGGTGTATTTTAATTGGGTCAAGTGACAAGTTATCTATAACCGGACATTAACAAATTCCCATCTGCCTCATAACCGCGGGCACGGCTTTCGAAAGATATTACCCTGCAGGGGTGTCCCAACTTAGCCCATCATAAGCTCTCACGGTCAACGAAGGATAAACCTTCTCCCGGAAAGACCCGATCAGTCTCGGAATCCCGGTTTACAAGACATTTCGACAATGGTAAAACAAGACCAGCAAAGCCGCCCGAATGTGCCGACAAATCCCGATAGGAGCTGCACATATCTCGTTCTCAGGGCACACCGGATAAGTCAAGCTACGAGTAAAACCAGACCTCGAGTTTCCCCGAGGTGGCCCCGCAGGCTGCTCGGTTCGGACCAACACTCGAAGGAGCACTGGCCCGGGGGGGGGGTTAAAATAAGATGACCCTCGGGCTCGCGAAAACCCGGGGGAAAAGGCTTAGGCGGCAAATAGTAAAACCAAAGTTGGGCCATGCTGGAGGAGTTTTATTCAAGGCGAACTGTCAAGGGGGTCCCATAAATCACTCGACCGTGTAAGGAACGCAAACTCAAGGAACATAATCCCGGTATAACAGTAACTAGGGCGGCAAGAGTGGAACAAAACACCAGGCATAAGGCCGAGCCTTCCACCCTTTACCAAAATATATAGATGCATTAATTAAATAAGAGATATAGTGATATCCCAACATATCCATGTTCCGACATGGAACAAACTTCAACTTCACCTGCAACTAGCAACGCTATAAGAGGGGCTGAGCAAAAGCGGTAACATAGCCAAACAACGGTTTGCTAGGAAAGGATGGTTAGGGGCTGACATGGCTAAAATAAGAGACATGATATAGCAAGTGATAGGTAGCGAGCATGGCAATAGAGCGAACAACTAGCATAGCAAAGATAGAAGTGATTTCGAGGGGTGGTCATCTTGCCTGCAAGATTCTCAGAGTTGTCGAAAGCTTGATCCTCGTAAGCGTACTCGACAGGTTCCTCGTTCACGAACTCGTCTCCCGGCTCTACCCAAGACAAGAACACAAACAAACGGAACCACAATCAACAACGAGAAATGCACAAGCAACATGATGCAAGACATGTATGATATGCAAGATATGGTATGCGATGCGTATGCGTGCTCCGGAAGGAAAAAGATGAAAATGGCAGTAACTTGGCAAACCAAGCATGCCACTGGAAAGATGAGATGATTTCGGTCGAAATCGATATAAAGATCACCGGAATCGGATGCACGGTTTGCAAATGGCGAGCAAAACAAGAATGACACTAATCTGCGATTAACAGCAAGATAGCACTTAAAATACAACAAGTAACAATGCTACAGCACCCCAACATAGCAACAAAGCACATGGCAGTAATCTACAGGAGATGCTTGACAAAAGATGAACACTGAGCTACTGCTAGTTCATAACATATCAAGCTCAAACAAGCATGGCAAAAGTGTAAAAGATTACAGGTTCATAGACTTAGTGGAAAACTGGACATGGCAGAAATCAGCATCAGGTAGCAATGTTCAGAGCACGAAATCAACATGCTACAGGAACTTAACATAGCAAAAACAAGGCATGGTAGAGTTCTACTAAATGCACATGACAAAAGTCCCTTACTGACCATAAGCCAAAAAGGACCAGAAGAAATGATGGCACCCATGTAAACATAGCAAGTTTCGTTATCAGGTTTCAGACTTAGCAGAAAAACAGAGCATGGTATAAATATTAATATGTAGGCCTCTTTGTGAGCTTGATGCACTCACTAAAGAGCAATGCATGAAAAACCAAGCATACCTACAGCAAGATGGCATGTTTACAAAGCTATCCATGGCAAGAAATATTACTTAGCATGTATGGATCAACTACAATAAGCTTGGCAAAAATGCATGTCATGTTAAGAATCTGCCAGAAATATTTTATAGCAAAAGTAGAGCAAGATTGAGTCATACTATGGTGCTCTAAAATTGCAAACAATTGCAGGAATGGATCAATTACAACTATAGCTACAAAACATCCTTACTGAACATCTCCAAAATATGCATGGATCTCTCTCTAGCATCAAGTTAACATGGCAACAAAATTACAGCAGACAAGGACTTAGAGAAATCACTAAGTCCCTGAAATCAGAAATATTACGGGGCCTACTTTGCATGCTTGTGCTAGTCACCACAGAGATCACAAAAATACATGTACTATACCACTGGAAAGATGGCATGGCATACTTCAAAACACACGTAGAGCTCATGCTCATAAGATGCACAGAATAAATGATACAAAAATGACAAATCTCCAAGTTCTGATAAGAACCAGAGATTAACAGCAACTAGCCCTCTTCCAACGAGGATTTGGGCATCAAGATGACCTCTAATGAAAATGGTGCAATTGAACAAAATGAAGAGCATCACGAGGCGAACAATTTGACATATTATACGCGCGAATCGGAGCTACATACGCAAAGTTATCGCATCTCGAACATAGGCACATGCTAAAAAATATCCAAGACTTAGGGAAAAAGAGGGGTGAGAGAGTCAACGCCGTACAGTAGCTCGATCCAGATCTGGCGCTGTCCGGCTCGTCCTCGTCGGCGGCGAAGGAGGAGAGGCGAGGCGCGGCCAGAGGAGAGGAGGAGGGAGGCCGACGTAGGAGAGGGTCGCCGGCGGGGGCGGCGATGACCGGCGGCGGGCGCGCGGCGGCTCGGACGGGCGCGAAGGCGGCGGTGGCCCAGGCGGCGGGCACGGGGGCACGCCGGCGGCGGGCGGCGCGGCCCTCAGGCGGCGGCGCGGGGGAACCGCGGCGGAGGCGAACGGGCCGGGAGGCGACGGAGGCGGGCCGCGGGGGGGCCTCGCCCGGGCCTCGCGGGCTCCGGCGGCGGCGGCGACGGGCACGCCACGTGGCAGTTCCGGGTTGGACGGGGCGCGGCGGGCGGACGTGTCCGTCGGTGGCAGTTTTGTCCGGCGGCGCGCGGAGGAGAATTTTTTAGGGTTGGACTGCGAATGTATACGGGAGGGGATGCACTTATATAGCTAGAGGGAGCTAGGAGAGTCCAAATGAGGTGCGGTTTTCGCCCACACGATCGTGATCGAACGACCTAGAGCATGGAAGAGAGTTTGGTGGGCTTTGGGCTGGTTTTGGAGGGGGGTTTTGCTGGACACTCAAATGGACATTGCGGAGGCCCGGTTAACCGTTGGAGTACCAAACGACCTCCGAATGGAACGAAACTTGACCGGTAGTCTCCGGGTGGTATATTAAGACCACTTGACAAGCCTCGGTCCATTCCGAGAAAGTTTGACACACGCACACGAAAGAAAACAAGAGGGGTGCACCGGAGGAGATAGGAGCGCCGGATTGGAAAACGGACAACGGGGAAAATGCTCGGATGCATGAGACGAACACGTATGCGAATGCAATGCACATGATGACATGATATGAAAATGCATGACATGACAAAATACAAAACGAAAGACAAAAACCCGACAACGGAGAAAAAAACAAAACACATAGCCGGAAATGGCAAGAGTCGGAGTTACAAATATGGCAAGTTACATGCGGGGTGTTACAGTTTATGTTAGTTCATACGTTGCACATGATGTTTAAATGCCCCTTAAATCTGGTCAGTCAAGTGATGGTCTTTTAGCCTCCTTCTTTGCTTCTTTTCTTGATACTCCCTCCTTCCATCTATATAGGGGCTAATGTGTTTTTCAAGACCGCCTTTGACTATTGATAAGACTAATAATACATGAGATGTATAATGTGAAAATTATATCATTGGAAGCTCCTTTCACGTATGAATTTGAGGTATGCTTTGTGTAACTTGCATGTCATATATTATTGCTATAACACTTGGTCAAAGTTAGCCTCGAAAAACGATTAGGCCCTATATTGATGGAAGGAGGGAGTATGTAAGATTTGCTCACACATCTGTTTAATTGCTGGTTTGCATCAGCCAGCCATACCGGGACTATTTGCTTTGATTACTTGTTGTTCTTGACCTAACACTCTAACAGAGCTTGTCAACAATTTAAACACTAAGGGCTGCTATGGTGGGGGCTTGTCTAACTCATAGGTGACACAAAAGTTTGGCTGTACACTGAAGTAGGCTCTCCAAGAGTACCTGGAGATCCAGTTCGAAGGTATGCCTAGTTTTTACATAGCGCACACATAGTAAATGCTCATTTCATTGTGTGCAAGTGCAAGAGATGTGGCATGTTTCATTATGTGGTGTTTTGTTATAATCTCATCCTTTTGTGTTGTTAATAGACTGGAAAGTATGCATATTTATCTTCCGAGGAGACGAGTAACTAGTTTGTGTCACCTTGCAGAGGGGGTGCAATGAAGTTAAGATTGAGGATTTCCAAGTACAAGATGTTAGGAAGGAGCCTTGCAAGAGAAGTAGGAGCAGCACGGAGCCCGTTCAACCAGTTAAGGTAAGTCACTGTATCCAACTCAACAGTTCAATTCCTTGTTTGTTCAGGCATAGTTAATTTGCTCTTTTCAATTGCTTTATTTGTCCTCAGTTAATGAGATGCCCAAACAATGATGCCTGATGATGGGTACTTGTATAACTATTAGTTGACATAATTAAAGGCCTTACCATTTAATTACTTTGGCGAAGTGTGCATGAAGCTTTGAAGTCTATTAACCAACTATTACTACATCAAGCTCACAATCTAGTTTATACTAGGCTAAGGATTGCATAGCTTTGCTTGCTGTAGTAGGTTTGTATGAATCCCTCTACTGTTCATTATGCTCCCTAAGACTTTAATTGAGCTACAGAATGACCAACTTCTTGCTTACTTATACGCAACGTGTTGTCTAAAGTCGTATCTTGTTTGTGTTTTGGATTTGGCCCCAACATCATGCTCCTCTGGTGAGCTAAGAGAGATTTCTGTATGCAGGCTGCACAGACTACCGTTTTTATAATTTTTAAAATATCACATGCTTGACGTGTAACATTATTGTTAGTCCTGTTTTACCATGTACAAAATAGTCTGTCTTGCTCGCTTCACTGTTGTAACTATATTTTTGCCCTAGTCATGTGTACTTATAGAAACACTTCAGGATGAAGTGACATCAACACAAAGAACCACGAGAAGTGCGGCATGGCCGTTACCGAATGATTATGGATTGGAATTGGAATGTGCTGATGTTCTTGAGCATCAACTAGAGGTGGCAAGACGACATGTACATGATTCTCAACGTACAGTCCACAAGTTGAGACTGGACATGCAGGTATTAGATGCAGGAGTCAAAAAATGAAACAAGACACTGAGGTAACACGAAGGAATTGGAGATTTTGGAGACTTAAATTTGTGCTATCTGAATCCGACCAATCCTATTTTCTCAAGAGATTATAGTTCAAATGGTAAGTTCTGTTGATGCATGTCCATGATGTATGAGCTTTATTTGTCCAGTGTATGTAATTTGCTGTTTTTGTACGCTTTATTATCACTGGTGCTAAACTATAATGCCCAGTGGGTATATTCAGCTATAATTTCTTTATTGTATAGTGTAGGATTATTCTACGTTTCTATGCCTTAGTCTTTTTATTGTATAGTGTATGTTTTTTAGAGGAGATAGTATAGAGTAGGATAATTCTTGAATATGCTATATCGTTGAAATGGGGGCCAACACGCCCGAACATTTCCTGGACGCCATACAAACGAACAAACATGTGTAGTCAAAGCGGGCCTTAATTGGTCTGGTCAAAATAATATTAAGTGGATCCCAAATGATGTGGCCCACAGTAACAACGGCTCTTAGCAGGCCGTTAATGGGCCAAAAGCTCGATAGGGCCGTATAAATGGAAATGGCCCGCGGGCCTCTAGCAGGCCGAAATAGATGTCAATTTTATCTCGGCCCTTTTACTTTATGGGCCAGTAAGAGGCCGAAAGTGTTATGGGGCAGAGGAGGCCCAATTTGCAAACTATGCTTTTAACAGGCCGAAAGTCGCGTTCGGCTGAAATGATGCCCTGCGAAACGTGGGCCCCTGACCTAAAATCAAAGGCCCGACTATTGTGGGGGTCGTTAACAGGCCGGGAGACAAAATGGGCTAGGAGTTGGCCCATTTACCGAATGGGCCGAGGACAGGCCTAAAGTCACAGCGGGCTGGAATTGGCCCAACTGCAGAATGGGCTGAGAAAAGGCCGAAAGACGTTCCGGGCCGTTAACGGGCTGGAACTGACGATGGGCTGCTAACAGGCTGAGAGAAGCTCGGGTCGCAATTGGGCCCAAAGACACAGCGGGCCGTTAACGGGCTAAAACTGACGATGGGCTGGATATTGTCAAATCTAGAATGGGCTTTTGATGGGCCGATTCTGTCTAACTTGTATGGGTCGTGCTTGTAAATGGGCCTGACTCAAGTAGGCCGCTAAAGGGCTGGCCCGCTTATTTTGATAGGCGCGGCCTTTTAACCTGAATGAGCCACTGTTGGGCCGGTCCATGTGTCAACATATCATACGCGCATCTCGCCCATTGGATGAGTGACACCTGTGCCAACGCGGAGCTGACACGTGGTTCCGTCGGCCAATCAGAATTTTACACGTGGAAAATTGGCATTAGTCATGGCTATTAGTGGGTTATCGGATCCAAAACCGAACCCGATAGCTTAACGGCGACCCATTACAGTGGATGCCACGTGTTGGTCACCCTTGACGAAAGCACTTCCATGACGCGACATTTATCGTCATGGAAGTGAACACTTCTGTGATGATAATTTTGGTAATGTCATGGAACACTTCTACGACAGCACAGGTATGACTATCTTGATTCTGTCATAAAATTGTCCTACTGTGACAAACATCGATTGTCGGATTTCGGGTTCCGGCGAACCCTTTTGAGGTTCGAACTCTGGGGTGCGCATGAAGAACACTCTCTTCCTAACTCGCTCGCTCAACGATCCCACGGCCTAGCTCGACGGGCTCAAAGAACAAGAGACGCGAGGGTTTATACTGGTTCGGGCCACCTTGCGGTGTAAAACCCTACTCCAGTGTGTGGTGGATTGCCTCGAGGGGCTGAGGATGAACTAGTACAGTGGATGAACAACCTCAGGAGGTGAGGTGTTCTTGGGCTCGATGAGCTGTTGTGTGTGATGATGATCTAAATGATCACCCCCTCCTACGGTGGTGGTAGGTCCTATTTACAGTGGCTTTGGTCCTCTTCCCAAATGTTAGGCGGGAAGGGGTCCCACAACGGCCAAGTTTGAAGGGGGACAACTAGTACAAGCTATCCTCACAAAAGGTGGTCTTTGCCTGCCAAAGGCTCTGGTAGTGATGCTGCTGTGGGCTCCGCGATGACCTCCATCCTGCCGTCCTGCTGGTCCAGGCCATGCTGCACCAATATGGAAACCTTTGCCCGATGCCTCGGGACCCCGCGCCTGCACTTGCCTCCTTAGCACCAAAGAGGAAACTGGTACACTGATCCCGATGGCGCTCGCCTGTTCTTTGTCGTCATGGCTCACTTCACGCGAGCCTCGCGAGGTGTCCCTTGCATAGATATCTCCGCTCCTCAGGAGACGGCCTAGTGAGGCCACCCCCAGGGAGGTCTTGGTGTCGTCCGCCTCGCGAGGCTTGGCCCCTCGCGAGGGTCTTGGGTTGTCGCTGCTCAAGCTGGGACGTACCAGGCCGTAGGTGGAGCCACGCCTCGGGCCACAGGCAGGCAAGTCGGGGCACCCCCGGGCCCGAACTCCGATAGTAGCCCCCGGGACCAAGGCGCGCTCGGACTTGGCTTCGAGGTGAAGCCAAAGGGCAAATGTGGAGCGCGGCGGGCCCCAACCGCCTGCGGCTTCGGTCAACGCGTGGCGATTGGTGGTATGTGGGCGCCTCCACTCCCCCATGCAGCATTGATATTCGCCAGGCTAGGCGGTCGGCGTTGCCAACACAGCTCCGCATCCATTGCTGGCAGCGCACTTCCACAGCTCCTCCGTCTCCCAGAAACAGCAGTTTCCTCCCCTAGCCTGACCCGACACCAATCCTCTCTGCCGCCATGGCGCCGAGCCAGAAGAAGAAGGGAAAGAAGAAGACCCATACCTCAGCCCAGGCGCCCCAGGTCCTCGAGCCCGCCATCGAGCGGTCGGTGTTTCTCAACTAGGAAGCGATGGACAAGGTTCGCCCCGCGCTCGCCGCATATTCCAATGAATGGAAGGCGACGGTGGCCTGGCCTGCTTCCACTACAAAAAAAATACACTTCCGTGATGATACGTGTTTGTCACAGTAGGTCACATTTTCTGTCATGCATGTACATCCATGACAATTTTATGATAGAATCAAGATAGTCATACATGTGCAGTCGTAGAGGTGTTCCATGACATTACCAAAATTATCATCACGGAAGTGTCCACTTCCATGACGATTAATCGCGCGTCACAGAAATGCTTTCGTCAAGGGTGACCGACACGTGGCATCCACCGTAATGGAACGCCGTTAAGCTATCGGGTCCGGTTTTTCATCCGATAACCCGTTAACAGCCCCGACCAATGGGGATTTTCCACGTGTAAAATCATCAGTGGCTGGAGGAAACACGTGTCGGCTCACCGTTGAGACAGATGTCATCCACTCATTAGACCCAAAGCGCCTGTGATACGTCGACACGTGGCACGGCCCAACAGAGGCCCATTCCTGTGAAAAGGCCGGCCCGTTTGACTTGGTCAAAAGGTGGCGGGCCGGCCCACGGCAAGCCTGTTAATGGCATGTTCGCATATAGCCCATTTACAGCCCGCTAACCCAGGGCCCGTTTACGGCCTATCCGAATTAGGCCCAGTAGCGTCGTCTGGGCCGTCCAATATAATTCCGGCCTGTTTTAACTTCCGGCCCATGTATGGCCCATGACATCTTTCGGCCCATATGAGGCCCTTTGTAACTCTCGGCCCATTAACGGCCCGTGGTAAAACTGGCCCGTAATGAACAGTGTATCACTTTATACCCATTAACGGCATGTGGTGAAACTGGCCCGTAATGAACAGTGTATCACTTCATACCCATTAACGGCCCATTATCCTATTGGGCCGTTTCCAGCCCATGTTATATTTTGGCCTTCTTAGGGCCCATTTATTCTTGGGCTCATTTCCAGCATTCGGTTACTTACGGCCCGTTACTTTCATTTTCTGCTTGTGGGCCAAATTCAACCCGTGGTTACACTCGGCCCGTTTGTGATCCGTTAATACGTTGGGCCGTTTTCATGTCAAAAAAACCATTGGGCTGTTTTCATAGAGTTATCAAATACGGCCCGTTATTGTCCACGAATAGTATGGCCCATGATTGGCGAAATGATGATACAACCCGTATAGGAGGCCAATGGATCCTACAGCCCGTAGAAGGCCCATGGATCATACAGCCCGCAGGAGGCCCATGGTTACAACAGTCCGTGTGTTGCCATGATTATTTTGGCCTAGTTTCAAAAATAGGTTATTGTGGCCACTAGAAAAACACAGAAAAAGAACTGCAGTGACTACAAGCAAACAACTAAACAAGACAATAAGGAAATAAGTAAGCAAGCAATTAACGCTAGCCTATTACCTCTATTACACATATTACATCCACTGGGCATCAAAGTTCGCCACCAGTGCAAATATAGGGAACAAAGCAGCATATTACATACACTGGCCGTCAAAATTGGCCACGAGTGCAAATAAACGCGGTAGCAAAACAAGAGCATAACTGAAACAACTTCCGAAGAGCCCAGGAAACATTATCCTGGGTATCCACCATGCTGGCAATAAGCTTAGCAAGCTTATTAGCTTTGTCCTGTTTGGCGCTAAAATCCTCCAACGCTTGCTGTTGCACTAGAAAGTATGCATCTGAATGCTCCAGGGACTTCCGCAGTCCTTCCGCTTCTTGTCGCAGCACAGCTGATCGATGTCTTTCATCTTATAGTTGAGACTCCAGAAAACGAACTGATTCAGACAGTGAGTTTGAATAGCTTGTGCAAGCGGTAGTGGCCAGTAACTCGAACACTAAACCAAGACAGGACTTTGGGGTTGTCTCACTGTCTTCGAGATAGTCTTCCTTAGCTGTTTTATCAGCTTTGTTGGAGACCAACAAGGATGTGTCACTATCCTGAATCTTATATGCATTACTTCCTTTACCATTGCTTAATAAGGCACTCTTCCCCAATATTCTGTCAGCATTCTAAAAGAAGAAACAAGCAGACACATAACAGGTTTAGCATGTACTAGTATATGAAACTCATTTCGGTGAACCAGTTCATTAGTAAGGTGGACAGGATTAAACTACCAAGTCTTCTATTGCCAAGTACTAGTACATAATAAAAGCATCAAACAAACATACATCTATGTCCTATGGTCACTGCATTGTCTTGCCAGATCAAAATAGAGACACAGTTCAAATCATATCAGTTCAAGACAAAGCAGCAGTGAAAGAATACAAAGCGTGGGAAACTACACGACACAACAAGATTTCAGATGGGTACCATGGGTCTACATGTACAACAACACTATTGGCTCTGTTGTCCTGTGAGTAATGTGCATGATATGAGAAGTCAACTGTATACACAATTGAAATTTAAATCAACAGAGCTATTGATAAGAGCAAGCCTGTTAAAGAAACATGCGTGAACATACCTGCTGTGCCATTGGAGATTCGATTGGATCCTTCAATTTAAAAATAAGTTTGTATGAGTAAATGCAGTGATACAAGAGCAAAGCAGTATGCATGAATGCAATCATAGTTAAAAAAGGCGCGCCTAAGCGAGCGCTTAAGCGCGCCTCGGCTCTAGGCGTTCTCAAAACGCATTGCGCATAACTACGCTTAATCTGTGCATAACTGTGCATAAGCATGCGCTTTGGTCAATAAAGCGCAAGGCGGTGGCAAAACGCACAATTAACTCCTAGCATTTTTTTTGAACTATGATAGAAATGGAATATTAAATTAGAACAGTTGTTCTTCAGGTTTAGGCACTTGTTCTACATGAACAGAGTACAGTAAGACGCAAGAATAGAGTGCTTAAAAATAGAAAATGAGCTCATAGACCTTACCACATTCTTGGTTCGGGACCAGTACAGAACAAGGCGTTCCCAGTCATCGTCCAGTAAATGTGTCTCAAGAGAACGTAAGGGAATTTGATGAGTTTCTTTGCCGGTGAAGTATGTTTTCTTCAGGTAATTCCGATACTGCCACCAAGCATTCTTGAAGATAGTAGAGGTATTAGCACAGGTTACCTCATCCTGAGTTTCCAAATCGGTCCTTCTCTATAGAGAAAAATGGGAAAATTTGTTCTATTATAACCATCATGGAGGTAGGATGTATGGGACAAAGCAAAGTAATTGCCATGAATAACATTACTTGCACATAACTCCTGGACAAACACCTGCAACTGGCATTTTCCTTCATCTTCAGTATAATATTTCCATGATGGGAAGATACGCACATACAATTTAACAACATCAAATGCGATAGATTCTAAACTACGACTAGCTGGTTGTGCTTCGTCCACAGGAATAGGCATACTAACTGGTGGAGTTGGGGTTCCATGGTAGTACTGGCCCTTTGGGCACTGGAGCTGCCTTACTAACTGCTCTTGTTTTGGAGCTCTGTGGTGGAGATGGTGTTGTGTCAACAAGAATAGGGTTACTATCTACTGGGGTTGGGGTTAGATTGGGTGAAGCTGGTTCTCTGTCCATCGCAGTAGGGGTACAATCTGCGAGAGTTTGGGTTATGTGTGGTAGGGCTGGTTCTCGTGCATGTACAACCGGGGTGCAATCTCCACTAAGAGGTAGCACTGTTTTATTTGAAGACCGTGTTTTTAGTCTGCTAGATACTGGCATCACCCGCTCCAATTCAAATGGCTGATAAACAGGAAACATAGTTGAATGTACAGACATTGTATGAGAGACAGATGCAATTGATAGTGTGGAAAAAAGAGGACATGAAATAGTTGACATGTATATTGTTTAACTAAAACGGATAGCATGACATAATTTCACATATATGATGTCTATCCGAACTGGATAGCATAGGATAACATAATTCAAAGATATGATGAATAACTAAACAGGATCGCATGACATAATTCACCTACATGTTATCTAAGTAATCAAGATCGCATCATTTAATTCACATATGTGATTTATATGCTAAATAGAGGGCATTAGATATGATGTCTGAACTATGAACATGGTGTTGAATATTGTGTATATGATGTCTAAACTATGCAATGCAATACACCATATGCATGATATGAGCAGTATAACCATGCCAAGTTATAGCATACAACTCGGTGGGGGAATAGGACTGGTCATCTGTCTCTCAATCCATCTCTAAGGAGCTATCAGGACCCAACAAGAGATCTGCTTCGACAGGTAGCACTGTCTGCTCTGAAGGCCTTGTTTTCACTCCAGATTTTTCAATCTCCCACCCAAATGGCTGATTCACAGGAAGAGTAGTTTAATGTACAAACATTGTTGACAAATGGAAATGTTATTAAGAAACGGATGGGCAAGATATCATTCAAATATATGATGCCTGGTTAAACAGGATGGCATTGCACATTTCACATATATTATGGCTGGCTAAAAGACATGAGACTGCATAATTCCCATATATGATATAGAAACTAAACAGGTGGCATTACAGAACATGTCTAAACTAAGCAGATGACATATATGATGTCAAAAGTAGGCACTGCAAGGCAACATATGCATGATATGACTAACATCATCATGCCAAGGTAGAGCAAACACCTTGGGGGGTAAATAGGAGTGGCCAGCGGCGTCTGAATCCGCCTCAGAACAGATATCTTCTTCTGGATTACAATCTGGAGATGGGTGGGGAGGGTTTGCCATTGAACCCACCATGGAGCGATGTCTGCATGACATTGTATTGCCACGAAAAACTCTTCTCTTTTTCTCTACATGTTCAGCATGACTGTGTACAATATCTGACATGCATACGAAAAAAATATGGTGAGATTATGTAAGGAGAGCATGCAAAAATTTAGAGTGATGGTAACAACCAGTGGATGGATCCAAAAAAAATGATAGCAGGCTGATGATTGCTTTAATTTAATAAAAAGACAGATGATGATTGCTTTACTATTTGTTTCCCGCCCAAGATGAACAACATAGGCATACCCTAGGTGAACCAGATATTAGACAGAGATACTATTCATTGCTTCCTTGATATGTGCCCCACAACTAATTTAGAACTCAAGTTTGAACATTAATTTGGACCTGACTTGGAGTCCAATGGAGTCCAAGAGGTGAACAGGACGATAAAGTAGCAGGTAATTTTAAGCAATGCATAACATAAGCAGAAACAAAAGAGTGCGACCTCTCTTGTGGACCCGTGTACTCCTCAGGTTCATCTGCTGAGTCGATGATGGTGATGCCATTGCGGTGGGGGCCGGCGGCAGGGAAGGAGATCTGAGGCGGCGAAAGACGGTCAGGAGTCGTGATGTCTGGTTTCATGGATGTTTCTGTCGATGGAGCAGCTCAGGTGAGGTGGACGACGTCGCGGCAGGAGCAGGACAAACCACACAAAGTTCCATTCGACACCTACCTGTAACTGAAGTAATTCTGTAAGGGCTCATTTGGCTTGCATGATTCTAAAAACGCAGGGATAGGAAAAACACCGGAATAGGATAGGAATGCACATGGTAAACAGAGCATTTGTAAACACAGGATTTCTGTCAACTTGGGAGTTCGGTTTACAGGAATTGGAAGAGCAGAGGAATGCAAAGAAACATGGTCAAAATAAAGTGAAACTATATGAAAGCATGTACAGTTAGAATGTTATTCTACCACTAATGCACTTGGCCTTGTTTTCATGCATAGGATTTTGAAAAGTAGGTCCAGGTGGATGTTTTGCTTCATTCCTTTCAACAAAATGCATGAGTAATTGAATAGTGGAGTGCCATTGGAAAATTCCCTATTGCTATGTTTTTTCGTTGAACCAAAATAGACCTAATGGATCGACATGAATGTATAGTAATAAGTGATGCAACAAGTGTACAACCTCTTTGCCGTAGCCGTGTCGACCTCAGCATCATTGGGTTGGTCGCTGAAGCAGTTGAGGTAGAGGTGGTTGTCGGAGGTGTGGAGGAAGATCTGAGGAATCTGTAGACGGCGTCCAGGGCACTGCTCTGTTGTGATGGATCGTTCTGTCGTTGGAGCAGCACCGATGAGCCGTAAGACGTCAAGGCTGAAGCAGCACAAGACAGACATTGTCAATCTCAAGTGGGATTCTAATAGCATCTCCAATAGATGATGTAAAATAGATGTAAAATTTACATCACCAAAAACCACCTGACAACAATAGATGAGGTAAAAATAGTTGACTCTGAACTTAACTGTCGAAACTGAAATTTACTGTGGAATCTGAATGTTACTTTCAAAACTGAACGCAATGGTAGCAGAGAGGCACTTGACATGTACTTTAGGGAGGGCCTGCAGTTCATCTTCAACCTGCACCCCCCTGACCCGCCAGCCACCACTGGCCGAACAGCCGGCCCCAGTGCCGCCTCGCCGCCCCGAAACAACTCCCCACCGCCGGTCCGCTGCCGCCCCGGTCAGCCCTCTAGGCCCCCCGCCCCCACCCTGAACCCTAAGATAGATAGTGGGGTACCTCTCCGGCGAGCCCCCGTCCCCGCTGCGGGTGGTTCTTCCTTAACTCCGGCGAGCCCCCTCCCCCCCACCCGCTGAAAATCGACTGACCAAAAGTCGATTCAGTTGACTGAAGTGTAGCTAAATCGGAGCAGAGCAGCAGCCCGAGTGAGGGGAGAGCAGCAGCAGCAGCGTGAGCGAGCGAGCGAGAGCCGGAGCAGCAGCAGCTGGGCGAGCGAGCGATCGTGCGAGAGCCGGAGCAGCAGCACCAGCACGAGCGAGCAAGCGAGAGCCAGAGCAGCAACAGCAGATCCGGCTAGTATGGACGCCGCCGCCGAAGGGGCCTCCCACTGGGGGAGAGCCGCCATGGAGATGTCACCCGTGGCACCGGCTTCAAGGTAGCTGTCGGATCACGGGTTCCGGCAAAACCCTTAAGGTTCGAACTCTGGGGTGCCCGCGAAGTTCTTCCCTCCTACCGATCCGCGTCCTAACTAGCTAAGATCTCGCGGACGAACTCGACAAACTCTCAATCACAAAAGACACGAGATTTATACTGGTTTGGTCCACCGTTGTGGTGTAATACCCTACTCCAGTGTGGTGGTGGTGGATTGCCTCTTGGGCTGATGATGAATAGTACAAGTGGAAGAACAGCCTCCTGAGGATGAGGTGTTCTTGTGCTTGATGTGTGGCTAAGGATCGGGCCAGATGCCACCAGATCAGATACCTCTACTGTGGTGGCTAGTTCTACATATAGGCCATGGTCCTCTTCCCAAATATTGAGTGGGAAGGGAGCCAACAACGGCCAATTTGAAAGGGGACAACTGGTACAGCTTATCCTGACAAAAGCGGTCTTCGCCAGCAAAAGGCTCTGGTGGTGACGCCGCCTTGGGCTCCATGGTGACCTCCGTCTTTCCGTCTTGCTGGTCTTGGTCTCGTTGCACCGATATGGAAACCTTTGCTTGATGCCTTGGTACTCCACGCCTGCGCTTGCCCCTTTAGCACCAAAGAGGAAACAAGGACACCGTGCTCGCTGGCGCCCGCCTGGCCTCAATCGTCATGGCTCACGTCACGGCAACCTCACGAGGTTTGCCTTACCTTGATCTCTCCGCCCCTCACGAGCCAACCTGGTGAGGCCGCTCCTGAGGAGGTCTTGGGTCGTCCGCCTCGCGAGGCTTGGCCCCTCGCAAGGGTCTTGAATGCCTTGTTGATGAAGATGGGCTGTACAGGCCTGCTAGCACAGCCACGCCGTGGGCCGCGGGCAGGCAAGTCTGGGGACCCCCGTTCCCAGAACACCGACAGTAGCCCCCGGGCCCAAGGCGCGCTCGGGCTTGGCTTCAAGGCGAAGCCAAAGGTCAAGTGCGGAGCGCCACGGGCCCCAAAATCCTGCGGCCTTGGTCGACGCGTGGCGGTTGATTGGACGTGGGCGTCTCCGCTTCCCCACGCTGCCTCGGCCACTGCCCGACTTGACAAAAGGCTGGCGCAGACAGTGCTTGCCTTCATTGCTTCCCTTCGCTTTGCTCAGATCCCCTTTCTTGCTCCTCGCTGCTGAAACCTCCAGATCCGCTCCAACCTTGCTCCGCATCTGCGACCAATGGCGCCGCGCAAGGTCAAGTCCTCCTCGATGCCGGCTTGGTAGGAGCCAGCTCTTGATGCGCCCAACGTCATGGAGAAGAGCCTAGCCTCCACGCGCTTGCTGACGGGGAGGGAGAGCAACGAGAGGGGGAAGACGGAGCTCCGGCTTGCCTCCGACGTGCCGGAGCCTGAGGGAAGCACCTTCTTCCCCTTCTTTACAAGCAGCATCGCCGCCGGGTTGGTTCCCCCCTTCCCTGACTTCTTCTATGAGGTCCTGGACCACTACGGGCTGCAGGTGCTGCATCTTCATCCCAACTGCATCCTTCTCCTGTCCATCTTCGCCTACTACTTTGAGGCGTATCTGGGTGCGATGCCGTCCATGGCTCTGCTGCGCCACTTCTTCTTCCTCCGTACCACCGAGGGTCATATCTCCGGATGTGTGAATTTCATCGCTGCCGGCAAGGCCAACTCGATCTCGAACACCAGGACGAAAGCCGACAACCTCCCGGCCAAATGGGTCATGATGGGTGCCAAGTGCGTCCACCCGCGCTTGGCGCTACCGACGGAGGCGCCCCAGTCCGACAAGGGGTGGTCCTGTGCGAAGCTCACTGATGAGCGGCGGCGTCTGTGCTGGGGCAGATCAAGGTCGACCTGAAGCCGGGCAATGCGAAGGCGTCCAAAGTGACAAGGGCCATGCTCCTAAGGGAATTCTTGATGCTGCGCGTTGCTCCACTTCAGGCGCGCGCGTGTCCCTTGTGGAGGCTTGGGGATGAAGAAGACAAGATTCGCCTGAGCCCCGCGGCCCTACTTGATGATGAGCTGACTGCCGTCCTGCGCCTCATGGTTGGGGACAACCAAGAGTACCCACCGAGCGCCTTTGTTCCCTTGTTCCACCGCGAGGACTGGGAGCCGATCGTGGCCTCCAGGCCAACCTTTGACGCGCGCGGGTTGGTGCCGCCGGCACCCACCGGGGCCTCCGCCACACCGAAGCCGGTGGAGCCGTCTTCTGATGAGTCCCGTGGGAAGGGAGAAGAGGAGGTGGACTCGGAGGAGACCCCTAGGGAGATGGGGGAGACCTCCCCCTTGAGGAAGGCTGGCATCCTCCGCGCCCTTCCTGACGATGCCGAGGTCGACACCCACCAGGGGGAGGGAGAGTTGCCCGCTATCCTGACGAGGGGCAGGTCGTCGCTGGTCTCCCGAGACGCCGCTCATGCCTTGACGCCGCCTGGAGCTGGCTCCGATCCTTCTGCTGCGCCGTCTTCTGCTCCCGGAGCCCGTGTGCCCACTTCTCAGGCTCCGAAGATTTCGGGTTTCAGGCTCCCCAAGCGGAAGGTGGACTATGTCGCAGTGGATCAGTAAGTGCTTCGAGCTTCGTCTTGTTCCTGCTCGTACTTGCTATTCCCTGACATTCACCCTTGGTTGATCAGGCCGATGCCTTCGGCGAAGAAAAGGAAGGAGGATGCAGCGGTCGTGCCCCCTTCTGCGGAGAAAGGAGGCGACGGCACTCGCACATCCCCAGCTCGGTCACTCTCGCGAGGCCAAGAGGAGCGTCGTCGGGAGGAGTCAGCCCCCGTGGCCCCGCTGGCTCCGGAAGTGCCGGTGCCTGGCTCGGCCGATGGGGTCCCAAAGGCTCAGGAGCCCTTGATCTCCCAGGCTCTGGTGACGATGCCGCCTCCTCCTCCTGCTGCGCCTCTGGCCCCAAGTTCTTCTGCTTCCTCCACTGCCTTGGAGCGCGTCCTTTCGGAGAAGGCCCAGCTACGGGAAGATCTCCTGGGCGCGGACCCGCGCCTGGTGGCCGGGCGCCTGGAGTTGGCCTCCGGCTGGCATCATTCTGACACAGCGGTCCGAGCGACACTAAACCAGGCCGTGACGGCCTCCGAGGAGGAGAAGCGGGCCACCGCACAAGCTGCGGCCGATCGTGAGGCGGCACTGAAGGACGCCAAGGCCGCTCGCGACCGCTGCCGGGTGCTAGAGGATGAGCTAAAGAGTCTGCGCGACCAGCACACCGAAGAGACCCATGGCCGCCTAGCAAAGGAGGAGGAGATGAGGGCCCGGGAGGACGCCGTCAGGGACCGCGATGCCGAGCTGGGGGAGTTGGCGAAGGCGCAGGCCATGGAGCGTGACCGGCTGGAGGAGCTGGAGCGGAAGGTGAAGGCGAAGGAGGTCGACCTTGACGCCAAAGTGAAGATCCTAGCCGAAGACCGCAAGGCCTTCGCGCTTCTCGAGAAGAGGTCTCCGTGGCGCTGAAGGTGCTCTACGAGAAGGGCTTGGAGGGGCCACTGTCCACCGACGAGGACGGCCCTGCCAAGCTTCTTCCCTACTTGGTTGACGCGCTTGAGGAGGTCGTGCCCGGCATCGGCCCCATGGCAGAGGACGAGGCACGCATCCTTTCCTCGGCCGCGCTTACGCGGGTCTTCGGCCACCTTTATCTTCGTGATCCCTCCGCCCACCTTGACGAGCTGCTGCAGCCTGTAGATGCGGAGCGTTGTGTGGCTACTGCTGCCACCGTGAAGGGCCAGGTGGAGGCCCTGCTGAAGAAGTTCTGCGGCTTTGCTCTCGCGCCTTTGGCCGATGGTGCAGGTGAAGGCGATGCTACCAAGGAAGGGGCACCTCTTGTGGGTGATGGCGGTGTCCAGGGGTGACCTCGGCTGTTTTCCCGTTTCATTCCTGCAGCATGCATCAGGCCTCATGGAGGCGTTAAACTTTCGTTTGATATTGTGAAAACAATATGTCTTCTAATATTTGCTTCGAGATTTTGCGAGTTTTCTTCCTATTTGCTTCGTGCTCTGCGTCGGTAGAGCCCGGCCCCGCGCATACCTCAACCGCCGTTGGGCCGACTGGAGTCCAGGACGGACCGAGTGAGGGGCTACGTGACCAGTTAGGCTCCTGAGTCGCGATGCTCAGGAGTCCCCCTTGACGCACAAACAGCTTATAGGGAGAATACACGAGGATATGTTAATGTTCTCCTCGGCAGGGCCCGGCCCCGCACATACCTCAGCCGCCGTTGGGCCGACCGGAGACCAGGACAGACCAAGAAGTGAGGGGCTACGTGACCAGTTAGGCTCCTGAGTCGCGATGCTCTGGAGTCCCCCTTGACGTGCAAACAATCTCCATACCTTTGCCCTTGCCGAGGCCCGGCTCGGGAGGGGTGCGCGACGACCAGGTCTGGGAGACCTGGTTGGGTGGCGTACGCTTGGGCGTGACCCAAGCGCAGCCCCCGTGCCCAGCCCCCTCGCGTGGCTCTCCCGAGGGGAGGCGTTGCGGTGAGGCCAGACACTGAGCTCTGGGGCACCCTGAGGTTGGTATGGCGGTGAGGCCGCCCTCAGTTGTTTATCACCGGCGCGGAGCATAGTGCTTCCTCTTGTGCAGGGGCATAGCCGCTCCTCGGCAGTGTCGACGGCCAGCGCGGAGCATGGTGATTCCACTTGTGCGTGGGAGGGGGCTCCCTCTGCGGAGAGCCCCCGGGGCGTGTACGGCCCCTCCCTGACACGTGGCTTGCACGGCAGGGCTAGACGAGGTGTATCTAGGCACTCGTGAGCCTGCGCGGGACTCATGAGGCCCTACCTCAAGGTGGGTTGCGACTGGTCTTGGTTCTTGTTCGCTGTGCTGGTCCTGCGAGGTGGTCAGACAGCCTGCGTCGAACGAATCTCCTAAGGTTATCGCGTGAGAAATCCAAGCACCAACGACCCGAGGAGGTGACGTGAACGGGGCCGGCCCGCCAGACAAAGCTCAGTTGTTGGATTTATCAACGCTGCAGGGACGGGCCTGAGCACAGACGTCGTGCCTAGCCGACTCATGCGAAGGATCCTGAAGAAAGACGGCCGCCGCGCGGCTCCCATGATGGGTGTCGATCAAGGAGGTAATAATCATAGGCAGATTAAGCATGGGAAGCATACTGGCTTAGGTAAATGCAGGGAAGATACATGCCACTTGGTCAGGCCCGAGCGGCTTGGGCATGATGCAGCCCGAGGGGCGCCCCCAGCAAGGTAAGCTAAAGACATAAGAAAAAGGGATACATGCTAGAGGGACGGACCCACGCGGCCTGGGAATGATGCGGCCCATGGGGCACTCCTAATTAAATGAACTTGGAAAATTTCACCTGGTTCTGTTGACAAAGGAGAGTTGGGGCAACTAAAGGTACACAGGGAAAGGGTTGCTCCTCATGAGCCACCGAGGCCCTGAGCCTCGGGAGGCTCTGGGGGTCCAGGTGGTTCCCTGAGGACTGTCTCCATCTCCATCAGGACGGCGTGATGCCTGGCGTCCTGAGCCGCCAGGATGCGCCGCAAGTTGCGCTGATAGGCGGACGATATGCTCGGCAGGCCGAAAGGCATGCGAACGTAGCTGTGCGGTAGACCCTCGCATCGGCCCACGCGCGAAGGCCAGAAAAGCTCCTGAGAGTCGGCCCTGTTGAGCCCTGGGACATCGATGCAGACGCGCAACCCGGCATCCTCGCCTGGATGGGGAGCTGCGCCTGGTGAGCGGCGGCCGCCGCGCATGGCCCTTGCATCTTGAAGTTCCTGAGTGGTCCTGGTGATGAACTCCTGAGCGGTGCGCACACCTTGCCCTGCGTTCTCCTGAGGGGGACGTGCCGCGAAGCATGCCTCCAAGTGGTGCCCGAGCGCCTCCCTCGTGATGTTGGCAAGGTCGGAGGCCCTCCAGAAGAGAGCCCCCGGGCCCTGCCCGAGGAGGGCGCCGGGCGCGCCTTCCTATGCGATAGAGGGAGGTGCCCCTGGCACGGGCGCTGATCTTAATGAGGTTTCAGCTGCGCCGCCACCCTCCTGAGGTCTAGCACGGCGCAACTGCTTCTTCTTCATGGGGGTGGCCTCGGGAGGGCACTCACCCTTGCTGTCGGGGTCATCGATTGCTGCAGCTTGAAAGGCGCGCTCAAGGGAGCACACCACATCTCTTTCTTCGCATGGGACCGTGATGATTCCGCCGCTTCTCGGTATCTTGGGATGATTGTAACAGTGATGGGTCACTGCCATGAACTTGGCCAGGGCTGGATACCCAAGGATGGCATTGTACGGTAGGCGGATGTGCGCGACATCGAAGTCGATGAGCTCGATGCGGTAGTTCTTGCGTTCTCCGAAGGTGACAGGGAGGCGGACATGCCCTATCGGTGTGGTGGAACCGTCGGTCACTCCTGAGAAAGGCTTGGTAGGCTGAAGCTGGTCATACGACACTTGGAGGTTGTCGAACGTGTCGACGGACAGGACGTTGAGCCCTGCGCCGCCGTCGATGAGGGTCTTGGTGACTTGCACGTTGCTGATGACTGGTGAGCAAAGCATTGGGAGGGCGCCAGCGGTAGCTGCGCACTTGAGCTGATCTGCCGAACTAAAGGTGATGGCGCACTTGGACCTCCTGAGTGGGCGTGTGGCCTCGAGCTTGGGGAGGACTGCATTCACTTCACGAGCAAATTGTTTGAAGATACACTGCGAGGCTGGGGCCTGAGCTCCGCCCAAGATGCGGGCGATAGCACGCGGCTGCTAGAAGCCCCCAGCCCCCTCGTCTCGATTGTGGTCGTCATTCCTTCTTGGCGGTGGCGGTAGTGGAGGAAGACCGGCGTTGCCCTGAGGACGATCCTCACGAGGCTGGTCCCTCCAGGCGCCCTCGCGAGGCTGATCCTACCAGCGATCCTCATGAGACCGGTCGCGCCACTCCTGGCGCGGGCCACGGTCGTCCCAGCGTCCGCCACCACGTCCTCCTCCTCGGCCGTAGCCCTGGTCGCTGCGCTCGGGGCGTCAACCGAAGCGTCCTTCCCGAATGGCTCTGAGCTCTTGACAGTCGCTAGTGTTGTGGGTATGCAGATTATGGAAGGCGCAGAATGGTCGGCTGCTCTTGGATGACTCTGGCTGATCTCTGCCGTGCTTGGTGTCTGGTTCCGCCGCGAGCACAACTTCTCCCTTGCGCTTCAATTCCTTGGCCTTGGCTTTCTTCTCCTCTGTGTCCGCAGCTGGGAGCTCGAGGAGGGAGAGGCGCCCCTCCTCAGCTCTTGCGCACTTGGTCGCCAGGTTGAACAACTCCAGGGAACTGCACAGCTCCTCGTGGATAGCGAGCTCTTCCTTCATCTTGACGTCGCGGATGCCATGAGAGAACGCGGAGATGATGGCCTCGTCCATCACCTTGAGGATCTTGAGGTGAACGTTGTTGAAGCGCTAGTTGTACTTCTGGAGGGTCTCTCCTGGTTGTTGCTTGACGTGGCGAGGTCACCCGCGGCCCGAGGGCGGTCGTGAGTGCCCTGGAAGTTGACGACGAAGCGGTTGCGCATCTCGTCCGAGGAGGAGATTGAGCCCGGTGGCAGGTTCATGAGCCAGTGTAAGTGCATCTAGTGCCCCTTAGTGATTTTGGTGTGTTGAAGACTTATAGGTTAAGGGACTAATGTGTTTATGAGTGTACACAGGTCTATAAGTCTATGAGGAGTTTGATATTTACAAAGAAAGTCGACCCCTAAAAATGAAGTTCTTCGACTGAAGACTTTGGATTTCTAAAGACTTTGAAAGTGAAGAAATTGGTGTGACCTTGAAGACTAGGTATTGATACGTCTCCAATGTATCTATAATTTTTGATTGTTCCATTCTATATTATATTCTGTTTTGGATGTTTAATGGGCTTTATTATACACTTCTATATTATTTCTTGGGACTAACCTATTAACCAGAGGCCCAGCCCAATTTGCTGTTTTTTTTGCCTATTTCAGTGTTTTGAAGGAAAATAATATCAAACGGAGTCCAAACGGAATGAAACCTTCGGGAACATGATTTTTGGAACAAACGTGATCCAGAGGACTTGGAGTCTACGTAAAGCATCAACGAGGAAGGCACGAGGCAAGGGGCGCATCTACCCCCTGGGTGCGCCCTCCACCCTCGTGGGCCCCTCGTTGCTCCACCGACGTACTTCTTCCTCCTATATATACCCATATACACTGGAAACATCATATATAGAGCCAAAACCCTCTTTCCACCGCCGCAACCTTCTGTACCCGTGAGATCCCATCTTGGGGCCTTTTCCGGCCCTCCGCCGGAGGGGGCATTGATCACGGAGGGCTTCTACTTCAACACCATAGCCTCTCCAATGATGTGTGAGTAGTTTACGTCAGACCTTCAGGTCCATAGTTATTAGCTAGATGGCTTCTTCTCTCTCTTTGGATCTCAATACAAAGTTCTCCTCGATCTTCTTGGAGATCTATTCGATGAAATCTTCTTTTGCGGTGTGTTTGTCGAGATCCGATGAATTGTGGGTTTATGATCAAGATTATCTATGAACAATATTTGAATCTCCTCTGAATTCTTTTATGTATGATTGGTTATCTTTGCAAGTCTCCGAATTATCAGTTTGGTTTGGCCTACTAGATTGATCTTTCTTGCAATGGGAGAAGTGCTTAGCTTTGGGTTCAATCGTGTAGTGTCCTTTCCCAGTGACAGCAGGGGCAGCAAGGCACGTATTGTATTGTTCCCATCGAGGATAAAAAGATGGGGTTTATATCATATTGCATGAGTTTATCCCTCTACATCATGTCATCTTACTTAATGCATTACTCTGTTCTTATGAACTTAATACTCTAGATGCATGCTGGATAGAGGTCGATGTGTGGAGTAATAGTAGTTGATGCAGAATCGTTTCGGTCTACTTGTCACGGACGTGATGCCTATATACATGATCATACCTAGATATTCTCATAACTATGCCCAATTCTATCAATTGCTCGACAGTAATTCGTTTACCCACCGTAATACTTATGCTATTTTGAGAGAAGCCACTAGTGAAACCTATGGCCCCCGGGTCTATTTCCTATCATATTAATATCCCGACAACAAGCTATTTCTGGCGCCGTTTATTTTGCTTTCTTTAATTTTAGTCTTTATCATAAAAATACCAAAAATATTATCTTATCCTATCTATCAGATCTCACTCTCGTAAGTGACCGTGAAGGGATTGACAACCCCTTTATCGCATTGGTTGCGAGGTTCTTATTTGTTTGTGTAGGTGTGTGGGACTCGCGCGTGGTCTCCTACTGGATTGATACCTTGGTTCTCAAAAACTGAGGGAAATACTTACGCTACTTTACTGCATCACCCTTTCCTCTTCAAGGGAAAACCAACGCAGTGCTCAAGAGGTAGCAGGTATCCATTCGAGGAATATGAAGCATGAAGACTTTTGTTTTCGTAGTTTCCTTTTCTCTTTCTTGAGTCATAGGAAACACCGTAGTATTAAAGGGGGTCGAGGAAATACTAAGGAAAAATTTCCATGTGATGCTCAACTCAAAATCCTACACCTACCAATCCCTTCCAGTGAAGCCATTGGAAATCTCACACAGTTCAGTCATATTCTTCAATGACAGAGACGAAGTTCTTCTGGTCTCTGAGGAATTCGTTCTGACTAAGGAGTTAGGAATTCGCTAGTGCGGATTGCCTACACAGCGAGGAACATGATAGCCCTGAGGAATTTGATACTCAAATTTCCGACCGTTGTTGTGCCTTGTGCCAGCTGTCCCAAAATATCTACCCACCTAACGGTCATATCATTGAAGGGCATTTATGTCTTATCATGTCGGGCTCCTCCCTAGGCTATAAATAGCCGCCCCTTACAACCACTAGCTAATTGGCTGCTCCGAGAGAAACTGACACTTGTCATTTGAGAGCATCCCATCCTCCGAGGACTTTGAGCAAAAATCATCAAGTGAGGAAAACCCAAACCCAAACACCTACAAACCCAAAGTGATTGAGCATCACTGAAGAGATTGATCTTGTGTAGATCTGACGCTTGTTACCTTTGAAGACTGTGCTTCTTCCAGACGGTTAGGCGTCATGGTCTAGAGCATCCAAGAGGAACTGTGGATCGCCGAGTGACCGAGTTTGTGAAGGTTTGGAAGTCACGTGAAGACTTACCACGAGTGATTGGGCGAGGTCTGTGTGACCTTAGCTCAAAGAGAATACGGTGAGGATTGTGTGTCCGGGACTGTGTGTCCTCAGGTTTAAATACCTAGCCGCTCCAACCAGACGTACAACTGAGACAGTAGTTGGAACTGGTCTACCAAATCATTGTCTTCACCGAGCTTACTGGTTCTATTTCCTCAACTCTTTCATTTCTCATTACCGTGTTGTGTGCTTGTTCATATCTGTTTGAAGACTTTGACTGAAGACTTTCTCAATTTCCTCAGTTCAATTTCTTCAGTCTGTTTGTCTTCATCTTGTGTTATCATGTGTTTACGCTTTCTATACTCTCTACTTGTCTTCATTTCATCATGATGACCATGCCTATGTGCTGTTATGTTCACATATGAGTACTTATTCCGCTGCAAGTAGTTCTTCGCTAAGGTATTTCCTCAATCGCATATTCCTTAGTGAAGAATTCATAAAAATCGCCTATTCACCCCCCTCTAGTCGATATAACGCACTTTCAATTGGTATCAGAGCAAGGTACTCCCTTGTTCTGTGTGATTTTGGTTTAACCGCCTGGAGTTTTAGTTATGTCGACCGCAGGTATGATCAAGGTCTCTACTGGGTGTCCTACCTTCGATGGGACGGACTACCCCTACTGGAAGAATAAGATGCGAATGCATCTTGAGGCAATTGATAACGATCTCTGGTATGTTGTGGAAAATGGTGTTCCCTCAGTCACACCTTCTCTGAATGCTACTGATGTGAAGAGATTCAAGCAACTCGACTCCCAAGCGAAGAACATCATATGTGGCCATATGAAGAAAGGGCAGTATGGAAGAGTGAGTGCTTTGGAAACTACCAAGCTTATCTAGGATAGGCTGTCCAAAGTCTTCGAAGGCTTTAGGAGAGGAGATCTGTATATTGTTGATTTCTCTACAGGACCACAACCAGCCGTATGCCTACTTGCAAAAGCTTCAGAAGGCTGGCTATGGCATCGACGACTTGGTCATGCAGGCATGAGGAATTTGCACACGCTTGCGAAGAAGAAGCATGTCATTGGCATTGAGAATGTCAAATTCCTCAAGGATCACTTGTGCGGAGCCTGTGAAGCTGGAAAGATGACCAAGGCCAAGCATCCAGCGAAGACTATCATGACTACTAGTTGACCATTTGAATTGCTTCACATGGATCTTTTTGGTCCAAATCACTACTCAGCAGTCACAAATGATGCATCTCTCTATGGCTTTGTTATTGCTGATGATTACTCTCGCTACACATGGGTGCATATTGTCACTTACAAACATGAAGTGCAGGAAGTCTTCAAACGATTTTCTTCGAGGGCTTCAACCAACTTTGTCGTGAAGACAAAGCACATCAGGAGTGACAATGGAACTGAGTTCAAGAATTCTGGTCTTGATGACTATCTTGATGAACTTGGTATCACTCATGAGTTATCTGCTCCTTATACTCCTCAACAGAATGGCGTCGTGGAGCGCAAGAATAGGACTCTTGTTGAGATGGCTTGCACTATGCTTGATGAGTACAAGACGCCTCGTCGTTTCTGGATTGAGGCAATTGATACTGCTTGCCACATCATCAACAGAGTATATCTTCACAAAAATCTTCAAAAAGACTGCATACGAACTCCTCACTGACAAGAAACCCAATCACTACAAAAAATACACTTCCGTGATGATACGTGTTTGTCACAGTAGGCCGCGTTTTTTGTCATGCACGTACATCCATGACAATTTTTTGACAGAATCAAGATAGTCATACCTGTGCTGTCATAGAAGTGTTCCATGACATTACCAAAATTATCATCATGGAAGTGTCCACTTCCATGGCGATAAATCACGCGTCACAGAAGTGCTTTCGTCAAGGGTGACCGACACGTGGCATCCACCGTAACGGAACGCCGTTAAGCTATCGGGTCGGGTTTTGGATCCGATAACCCGTTAACAGCCCCGACCAATGGGGATTTTCCACGTGTAAAATCATCATTGGCTGGAGGAAACACGTGTCGGCTCACCGTTGGGACAGATGTCATCCGCTCATTGGACCGAAGGCGCCTATGATACGGCGACACGTGGCACGGCCCAACAGAGGCCCATTCCTGTGAAAAGGCCGGCCCGTTTGACTTGGTCAAAAGGTGGCGGGCCGGCCCACGGAAAGCCTGTTAACGGCCTGTTCGCATATAGCCCATTTACAGCCCGCTAACCCAGGGCCCGTTACGCCCTATCCGAATTAGGCCCAGTAGCGTCATCTGGGCCGTCCAATATGATTCAGCCCGTTTTAACTTCCGGCCCATGTGTGGCCCATGACTTCTTTCGGCCCATATGAGGACCTTTGTAACTCTTGGCCCATTAACGGCCCGTGGTGAAACTGGCCCGTAATGAACAGTGTATCACTTTATACCCATTAACGGCCCGTTATTCCATTGGGCCGTTTCCAGCCCAAGTTATCTTTCGGCCTTCTCAGGGCCCATTGATTCTTGGGCTCATTTGCAGCATTCGGTTACATACGGCCCGTTACTGTCATTTTCTGCTTGTGGGCCAAATTCAGCCCGTCGTTACAGTCGGCCCGTTTGCGGACCGTTAATACGTTGGGCCGTTTTCATGTCAAAAAAACCCGTTGGGCTGTTTTCATAGAGTTATCAAATACGGCCTATTAACGGCCCGTTATGGTCCACGAATAGTACGGCCCATGATTGGCGAAATGATGATACGCCCCGTAGAAGGCCCATGGATCCTACGGCCCGTATGAGGCCCATGGATAGTACGGCCCGTAGAAGGCCCATGGATCGTACGGCCCGTAGAAGGCCCATGGACCCTACGGCCCGTAGAAGGCCCATGGACCCTAAGGCCCGTATAGAAGGCCGATGGATCCTACGGCCGGACGAAGGCCCATGGATCATACGGCCTGCAGGAGGCCCATGGTTACAACAGTCCGTGTGTTGCCATGATTATTTTGGCCTAGTTACCAAAAATAGGCTATTGTGGCCACTAGAAAAAAACAGAAAAAGAACTGCAGTGACTACAAGCAAACAACTAAACAAGACAATAAGGAAATAAATAAGCAAGCAATTAACGCTAGCCTATTACCGCTATTACACATATTACATCCACTGGGCATCAAAGTTCGCCACCAGTGCAAATATAGGGAACAAAGCAGCACATTACATACACTGGCCGTCAAAATTGGCCACCAGTGCAAATAAACGCGGCAGCAAAACAAGAGCATAACTGAAACAACTTCAGAAGAGCTCAAGAAACGTTATCCTGGGTATCCACCATGCTGGCAATAAGCTTAGCAAGCTGATTAGCTTTGTCCTGTTTGGCGCTAAAATCCTCCAACGCTTGCTGTTGCACCAGAAAGTATGCATCTGAATGCTCCAGGGACTTCCGCAGTCCTTCCGCTTCTTGTCGCAGCACAGCTGATCGATGTCTTTCAGCTTGTAGTTGAGACTCAAGAAACCGAACTGATTCAGACAGTGAGTTTGAATAGCTTGTGCAAGCGGTAGTGGCCAGTAACTCGAACACTAAACCAAGACAGGACTTTGGGGTTGTCTCGCTGTCTTCAAGATAGTCTTCCTTAGCTGTTTTATCAGCTTTGTTGGAGACCAACAAGGATGTGTCACTATCCTGAACCTTATCTGCATTACTTCCTTTACCATTGCTTAATAAGGCACTCTTCCCCAATATTCTGTCAGCATTCTAAAAGAAGAAACAAGCAGACACATAACAAGTTTAGCATGTACTAGTATATGAAACTCATTTCGGTGAACCAGTTCATTAGTAAGGTGGACAGGATTAAACTACCAAGTCTTCTATTGCCAAGTACTAGTACATAATAAAAGCATCAAACAAACATATATCTATGTCCTATGGTCACTGCATTGTCTTGCCAAATCAAAATAGAGACACGGTTCAAATCATATCAGTTCAAGACAAAGCAGCAGTGAAAGAATACAAAGCGTGGGAAACTACACGGCACAACAAGATTTCAGATGGGTACCACGGGTCTACATGTACAACAACACTATTGGCTCTGTTGTGATGCTAGTAATGTGCATGATATGAAAGTCAACTGTATACACAATTGAAATTGAAATCAACAGAGCTATTGATAAGAGCAAACCTGTTAAAGAAACATGCGTGAACATACCTGCTGTGCCATTGGAGTTTCGATTGGATCCTTCAATTTAAAAATAAGTTTGTATGAGTAAATACAGTGATACAAGAGCAAAGCAATCATAGTTAAAAAAGGCGCGCCTAAGCGAGCGCTTAAGCGCGCCTAGGCTCTAGGCGTTGGCAAAACGCATTGCGCATAAC
This sequence comes from Triticum aestivum, assembly GCF_018294505.1. Classification (NCBI taxonomy): domain Eukaryota; kingdom Viridiplantae; phylum Streptophyta; class Magnoliopsida; order Poales; family Poaceae; genus Triticum; species Triticum aestivum. The sequence goes on along the minus strand of NC_057799.1, from coordinate 415,750,077 downwards.
TACGCATAATCTGTGCATAACTGCGCATAAGCATGCGCTTTGGTCAGTAAAGCGCAAGGCGGTGGCAAAACGCACAATTAACGCCTAGCGCTTTTTTGAACTATGATAGCAATGGAATCTTAAATTAGAACAGTTGTTCTTCAGGTTTAGGCACTTGTTCTACATGAACAGAGTACAGTAAGACGCAAGAATATAATACTTAAAAATAGAAAATGAGCTCATAGACCTTACCACATTCTTGGTTCGGGACCAGTACAGAACAAGGCGTTCCCAGTCATCGTCCAGTAAATGTGTCTCAGGAGAACGTAAGGGAATTTGATGAGTTTCTTTGCCGGTGAAGTACGTTTTCTTCAGGTAATTCCGATACTGCCACCAAGCATTCTTGAAGATAGCAGAGGTATTAGCACAGGTTACCTCATCCTGAGTTTCCAAATCGGTCCTTCTCTATAGAGAAAAATGGGAAAATTTGCTGTATTATAACCATCATGGAGGTAGGATGTATGGGACGAAGCAAAGTAATTGCCATGAATAACATTACTTACACATAACTCCTGGACAAACACCTGCAACTGGCATTTTCCTTCATCTTCAGTATAATATTTCCAAGATGGGAAGATACGCACATACGATTTAACAACATCAAATGCGATAGATGCTAAACTACGACTAGCTGGTTGTGCTTCCTCCACAGGAATAGGCGTACTAACTGGTGGAGTTGGGGTTCGCCGTGATAGTACTGGCCCTTTGGGCACTGGAGCTGCCTTACTAACTGCTCTTGTTTGGGAGCTCTGTGGTGGAGATGGTGCTGTGTCAACAGGAACTGGGTTACTATCGGCTGGGGTTGGGGTTAGATTGGGTGAAGCTGGTTCTCTGTCCATCGCAGTAGGGGTACAATCTGCGAGAGTTTGGGTTATGTGTGGTAGGGCTGGTTCTTGTGCATGTACAACCGGGGTGCTATCTCCACCAAGAGGTAGCACTGTTTTATTTGAAGACCGTGTTTTTAGTCCGCTAGATACTGGCATCACCCGCTCCAATTCAAATGGCTGATAAACAGGAAACATAGTTGAATGTACAGACATTGTATGAGAGACAGATGCAATAGATAGTGTGGAAAAAAGAGGGCATGAAATAGTTGACATGTATATTGTTTAACTAAAACGGATAGCATGACATAATTTCACATATATGATGTCTATCTAAACTGGATAGCATAGCATAACATAATTCAAAGATATGATGAATAACTAAACAGGATCGCATGACATAATTCACCTACATGTTATCTAAGTAATCAGGATCGCATCATTTAATTCACATATGTGATTTATATGCTAAACAGAGGGCATTCGATATGATGTCTGAACTAAGAACATGGTGTTGAATATTGTGTATATGATGTCTAAACTATGCAATGCAAGACACCGTATGCATGATATGAGCAGTATAACCGTGCCAAGTTAGAGCATACACCTCAGTGGGGGAATAGGACTGGTCATCTGTCTCTGAATCCATCTCTGAGGAGCTATCGGGACCCAACAAGAGATCTGCTTCGACAGGTAGCACTGTCTGCTCTGAAGGCCTTGTTTTCACTCCAGATTTTTCCATCTCCCACCCAAATGGCTGATTCACAGGAAGAGTAGTTTAATGTACAAACATTGTCGACAAATGGAAATGTAATGAAGAAAAGGATGGGCAAGATATCATTCAAATATATGATGCCTGGTTAAACAGGATGGCATTGCACATTTCACATATATTATGGCTGGCTAAAAGACATGAGACTGCATAATTCCCATATATGATATAGAAACTAAACAGGTGGCATTACAGAACATGTCTAAACTAAGCAGATGACATATATGATGTCAAAAGTAGGCACTGCAAGGCAACATATGCATGATATGACTAACATCATCATGCCAAGGTAGAGCAAACACCTTGGGGGGTAAATAGGAGTGGTCAGCGGCGTCTGAATCCGCCTCAGAACAGATATCTTCCTCTGGATTACAATCTGGAGAGGGGTGGGGAGGGTTTGCCATTGAACCCACCATGGAGCGATGTCTGCATGACATTGTATTGCCGCGCAAAACTCTTCTCTTTTTCTCTACATGTTCAGCATGACTGTGTACAATATCTGACATGCATACGAAAAAAATATGGTGAGATTATGTAAGGAGAGCATGCAGAAATTTAGAGTGATGGTAACAACCAGTGGATCGACGTTTTTCCGTTGAACCAAAATAGCCCTAATGGATCGACGTGAATGTATAGTAATAAGTGATGCAACAAGTGTACAACCTCTTTGCCGTAGCCGTGTCGACCTCAGCATCATTGGGTTGGTCGCTGAAGCAGTTGAGGCAGAGGTGGCTGTCGGAGGTGTGGAGGAAGATCTGAGGAATCTGTAGACGGCGTCCAGGGCACTGCTCTGTTGTGATGGATCGTTCTGTCGTTGGAGCAGCTCCGGTGAGCCGTAAGACGTCAAGGCTGAAGCAGCACAAGACAGACATCGTCAATCTCAAGTGGGATTCTAATAGCATCTCCAATAGATGATGTAAAATGGATGTAAAATTAACATCACCAAAAACCACCTGACTACAACAGATGAGGTAAAAACTGTTGACTCTGAACTTAACTGTCGAAACTGAAATTTACTGTGGAATCTGAATGCTACTGTCGAAACTGAACGCAATGGTAGCAGAGAGGCACTTGACATGTAGTTTAGGGAGGGCCTGCAGTTCATCTTCAACCTGCACCCCCCTGAGCCGCCAGCCACCACCGGCCGAACCGCCGGCCCCAGCGCCGCCTCGCCGCCCCGAAACAACTCGCCCCGCCCCGGCCAGCCCTCTAGGCCCCCGCCCCCACCCTGAACCCTAAGATAGATAGTGGGGTACCTCTCCGGCGAGCCCCCGTCCCCGCTGCGGGTGGTTCTTCCTTAACTCCGGCGAGCCCCCCCAACCCTTGAAAATCGACTGACCCAAAAGTCGATTCAGTCGACTGAAGTGTGGCTTAATCGGAGCAGAGCAGCAGCACGAGCGAGGGGGAGAGCAGCAGCAGCAGCTGGGCGAGCGAGCGATCGAGCGAGAGCCGGAGCAGCAGCAGCAGCGCGAGCGAGCGAGCGAGAGCCGGAGCAGCAGCAGCAGATCCGGCTGGTATGGACGCCGCCGCCGAAGGGGCCTCGCACTGGGGGAGAGCCGCCGTGGAGATGTCGCCCGCGGCGCCGGCTTCAAGGTAGCCGCTCCATGGGGGTGCGGGATGGAGCACCGTCGGCGCCGGGAGGTCGAGTTAAGGAGAAGGTGCGATGCGATGAGTGTACAACCTCTTTGGTGGCGCCGAGTAGGCCTCGGCTTCGTCCGAGGAGTCGGTGAGGATGCTGCGGTTCCGGTGGAGCAGGTTAAGGCGGCGCTGTGGGGATGGAGCAGCCGCGATAGACGAGGCGATCGTCGGAGCAGCTCCTTGGAGGTGGAGGACGGGGCGGCTGAACCGGCGGGACGGCGAGATGGACGACGGATCCTCATCCGGGGAGGTGGACGAGGGACGTCGAGCTGTTGCGGTGGACGACGTCGTCGGGGAAGAGGCTCCGGCTGGGCAGCGGTGACGTGGCGGACGGAGGAGGGTGGGGTTTCGCGGCTGGAGCGGAGAGGTTATGGCGGCCTGGGATTTCGAATGGCGAAAAGGGGGCGATGGGAGGGGGTGAAGCATGACTTAGGGACGCGCTTGTCCAAAATGTAGGGTGTGTTACAAAAGTACCCCCCACCGATTTGAACTAGCGGCCCTTTCGGCTCAGGGTTAGAAGGGGGATTTCGCGTGTCGGGATTTGGCAGCTGGAGGGAGTTTTCGCGCGCGTTGTAATTTCGGGATAGCAAGGCGCGGGTTGTGAAGGCGCCAGTTTTGGGAGCACGATATCTGAATTTTCGGGATATAACAAGACGCGGGTTGAATTTTAGGGACAAGCCTAACGTGTAGTAATATTGTACTTGTACGTACCAAATCAATTCGCACTTCCCTCAACCAAAAAGAAAACGAAAAAAATAAAACTATTCACACCACACAAAGAGAGAGTCTTGCCCCGTTTTACTATACAAATGCTATTCAAAGCTACTCCCTCCTTCCATCTATATAGGGCCTAATGCGTTTTTCGATGCTAACTTTGACCAAATATTAGAGCAATGATATATGACATGCAACTTACACAAAGCACACCGTTAAATTCGTCTGTGAAAGGTTCTTTCAATGATATAATTTTCACATTGTGCATGTCATGTACTATTAATCTTGTCAATAGTCAAAGGCGGTCTTAAAAATCTCATTACGCCCTATATAGATGGAAGGAGGGAGTATGAATCCATGTTATGTCCGATTAAATTTTTTCGCTTGCTGTATAATGCATGTAACCTACTCATACCAACATTTTAGTGCATTCCAAATGTCTATACTACCGCTGCAATTCGAACTAAATTTGAATTCGTTTCTCTATTTCAATAAGAATCTACAATCATGATTGTTGCCAACTTCAACCATCATAGTTTCCTTGCTATCCGCCAGATATAAATCGGACGGCCTATAATGCAGGATGGCAGGCACACCATCATCAACAACTCCGTTTTTTATAAGAGTAGAGATAAAATATATTAAATGTAGTATAACATGTTCATAACCACACCATGTGTATCACCGTTATATATATTCACACATGCGTCGGTTTGAAACACTATGATAAATTCTTCAAATATCCGAATTCGCTTTTTATAATGAAGTATATATGATCTCTATTCGTCTTTTACACCCACACAACCCTCTTATCTTTGTAGCTAGCGCTAACTTTCTCTTGTGCATGCACACGCCCGCATCCCTCTCACCCTCCCTCAGCATTCTCTAGCTCCATCGCGCAAATTCGTCTTTTCACTTTAGGTCGTTCACCCACGGTGTGTGTAGGCCCCCCAGCTCCTTCTTTACGGCACACATCGATCGATATGCCTCTCTAGCCAGGTGTGCCTAGCACAAACACAAGCTTCCCCTCTTCTCTTGTCACCGTCCATGCCTCACTCCCACCACTCTTTTCATCGTTCTCGTACTCGCACACTCCTCCCCCTCGATATAGTATGCCTCTCGTACCACCTCCTACATGCATCCCTCTCTCTCTATCCTTCTCCTCGTGCCTCATTTGCTTCTAACACACACATGCATGTATACCGATCGATCTCCCAACATATACCTAGATCGACTTTAACTACCCCCCCATCGATCGACGTACCTCACAAGTTATGTCTCTCCTTTCTCTAACAAAGGGCGATTGATCTTCCTATGTAGTTACGTCTGCTTACCACAGCCACATCGTCCCCCCTCATCATTCGTGCATGCCTCCTGACCCGTCTCTCACACGCACGTGCACAGACAACAAGCAGCCATCTCCTCTCTTATTGATATTGCGGGCGTGCCCTCCGTTTGTCTAGCAAGCCTATCCCACCATTTGTTAGAAGCAACTCCACTACCACCCCCTCCAACACTCTAGCTCTGTCTCTCTCCCAACCTTATTCCTCTCCTGCACATATGCATGGATGCCGATCGATCTCCCTTAATACATGAGGCAGATCGATCTCCTTAATACATGAGGTAGGCCTCTCTCCTCCTCCACACATATACCAGCCATTGTACCTCTATAGTTAATTGGGCCTCCCTCTTCCTCCACCACACACCGGTAGTCAAGCGCTGCAGGTAGGTATCCATGCCATAGAAGAAAACTGCACATGTCCCATCTCACGTTCCAGTAGGCCAGCCACTCTATATCTTTGACGTGGGCACACACAAATTCGATGGCACTCTTTATTGATTGCGCGCGCGCACACACACACATCATCCCTCTCTTCGATTCTATGGACACCTCAAGCCGATGATACCTCCACTCTCTTCTCGTGGATTGCCCCCTCTATATATATGTTATATCTAGGACTCTATTTCACACACAATGCATATGTTACATTTTTTGATTGACCCCCCCCCAAAAAAACTCTCAAGAACCCACACACTATATCTCTCTAGGTTTGTATCTCTCTCACACAACCCCACGTAGGTGTTGTACGTATACAAGAAGAGAATAGGTGCACCGTGCACGTACTCACGCTTCATGCCCAGCCACACCCGCGCGGGTACACGGTGGAGCTCATTTCTTTACGAAATGGCAGCCCACGTGCTAATTTGAACGCCTGTAGCAGTTGTTTACCTAGGGAGGTCGTGTAACACGCGTGCACAAAACAAAGTTCGACTTGACGCATTGCCGCGTTATTTTTAAATAAAGTTATAGCGCTCAATGGCACGTACACAGAATATAGAACGATTTTTATGGTGAAAAAGGTAGTCCGCTCACTCTATACAATGGAGCCTGCCTGCCTAGTTTGTCGCTCTTCAGAGTATCTCACACAAGGCTGCGGTGGCCTCTCTCTCTCTCACCGTTGGTCATTGATCCGGCCGCATCCCGTCCACCGGGGGAAAGGGAGGAAGTGCATCGTTTCTCCGTTTGACGGCGCCGAGGCAGCACGTCCCGATCTGCGGTACACGCCGTTCTCTCTGACCAAGCTCCGGCGTGGCAGGGCCTACGCCACCTGCTCGCAGATTCCGCCCGCCACCGCTCACCTAGTTACATCCCGACGACCTCCAGGTATCCCCTCTGGCCTTGCTCCACTGCCCGTCTTCCCACGTCGCTGCATGTGGATCTTCCATAGTTCTTTGCCCAAAACGTAGCTCGTCCGGCGTACTTTCCATATTGCATTCTCGTCCTCACACTGTTTTAGACAAACAGAACCATGTTGTTATCTTCCCTTAGGACAAGGAATATGCTTCTTTTTTGTCGTCGCATGTGTCATCAACTGTTATTGGCCAGTAATTGTTTCCTTTCTACTAGTTGCTATTGCGACCTTTTGGTGAACTGTGATTTGTGCAGTTGTACTAAAATGTCACACGGGCAACGTCTCTACATTTCAGTGCGACTGCACAAAGGGAGATTGGTTTCGCTCTATCCTCCTCATCCAACTCCGAGCCTAATCTTCTCCAACTAGTTAGTCTTAAGAGAGACTGCAAAGGTGTCCGGCTTCTATTTGTGTGTTTATTGTTTCATCAGCAGTCCTCTATTATCGTAATCACACTTAATATCTTTGGAACAGGGACGCTCAGCTCTATTTTAGTGGAACTGCACAAAATGATTGGAATGTTGCATGCTCCAGACAGCTACTTTTTTTCCCAACATGCCTTGTTGATTTAGACAGAGCTGGGGGACGTTGCTGCCAATAAAAGCATGGATCAATTTTAATTTAACACCTTCTCACAACTCTGTCTTCAGTTGTGATGTAATTATTAGCTCTGATCTACAAATAATTGACATGCATGAGCCAGGAAGTTAGTTTTTTATTGTTTCCGAAAGAGTATCGATGGCAAGACACGCGAAACAAAATCTGAAAGCTCACACCATTGTACAATTTCATGTCGCTGGAAAATTATTTGTATAGTACGTCAATTATGTAAACAAATGATGGAAGCTTGATAGCATTGCCAGAAGCCTCTTCATCATCTGGGTCCATGTGCCATGCACACAATTATACTCCTTCGTTCCTAAATATTTGTCTTTTTACAAATTTCAAACAGGCATATTTTAGAGTGTAGATTCACTCATTTTGCTTCGTATGTGTACTCCCTCCGTTCCTAAATATTCTATTCGTCTTTCTAGAGATTTCAACAAGTGACTACATACGGAGCAAAATGAGTGAATCGACACTCTAAAATATGTCTATATACATCCGTATGTGCCAGTCCATTTGAAATCTCTAAAAAGACAAATATTTGAGTAGTCACTCACTGAAATCTCTAGAAAGACAAATACTCCAGAGTATATTTAAGAACCGAGGGGGTAGTGCACAACCGCATGGGAGACTCAGCCCAGTTGTTGCGCCGCACTAATAGTGAGTAATGAGCAGTCAAATCATAAGCCCCACCTTTCCCACTGTAAGTTTCTCTGAAGAAGCAACCATCAATACGCACTTCTTTGAATCCGCTCATACTACTCCACCCGTCACTGTTTATACAGCGTGCTTCAGAAAAAAGAAAAAAACTGTGGGACCAAGGCGACTAGCGATCGGCCTGAAAAATAGTATTGGTAGTTATAGCACGGCGTCTCTTACTAGAGGGAATAATGCGTACACACATGCATGCAGTCCTTCCACCCCGGGTACACACATGCATGCACTTACTCCACTCCGTAGTAGTACAGTACATGGAGAGAAAATTGTGGACTTGATTGCGGTTACCACGCCCTAATTAATTGAGCATTAAACCAAATGCGTCTAAAGTCTCTCTGGTGGTGGAAATGCATTGAGAGAAATGCATCATAATGAAGCGCGCCCTGTAAACTGTGACGGAGGGAGGAGTAGTATGAAGGTGCAAAACCAAGTACGCGTATGACCAGTCGGTTAACGCACCTCCTCTTGGCATATCACTGACATTTGGGACAGGAGTGTGAGCAAACCTATCTCAATTGACGGCAAAGAGCCAACCCGCCATTCCTTGAGAGAGACGAGGAGCGAGAACACACAGACGGGCTCGCACGGAGGCCAATATATATTCGAGCATGGTTGGTTGATCGATATCATTCATTACATGTTGGGCTGTCGTTTTCCGCCCTTCTCCGGAATAAACGTGTACTTTATCGGAGATAAAAAAAGGAGTACAGACGCTCCACCATGCGGTTCTAGTAGTAGTACTACTCGTACTACTGCGCTTGGCTCTTCGCCTCTTCGTGAAGTCGAACAATGATGGTACTCCGCATGTTGGGTACTACAGTGTATGCCTCTGACAATCTGACACCAAATGGACGGATGCATGTCCACCGAGGGTAAGTTGCATTAGTCAAAAGGCATAAGCGAGCTTCACCTTGTCCTGCAAGCTTCTCCTCGTTCCGCGAGTTGACGAGACACACCAAAAAGTAGTGCTAGTCCATACTCCCTCCTTTCCGGCTAATATGGCTTAATCTTTTTGCTTGTAAATGAGAGAGCTTTATTCATATATAAGCATTCTTAGGACGATCAGTCAAGACACTGGTCACTAGGAAGCGAGGTACCCCACAAAAAAAGAAGTAGGAAGCGAGGTGTTTCATCAAGCCAGCTCTCGGCCACATTCAAAGTGCAGCAAGCACGGTTCGCACGAAGATGCGCCGCAAGGTTTGCTGACCTGTTTACATGCTGAATAACAAAAAAACAGGAAATAATACCGAGCGCTACTATTTGTAACACGATATGAGCCAGAATTAAGCAAGAATTGTGGCGAGTGTTCCATGCAATCAACTTCCATTATCACATGCGAGAACCCTCGAAGAGAACCAAATGTGTTGAAGATTGCTTTATCACATTTTAAAATTATAATAAGAGTGCAGACGCTCCTCCATCCGGTTCCTAGTAGTGGCATAGTACGTACCTTTATAGACTATAGTAGTAGTACTAGTAAACTTTGCGCTTGGCTGTTCGCCTATTCGGGAAGTCGAACAATAATAGCACTAGTAGTATAGTGTATGCTTCTGGCAATCTGACACCGAATTAACCGTTGCACGTCCACCGCCTGAGCGAGGGAGAGCTTGCATTAGTCAAAAGTTTCTCCATGTCCTGTGAGCCACCGCGTGCAAGCTTCTCCCGTCCTGCAACCTTCTCCTTGTTTGGCTTCTCTCCGGTTAATATGGCTTAATTTCATACGAGATAAATACATTGTCTGTCACTATATATTCGTAAAAATACGGTCAGTGGACTTCATAATACGCTAATTGCACTCAATATATATATATATATATTCCAGTGTTTATACGGTCACTAGCTCACCCTGACTGAGTATGTGTGTGCATGCACGTGTAGGTTGAGCACTTGAGCGTGACCGTGTGTGTCCCGTCGTGTGCTCGGACATGCATGCATTAGGGCGTCGCGCGCGTTTTTGCGTCCATGTCTACGTGTGACTGTTGCATACACGTAGGGGGAGTACGTGTAGGGGCTACTAAGGAGCAGTCAAATCAAACAGTAAGTTAGTCGGAAGAAGCAACCATCATTTCACTCTTGAATGACACATACGCAATATAAAATGGTTGATATGGAGAGGAAAAGAAAACCACTATATATACACTAGCAGGAGCCTAAGCTACAAGCCTGCTTGCTTAGGTTGCTCTCTTCACAAGCATAGAACGATGGGCCTGATCCCGCAGCTGGGGGAAGGGAACAATATTCTGCGTAGACGCGGTCGACATCGGCGAGGGAGAAAACCCACAGTCGGTGCGCCCAGTCGGGGGTCACCGCGGTATGGGCCGATGCCGCGTCCCAACCGCCCTTCTAGCTACAGCCCGACGTCCCAGGTACTCCATCTTCCTTTTGGAGACGGCTTGCTCCACTGTCGTAGCTCCATCTCCATGTCGATCTTTCTCTACTTCTACCGGCTTCTACTTGTGATGAGTTTATGTCTCATGAACTAGTGCCAGTACTATTATTCTAATCACACTTCTTCAATATCTTTGCCATCAGGGATGCTCAGGTCGATTTTAGTGGCACTGCACAAAAGCATCGTATGATCCGAGGGTGCCAGCCGTCTTTCCTTCGACAGGTTCTACCTGGCCAGGAAATTAAATCATGTTTAGGGCTTAGGGTTTAAGTCGTAGTGACCCCATCAGTAGTTTTTCTTTCGTACACGCTCTCACAACTTTTTTCTTTAGTTGTGAAGTAAATATTGGCTATGATCTGTGAATCATTGAGATGCATCAGCATGCGTGTTAGTTTTCCTTTGTATTTGATGGAATGTTGTAACGGGGCAACCTTGGAATAGGAATGAAAATGGAGTGGAAAGTTTCTGTTTTTCCGGAGAAAAAATGGAAACGGAGAGAAACCAACGTTTCGTTTCGTTGGATCGCACCATCGGGCAAAACCAGTGAGAGGTCGCGTCCGCTCTGGCCGAGCATGAATGCAGCACTGACCATTTCGGGCGGGAAGCACGCGCGGGTGATGAAGAGGGTTCGGGTTGGTCAGGACCGGCCGTGGCAGCGGTCCGGACGTGCGCAAACAAGAGATGTTGTACGTTAATATTGCTGCGTATATAATTAACAACGTAAATAATGTGCCAGTTGGACAAATATGATTGGAGATGGAGATGGAAATGGAATTTTACGTAAACACGGATATGCATGTCTATGTCTATGTGTGTGTGCGCGACGACTCTCGCGACTTGGAAGCGGGGGCGTGTTTTTGATCGAGTTTTCTTTCTTGGTACATTAGAAAATCAGTTTGTCTAATTCACATCCAGATGTTATTTAAGGATATCACATCTAAGCTCCCACAAGTATATAATGTAGCAACAAGAAACAAAAAAACTAGGAAAAAGATAGACCACAAACAGAGTGGACATCAACTTAGATGTGACATAACTATGTCACATCTAGATGTGTCCTAGACAAACCCTTAAAACAATTTCCGCCAGTTTTCGTTTCTTTTTTCCGGGAACGCGCGTATTCTATTTAAAACCACTGCTATGGAGAGATTTTTTTACTCCATTATAGCCTCTTGTTTGATAGAGTTTCTCGCGTCTCGCTCTCTCACCCTCTCCATATATGTTACACGCTGGAGGCTCAGCATTCATTTGCTAGGGTTTGTTATATTCACAGTCTCTCACCCTCTCTTCACCAGATCTAAACAAGACTGCGTTGGCCTCTTGTCTCTCTCTCCCCGCTCACAGCTAGTGAAGGAGGCGTTCGTATCCCGTCGCACCGGGAAGGGGAGGAGGTGCAGCGTTCACTCTATCGCCTTCGGCGAGGGAGGCAATCCACTGCCGGCTGCGCTGCTCTCTTTCACCCAGCGCCTGTGCGGGAGGGCCACCGACCCCTTCTTCCTTGCTGCCGTACGTAGTGTGGGTAGATCTGGCCTCCCGCCGCACGCCTTGCCACATCCCAACAACCCTAAGGTATAAGTTTCTTTGAAACCGTCGTTGCTCTAGCTGCATGTGGATCTTTTTCGATCTGTAGTCGAATCTAGGTCTTGGTTCAAAGAGGAAAGAAGGGTGCGGTGGGCTGGAGCAAGAATCTAGGACGTGGTTCAATGAGGAAAGGAGGGGCGGAAAGTAGTATAGACTGGCTATCCAGCCGCTTTGTAGGTCAAAAAGGCAAAAAGGGGGTAACCCAGTACACACATCTGTAAGGAACCGATCTCTTTGTTGAAAAGGGAAAGAAACTGGGGGGTCGGGTAGTTTGTGCAGGACTAGATTTGCTGCCCTCACATAGGAAGAAGGTTCAAAGATAACAAATATGGGACCAGCGCATATATGCTGCTTGGCTACATACTCTGCATCACCCATTTATACGTGTGGACGCACATGGTGCTGGCATGTCCCATGCAGCTATTTTCCTGTTGTTAATCTAAGAATGCCGCCGGAAAATTGAAGCAATGCCACTGTTAAAAGTAAATTACATTTTTTAACGAATGTTGTTTCAAGAGAATGTCTCTGTTAATATGAATCAATGCAACCGTTTTAGAAATGCTACTGTCCTACTTTGTTTTCCATCCAAGATAAGTTAGATGCTTCTTTCTGTCACCGTTTGTTTCATCCTCCTTTATCGGCAAGTAATTGTTTCCTTTTTTGCCTCTGTTAAAACAGGGCTATTGATTCGACTTGTTGCTATTGCGACATTTTGCTTCGCTACTCGAAACACTTATGTTTTAAGAGTGTTTTGTGCAGTTCAACTTGAATGTCACACCGGTGACTTTGCTTAATTTTGGTGGAACTGCACAAAAGGAGATCGAGATTTGTTTCCAGTCTTCGTGGCGAGTTGTTTCAAATCTTGGTCTCAACCACATGATGTGCAGTGTGCTTTGAGATGTTGTGCTACTTGTTTTGGTACTGTTTTAAATAAATGTTGAATTGAAGCTATTGTATTGCTGTCTTTTCCCATTAAGTAGTGAACAAAAATGGGACCAACCCAGACATGATGCTTGTTGCTTTGTTACAACAAATTCAGCATCACCCCCTTTATAAGCCAGTAATTGATGCCACTCTTAGAATTAACTACTGAATCTTATTTCAAAACTGCAACACTTGTTAGGGATTGGCGGGATTACCATTTTTGTGGCCGCATGTTTCATCCTACTTTATTAGCCAGTAATTGATTCCTTTTTTGCCTCTGTTTAAACAGGGATATCTATTCAACTTGTTGCTATTGCGACATTTTGCTTCGGTACGCGAAACACTTTGCTTGATTTCAGTGCAACTGCACAAAACGAGATTGGATTTCCTATTCGTGTTGGCACATTCATATTTTATCTTGTCCGTCTCATGAAAGGTCAGTACAGGCCTTCATCCACATGATTGTGCAGTGTGCTTTGAGATGTTGTGCTACTTGTATTGGTACTATTTTAAATAAATGTTGAATTGAAGCTATTGTATTGCTGTCTTTTCCCATTAAGTAGTGAACAAAAATGGGACCAACCCAGACATGATGCTTCTTGCTTTGTTACAACAAACTCTGCATCACCCCCTTTATAAGTAGATCGAAGCACATACTGTTGTTGCGCCCACTCTCCCCTGGAACTGTTTATGCTTTTCGTTAATCTAATGCCGCTGGTAAAATTAAGCAATGCCACTCTCAGAATTAATTAACTACTGAATCTTAGTTCAAAACTGCAACACTTGTTAGGAATGGTACTATCCTGCTTTGTAGTTCTTTCTACATGTTTAACCAAGGTATTGTTAAGATAATGTCTCTGTTAAAATGAATCAGTTGCATTGTTTTAGGAATGGTACTTTTCTGCTTTGTCGTTCTTTATACATGTTGAAACAAGGCATTGTTAAGATAATGTCTCAGTCAATATGAATGAATCACACTGATGGAGAATTGCTACTCTCCTGCTTTGTTTCCCATTAAGATAAAGTAGATCAGTAGATGCTTTTCTTCTGGGAGTACAAGTCATCAACCGTTATTTCTCAGTAATTGTTTCCCTTATACCTATTGTTGCTTACAGGGATATCAAAATTAAAGCTCGGTTTTATTCCGACTTCGATTTTAGTTGAACTGCACAAAAGGAGCCAATGTGTCCAAGGCAAACTGCTGCATTACTGGGTCCAGTTGGTCGTTCCACTTTGCAGAAAGAAGCAGTCACTGTTTGCGCTACATTACAGAAGGAATGACCGAGAAGCTTTACAGAGTATTATTAGACACCGGTGACATGACTAGTCTGCAGAGACCATTGGCAATTTAACAACACGTGGAGTGCCCTGGGCAAAAAGTGCCCAAACAAGTACAAGAAGCTACGACAGGACTCCACGATCATAGGCATTACATATTTTGAATGGGAAAAGCTTGTCAAAGTTTAATCATTGATGTTAGCAAGAAGACGTTAGTTTAATATATTGGAATTGGAAAACCTTGTCAAAATTTGCTCATTGATGTTAGCCAGAAGACATGCATTTGATATTTTTGAGTGGGACGCCCTTGCTGTGAGCAGCGTCGAGTGTTTTTTCCTATTCTTGTGTTCAGTTTAGAAGTAAATAGTTACTCTGCTGAGATATTCCTGTGTTAAGAGTTTGTTCTGAATATTGTCTATGTAATGCCAGGCCTTGTGTTTGATTGCAAAGTTGAGCTTGGAATGTTGTGGCATGCGGCATCATGAGCTATTCACCGTGCCTCCTGAGAATAATGCTTCGTATTGTTTTGCATGTCGATCTAATGCCGGTGATTTGCTTGTTAAGAAGATCATCCTCTTCTGTTGTTTCCATGCTTAAGAAGTTCATCGTCTGATGTTTCATTCATAGCCTATACGACAAGTCGGGTAGGTTAGACGTGAAACCATATGATCTTCTAACCAACTCATGATATTAGGCCTTGATTGGATCGTCGTTTTCCAACCAAAACCGCTTGTAATACTGACGCTTGTAAATTAAAGCAGATGGTCTCGGGCGAAGGCGCTTGCTTGGTCGATTTCGACTAGTAAAATACCGGAAGTACTTCGCACACGATAAAAACGCTGAACGACACTCGGACGATTGCTAATTCAGTCGTTAGCTGCTGTTTCAGCCTTGCCCATGGATGGCATGATACGCACGCCGTGCATGTATCATCTGGTAATGTCGTCCATATAGCAGTGCTCGTAAAATATACACCGGTATCTCAAATTACACGCGTAACCCGCCGGTTTCACTTACAGACCTCGGGCCCTCGGCTTCATTACGCCTGTATTTTATGCGTTGTTTCCGATGACGAGTAAATTACACTTGTATGTTAATACAGGTTTGAAATAAACCAGAGCTCCCAAGCGCGGCCTTACCGTTTCATGCCTTCTCAGTTTCTCAAAGGTGCTCATAGGTGTCCGATGATCCTGGCTTCCTGAATGAGCAGCGGGCGCTGTATCAGACCATCCGTAGGGCCCGCGAGGCCCTCTCCGTTGTCCTTCGAGTTGTTGCGCTCGCCATGGCGCCGGGCATTGTTAACATCGTCAACGAACATGAGGATTCAGGAGATGACTTTATTTTGACTGGATGACACTAGGGACCCACTAGGGCCATAGCTGTACGTACGCAAGTGCCTCCTTATTATGTACAACTATATTTTTTTGCTTTCTCCTGGTTTCCTGACATCACGGTCCCACACCATTGTCAACCTATGTAGTCAATATAAACGAGAGAATTGCACAAGGTGCGGCCGACAGCTGGGACCAAGCAGCTCGAGCAGTATTTGTGTTTTTGAGGCGTGAGCACTGCAGAGTTTTTCTTGGCGATGATTTCATTGTTGTTCAGAGGAGAGCAGGGTATTAACTGGGCGGGCTGTGGCCCGTCTAGCCCAGGCCAGATATCCAGCCCAGATACTATTTTTTTCAAGATGAAAATGGCTAGCCCAGCTATACGTCTTTTTGAGGAATACCCAGGCAAGGTCAACTTGTTATTCTCCGCCCCGCTGGGCTGCAAATCTTTCCTAGGAGGCATGCATTAGGCTTAACAGGAAAATGGGCTTTAAAAAATAATAGATGTAATTATAAAAACTGGGCAGTAACTATAAAAAAATGCACCAAACACGAAATTAGTTTATAAAATATTATTTATGGATTTTGAAAATCTTAAATTTTCATTGTTGCGCGCGCAATGTTTCGTTGGATTTTTACGTAATACAAATTTATATTTAATCTGACTAGGAATTTTGGGATAAAATTATTTCGGATCCCATCAAAATGTGGAAAATTTTATTGAATTCTGTCTTCAACGGTTGGTTGAAATTATTAATCGGTGTCCTAGCTAGAAAATGGGATGTACTTTTAACAAACTGTAAATGGGTTGTTGTAAATTCCATTAGAATTCAAAAATGGGCTGTACATTCTTACAAAACACAAATGGGCTATAAGTTCTCTGCCACACACTTGTGGGCCTACTAAGTGACGCGTCCCCTAAAAAAATAAGTTGACGCGTATGCAAGGCTTTGTCAACTTATTATAGTCAACACACAGTTCTAGCAGCAGTGGCCGTTGGATGTCTATCCAACGGATGTCGTGCTTCTTCTTCAATCTCGGATATTCTTAGCTTCGGCCGCCCAAAAAATGATTCCTCCCCCTGACATCTGGGGCGCACCGTTTCGGAGGCTGACCTGTGGGCCTACTAAGTTGGAGCGTACCAAGGGCTTTGTCAACTTAGTCAATATAAACGATTCTAGCTTCAGTGACCGTACGATGTCCATCCAACGGCCGTAGTGCTTCTTCAACCTCTGGTCTTCTTGGTCCAGCCGCCCAAAGCAGCGCCGGTCGTGCCGCCTGCTCCTGCCTCCCGTGGCCGGCTGTGCTGCCGCGGAGGCCTCACCACCACCATACTACTCCCACCACTGGCCAGGCCATCCCTCCACTCACCCACACCCCCTGTTATTCTGCGGTGACAGCAGCCTCACACCGCAGCCGAACCAGTGAACCCTCGTACTCCTCTCCGCGCGGGCTTCCACTGTTGCGTCTTCCCCGGCTCCGCGTCGTCCCCTTCCTAGGCCTCGCCGTCGTCCCCTTCCTAGGCCTCACCGTCGTCCACCGCCCTGGTGCTCTCGGCACGGCGTGGTCAACGTGGTCAACGACCGACTTCCATCGGAAGAGTACTGTACGTGGAGAGGCTGACAGCTGGGTCCACGGCAGCCGCAAGGAAGTGCCTCCTTATTACGCGCAAAATAATTATTCCTCCACCCGACAGCGGGGACCCACCGGACGGGCCACCTTATTTTGCAAAAAAACGTTTCCCCCCTGACTGTTGGGACCCACCGGACGGACCACCGTCTTTCTCGAAAAAAACGTTCCCCCCGCTGTCAGCTCGGAGCCACCGAAAGTGCCTCCTTATTACGCACAAAAAAATGAATACTCCCCCTGCTAGCTGGGACCCACCTTGGTGGGAGGCTGACTTGTGGGCCTACTAAGTTGACGGGGACGGAGGGCTTTGTCAACTTAGTCAATATGAACGATTCTAGCTCCAGTGACCGTACGATGTCCATCCAACGGCCGTAGTGCTTCTTCAACCTCTGGTCTTCTTGCTCCAGCCGCCCAAAGCAGTGCCGGTCGTGTCGCCTGCTCCTGCCTCCCGTGGCCGGCTGTGCTGCCGCGGAGGCCTCACCGCCCCTACTATTCCCTCCGCTGGCCAGGCCCTGCGGCGACGGCAGCCTCACACCGCAGCCGAACGAGTGAACCCTCATACTCCTCTCCGCGTGGGCATCCACTGCCGCGTCTTCACCGGCTCCGCGTCATCCCCTTCCTAGGCCTCGCCGTCGTCCACCGCCCTGGTGCTCTCGGCGCGGCGTGGTCAACGTGGTCAAGGAACGACTTCCATCGGACGTGGACTATACGTGGAGAGCCTGACAGCTGGGTCCACGGCGGCAGCAAGGAAGTGCCTCCTTATTACGCGGAAAATAATGATTCCTCCACCTGACAACAGGGACCCACCGGACGGGCCACCGTATTTCGTGAAAAAAAATGTTTCCCCCCTAACTGCTGGGACCCACCAGCTACACCTTCGCACGCAAGGAAGTGCGTCCGGGCAAAAAAACAATTCGCCCCCCTGACTGATGGGACCCACCAGCTACATCTTCGCACGCAAGGAAGTGCGTCCGGGCAAAAAAAACCAAAACAATTCGCCCCCCTGACTGCTGGGACCCACCAGCTACATCTTCGCAGGCAAGGAAGTGCCTGACAGTCGGGACCCACCTGGTCGAAGCGTACGTAGCGTTGTCATTCTGGTCGCGAACGTGTACGTACATATATACTGGTCGATGTAGAGGCGCGCACGTGTCGTAGTAGAGGCGCGTACGTGTCGTAGTAGAGGCGCGCACGTAGCATGTACACGTACGTACAGCGGACAGGGTGCAAGAAAGAAAATACGGCCACGTACGTACATACAAGCAGGGTCTCGAACGCCTACTCGCGCATTCGTACGGCGAGGGCTCGTGTACATGGCTGGGTCGGAACGGAGAACAGCGTCGTCGTCGTGTTCATGGGGAGGCAACGGAATGCGTCGTGTTCATGGGGAGGCAACGGAATGCGTCGTGTTCATGGGGAGGGGTGTGGCGTACCGCAATACGGAGGAAACGGACCTCCTACGGTCGAAACGGGGCTCCTTTTGATTGGGAGGAGTGTGGCGTACCGCAAAACGGAGGAAATGGACCTCCTATGGTCGAAACGGGGGTCCTGTTGATCGGGAGGGGTGTGGCGTACCGCAAAACGGCGGAAACGGACCTCCTACAGTCGAAACAGGGGTCCTGTTGATCGGGAGGGGTGTGGCGTACCGCAAAATGGAGGAAACGGACTTCCACGGTCGAAACGGGGGTCCAGTTGATCGGGAGGGGTGTGGCGTACCGCAAAACGGACGAAACGGACCTCCTACGGTCGAAACAGGGGTCCTGTTCATCGGGGGGGTGTGGCATACCGCAAAACGGGACTCCGCCGGATACTGTTCATCTCCACCGTCGACCTCCTCCAGCCTCCACGGGCTACCGTCGACCTCCTCCAGCCTCCATGGGCTCCTGTTCATCCAGCCTCCACCACGCGCTACAACCGGCTACTGTTCAACCACCCCTCCACGGGCACCCCTCCACCGTCTACTGTTCATCCAGCCCTCCACACCACGGGGTCCTGTTCAACCACCCCTCCACGGGCACCCCTCCACCGTCTACTGTTCATCCAGCCCTCCACACCACGGGATCCTGTTCACCCAGAGGCAACACCACCGCTCACTGTTCATCCAACCCCCCCCCCCGTGACGCTCACTGTTCATCCAATCGATCGGCTTCAGTTAGCAGCAGTAGCGAAGGAATCGCTCGATCGGGTTCAGTTAACAGCCATCGATCGCTCGGGTTCAGCAACGCGTAGCCTGCATTGCAATCGCTCGGGTTCAGTTAGAGCCCAACGCCTCGCTCGGGTTCAGTTAGAGCCAACGCCTCGCACACACGCGCGTACGTGTACGAGAGAAACGCGCATCGCTCGGCCCCCGACCTCCCACCGTAACCGGGAACTCCCCGAAATTTTCCACCCCCTCGTTTCTACCACGGTTTTTTCCGTCATGGACGGCCCAAAGAATGTCATGCAGCTGCGTCTCCGGCCCGCCCAGGACAAAAATCCCATTTTCTGTCATGATTTTTTGTCATAGAAGTAGGACCCCACCACATCTATGATGATACCAGGTTTTGTCACAATTATCGTCATAGAAGTGTCATATGTATGACAGAAAAAAAATTCGTTCGGCCCAAAATGTCACGGATGTGTCTTTTTTTTGTAGTGAATGTGAATTATTTCAAAGTCTTCGGTGCTAAATGTTGGATTAGAGATCCTCATCACAACTCTAAATTTGCACCAAAAGCACACGACGGTTTTATGCTTGGTTATGGAAAGGACTCGCACACCTACAGAGTCTTCAACAACGTTCTTCACAAAGCTGTTGAAACTGTAGATGTGCGGTTCGATGAAAATAATGGCTCGCAAAGAGAGCACCTACCTTCTGTGATAGATGAACCAGCACCTGAGGAAACTATCAAGTTCAAGGCTACTGAGGATGTCATTCCGACCGAAGAATCTGCTGAAGAATTCATTCCGGAACGTGAAGAACATCGAGCTAATGCACCTGCAGAAAATGGTGGTGAAGAAAATGGTGCTGAAGAAAATGCTGATCAAATTCCTTGACGACAACCAACTCATCCTCGCGTGGCAAATGAAGTGCAAATTGAGAGAATCATCAAGAGCCTCACATTTATCTAACTTTTGTGGGCACTTTGCTTTTGTCTCTATCACAGAGCCCACTAAGGTAGATGAAGCATTTCTAGAGCCTGAGTGGATTCAAGCTATGCAAGAAGAATTAAATCAGTTCAAGCTCAACAACGTCTGGGAACTGGTCAAACGTCCAGATCCTCGCAAACACAATATCATTGGCACAAAGTGGATCTACCGCAACAAGCAAGATGAAAATGGCCTGGTGGTGAGGAATAAGGCACGGCTTGTAGCTCAAGGCTACACACAGGTTTTAAAGATCCAAAGCATCCTGACAAAGTCTTCAGACTGAATAAGGCCCACTATGGCCTCAAGCAGGCCCCTCGGGCGTGGGAGGAATATGAAATGTCTATGATGGGAGAATTGAAATTCTTATTAGGTCTTCAAATTTGTCAACAGCGCAATGTCATATTCATATCTCAGGAGAAATACCTCAAGGACTTATTAAGGAAATTCGGCATGCAAGATTGCAAAGGCGTCAAAATTCCTATGCCCACAAATGGCCATCTATGCACTGATGAATATGGTATTGACTTCGATCAAAAGGTATACCGCTCCATGATTGGTTCTTTATTGTACCTATGTGCATCTAGGCCAGATATTATGCTTAGTGTTTGCATGTGTGCCCGATTTCAAGCTACACCGAAGGAATCACACCATAAGGCTGTGAAGCATATTCTTCGATATCTAGCTCACACACCAACACTTGTCTTATGGTACCCCAAGGGCTCGGTTTTTGATCTCATTGGATATTCAGACTCTGACTATGCTGGTGATCGTGTGGACCACAAGTCAACATCTGGCACATGTCATTTCCTCGGACGATCTTTGGTCTGTTGGTCCTCGAAGAAACAGAACTGCGTACCACTGTCTACTTCTGAAGCTGAGTACATTGCTGCTGGTTCTTGCTGTGCTCAATTGCTATGGAGGAAGCAAACTCTCAAGGACTACGGCGTTAACGTGAAGAATGTGCCTCTCTACTGTGACAATGAGAGCGCCATCAAGATTGCTCATACCCAGTTCAGCACTCGAAGACAAAGCACATTCAGATTCGTCATCATTTTGTTCGCGATCATGTGTTGAAGGGCGACATTTCTATTGAGCATGTGAAGACTGAAGAACAGCTAGCCGATATCTTCACAAATCCCTTGGATGAGAAGAGATTTAGCAAGTTGCGGTGTGAGCTAAATATCTTAGAATCTTCTAATGTTCTTTGAAAAGGACACTCATCCTAACACATATGCAAAATTGATGACTTAGATGTGCAACACATGAAGAAAAGTTTTTTCTTCAATCAATGAAGAATAACACTCTAAGTGTGAAGAAATTAACGAAGAATTTGATTCTCATAGCCCTACGACAATTGTACGCGGTGTCTGAAATCATCATTCTTATATGGTGGATGACGCCACCACCAATAGTTGAAAATCTTCAATTTGAGTTTTTCCTCAGTTGTTCAATTTCTTCAACTTTGCATTGTCTTCACCATTTTCGTCGTTTTTCTTAGTTGGCTATATATATATATATATATATATATATATATATATGAGTTTATGTCCTCTACAGCATTCACTTATTGCTAATTCTTCAAGTTGTTTTTCTGCTAAGTGAATGTGATCGGACCCTTCCCCCTCTATGCTATACTTAACCCAATCTATTCACAAATTCTTCATGTGTGTTTTATTTGAAACTCGTTCAAAATCTTCACTGTGTCCTTGTCAGCTAAAGAATTTGTGAACGGAAAGTTTAACTTATCTTATCTAAATTTTCGGCTTTGCCGCTCAAACTGTTCCACATTCCTTGATAACACTTATCTATCACCCACGATCTCACATGATCGCCACCTCTCAGTATGTGGGTGACACATGTCAAGCGAATGAGAAAGGTCAGGGGCACGTTCGTCCAATTTCTTCGGGTGAACAGTTTTTCACCGTGGCTATAAATACCCCTCCCCTTCCTCACTTCTCTTTTACTCCGCTCGACCTCACTCCAGCTCGAGCTTCAAACCCTAGCGCCGCCGCTACTTCATCGTTGCTGGTGAGGAAGAGCTTCACTACCTCGACCTCGTCGCCGTCGCACTCGCGCCGGCTGCGGATTTCTTCACTCCGCCGCCGCCGTAGCTGTCTTCCTCAGCCAAGTTAGGGCGTGGAAGATCTGAACTGACGAACTTCACAACTACACTTCCCAGTTTGTCGTGTTCTTCGTCCAGGGTAATTAAGAGTTACTTTTGCTGCCCTCTTTGATTCAAATGATTTCTACAAAAACTTCAAAGGTGTTTTTCTTCAAATCCTCACACACTAAAACACCTCACATGTCATTTGTTCTTGATTCGTTTCTCTAAGCAATATTTTTCTTCATGATTCCTCAATTGTGTGGATTCTCTGATCTGTACAACTCTGGAACCTAAGACAAAGAACACTTAGTGAAATTCTTCAAGACTCATCTGGTCAAATTCCTCAAACTTGTTCTTTTTGCAAAACCTTCTGAGAACGCATATGACCTCTCCAAATTCCTCGCAACTATACTCTGTTCACAGGTACTCATGTCCGCTGCTGAATCACTAGGTTCTCATCGAATTAACTCATTTGCAGCATTCCTTGAAGAAAAGTTGCACACATCTTCAGAAAATTCAGTTGCTCATATTCCTCAGCTGAAGAAAATGGCCAATGGAAAGAAGCCACAGAAAGGAGGAAAGAGGCCTGAGGTCAATACTTCCTTTGAGATCCCTGATGACATATACAAGGAGTATTGCACTCCTGATGAGGCCAAGTTTGGCAAGGAGGACAAAAATCAGCGCAAGGTGCGCATCCAAAGAATAGAGAGGAGATGGGCAAGGGAGTGGAGGGAGTACAGGTATGTTACTCCCAAATATATGAAGAAATTCGCTCTAAATCCTCCATGCCCAAGACCTCCGTTGGCACCTGGCCAAGTAGCAGATCCCACTAGCCTCAAGCGCGGTCAGGACTATCCTGAAGAATGGGCCAAGCGCCAGGCCAAACAGGCAAGAGAAGCAGTGAGGAAATTTAATGAAGACTCCACTGCTGCTGCTGCCACTGCTGAGGCCTCTGCAAGCAAGCCGAAGAAGGCCATGGCAAAGAAGCCTACTCATAAGCCAAGTGCTTCACCCTCAATGCCCTCACGGCCAAGTTCCTCAGCAATGCCCTCACGGCCAGATTCTTCAAAGCCATCATGGCCAACTCCTCAGACTGCTCCAGCTCCTCCGCCGAACTCCTCAGCTGCCCCGTCCAAATCCTCAGCACCTGTGCATCTCCCCACATGCCAAAGGACGACATGCATCTCTATTGCCTCAGGAGCTTCTGCTAGTTCCTCAGCTGCACCAAATTCTTCAACTAGCCCCTCTCTGCTGAAGACAAAGGCCACTGCTGGATGAGGCTCTCGCCCAAGTCCTCACAAGAAGCAGGTCGCCTTCCAAGTGCCGTCTGATGAAGACGAAGCTGATGATGAGGAACTTGCCGAAATCATCAAAGACAGGCAGCTCAGGGCCGCTAGAGCCAAAGGCAGAAATGTGACTCTACTTTTGGATCCAAAGTTGATCCTCGATTACATTGATCTCTGGCACAAGGATCCAAATACTCCTATGCCTGATTTCCAACCGACTCCTGGCCAAAGTCATATGCTGACTGCCTTCATCCAAGAAGAAAAATGGAAATTTGAAAGGCCAGGCAGATCAAGAAAGCGCAGTACAGGAAGGAGCGCTTCCTGAAGAAAAATGTTGTCTCTATGACAACTGAAGAACTTGTCACCATTCAATCTGAGATCAAGAAACTCAGTGATGAATTTGACGTATACCGTGCTGACTAGCTTGGAGCCAAAGTCAGGTTTGTAAATTTGACTGAAAAGTTCACTTCAAATGTTGTAGCCCCAACGCAACAAGAAAATCCTCAGGCTAAAGCATCTGCTCAGCCTACTGAAGAAAATGCAAGCACCGCTGATGACATTCAGGCTGCTGAAGAAACTCAAAGTACCAGGGCTGATGACTGCATTCCAGCCGCTGATGAAATTGCCAGGGCAACCTCTAGTGTTGCGCCTGAAGAAACTGCCAGGACAGCTCAAGCTTCGACCGGTGTGCGTGAAGAAACTGAAGAAGTCAGGGCAACTGCATCAGTTGTGCCTGAAGAAATTGAAGCAAATTCCTCTGCTCCTCCTGCGCCTACTCCAACTCCGATCCTTCCGTCTGCTTCAGATGTGAAGAAAACCAAGGCTGCAGAGCGTGCAGCAGTTAAGAAAAGGAAGGCATCAACTTCATCAGATTCTTTAGCTCCGAAGAAGATGAAGCCATTGACCAGCTCTTTTGCAAATCCAATTGATGTTGTTCCCGTCTCATCCATGCCATCAAAGGACCTTGTTCCTTTTGATGAAGAATATGTGATTCCAAGTGAGTCTGATGATGACATTCCTTCTGCTGCTTCGTCAGAGCAGTTGGATGAAGAAATTGAAGCGGATGCAATCCCTTCAACCCCACAAGTCTCATCGCCCATGCCTCAGTTCACTGCCGAAGAGGCTGGCGTTGAAGAAAAAGAAGAAGATGAAGATGTGGACATTGGATGTACAACACCAGTGCTGAATGATGACTTTTGGGAAAGTCAGCACCCCAACTCTCCTCTGTTCACACCACTTCAATAAATTCCTGAGTCCCCTATCAACACTGAAGTACAAATGGGATCTGAAGAACCTCGTGCAACTCCTTCTGTGCATGAAGAGATTCCAGCCACTAGTGCTAAAGAAAATGTAAATGAAGAATTGAAGACCAGGCTGCCACTAAAGAAGAAGCTAAAATTCCTCAGCCTGTGGAACCTGAGATTGCGATTCTTGAGGTAATAATGCAATTGACTAATACTCCTCAGCCCAAGCCAAAGGATCCATTCTCGAAGAAGCAAAAATTCAAGGCTGATGACTTCTTCGGCGAGCACGTGTTCTTCACTGATTATAATCCTTATGACTCTGCTCGTCTTAGAAGGAAGCGCTTCTGGACTGCCAGCTAGGCCAACTTCTATTCTTCACTGCTCTTCAACAAGGATAAAGTCTTCGACCACGAGCACATTCCTCATGTGGACATGGAATCCCTGCCGTTCTTCTCTCATGTCCTCAGTGTGCTTCATGATGTAGGCCTCCTCAACTTTTGCTCTGACATTGTAGATTGGAATGAAGAGCTTATTCTTCAGTTCTACGCAACACTGCATGTCACAGGTGACGCTGACGATATCACTACTTGGGTGCTGGACTGGATGACTGAAACACTCATTATAAAGCACCGGCCTCTGAATTGCTTCATGCCCTGCCAATCAGTCCTCCACCTGAAGGAGCTCGTTGCCTGTACCAAGAGGCTGAACTCACTGCCCATTATATGCAAGTTCTTATGAAGCCCCTAAAGCCTTGTCAAGACCCAAGGACCAAATTCCTCGTAAGGGAATTGCAGTATGTACCAAGAACAGTATATCACATTCTGACGAAGACAATGAGTCTGGTCAAAGGCCACGACTCGTCTGATGAGGAAATTGTTGGCATCATGAAGAATCTGCTATTCAACATCATGCATGGCATTCTTGTCAACTATCACGATTTCTTCATGAGGACTCTGGCAAATGTTGCACTCTCTCCATTTGATTTGAAGCCTTATGCTCCTTGGATTATGAGATTCCTCAGAACAAGGTCTTCACTCAACTACAAGGCTGATTTTCAGAATCAACTCAGCTACTTGCCCCCAATCGAAGTCCTCAAGTGGACATATTCCTCAGCTGATGAGAAGGGCAAGGCACCAGCCATTATTGATGAAGGCATTCGTCCATTGGATGGTCAGTTTCACAAAGCTGCATCCTATTCCACCAATGATGACTCTGCCACTCATGATTCTGCTACTAATGCATCCAAGCCAAATCCTCAAGCCACATCTCCAGGAGTGATGACTGACCGTGAGCTTCTTCTTAGTCTTCACCAGAAGGTGGATCGAAACCATAAATGGGTTAAGCGTCAGTTTGGTTCTATTCTTCACAACATGACTGCTACCCATAATGCAGTGAGGAAAAACCATTACTACCACCATGAAGTCTTCGGTCGCACCTGGGCTATTCTGTCACATGTATATGGTGAAGAAGATCTGAAGCAAATGGGTCTCAAGGAGGACTTTGACTGGTCTGCACCTCCACCGAAGAAATACAGGAAGGTCAAGGTTCCTTCCTTGGTGGCAAGCTCCTATTCTTCATCACGCGACACCGACGAGTATGAAGACTTGGACGATACTGCGGCAGGCCCTACAACAACAAACGACCCCAACAACGCTGGCGCTCCTCCATCAACATGATATTCTTCAGGGGCGTTAGTCCTCATTCTTCGATCCTTTTGGTCATTCGATGACAAAGGGGGAGAAACTTGAGTTAGTCTTCAAGCGGGTCTATCTTATATGGGCGTTTTTTTCTTAAGTTGCAACTCTCGTTCTTTTGAAGACTTTGCTGGATCGAGTTGTATACTTAAACTCTATGGTGGCCTGATACTTTTGCTGAGTTTTTTCTGCATGCTTATTCCTCGTTAATGTTAATGCACGCATGCTGAATTACATCAGTCACCATATTTCATCATGCATTTCAAATTCTTCATATTATATGTCAAATGCGTGTATGAATTACAAGATATAGGGGGAGATCTCCATGATTCTACTCTTCAAGTGTGCATTGCTTCAAAAGCAAATTCCTCACTATGCACCTCTTCAGGGGGAGTTCTTCTATATCTTGCAATCAAATTCCTCAATTTCAGTATTTACACTTCATATGATTATCCCCGTTGAAAACTTAACCTATATTGTCATCAATCACCAAAAAGGGGGAGATTCTAAGTGCATCTAGTGCCCCTTAGTGATTTTGGTGTATTGAAGACTTATAGGTTAAGGGACTAATGTGTTTATGAGTGTACACGGGTCTATAAGTCTATGAGGAGTTTGATATTTACAAAGAAAGTCGACCCCTAAAAATGAAGTTCTTCGACTGAAGACTTTGGATTTCTGAAGACTTTCTGAAGACTTTGAAAGTGAAGAAATTGGTGTGACCTTGAAGACTAGGTATCCATTCGAGGAACATCAAGTGTGAAGACTTTTGTTTTCGTAGTTTCATTTTCTCTTTCTTGAGTCATAGGAAACACCGTACTGTTAAAGGGGGTCGAGGAAATACTAAGGAAAAATTTCCATGTGATGCTCAACTCAAAATCCTACACCTACCAATCCCTTCGAGTGAAGCCATTGGAAATCTCACATAGTTCAGTCATAGTGACAGAGACGGAGTTCTTCTGGTCTCTGAGGAATTTGTTTTGACTGAGGAGTTAGGAATTCGGCAGTGCGGATTTCCTACATAGCGAGGAACATGATAGCCCTGAGGAATTTGATACTCAAATTTCCGCCCGTTGATGTGCCTTGTGCCAGCTGTCCCAAAATATCTACCCACCTAATGGTCATATCATTGAAGGGCATTTATGTCTTATCATGTCGGGCTGCTCCTTAGGCTATAAATAGCCACCCCCTACAACCACTAGCTGGTTGGCTGCTCCGAGAAAAACTGACACTTGTCATTTGAGAGCATCCCATCCTCCGAGGACTTTGAGCGAAAATCATCAAGTGAGGAAAACCCAAACCCAAACACCTACAAACCCTAAGTGATTGAGCATCACTGAAGAGATTGATCTTGCGTAGATCCGACGCTTGTTACCTTTGAAGAATGTGCTTCTTCCAGACGGTTAGGCGTCATGGTCTAGAGCATCCAAGAGGAATTGTTGATCGCCGAGTGACCGAGTTAGTGAAGGTTTGGAAGTCACCTGAAGACTTACCACGAGTGATTGGGCGAGGTTTGTGTGACCTTAGCTCAAGGAGAATACGGTGAGGACTTTGTGTCCGGGACTGTGTGTCCTTAGGTTTAAATACCTAGCCGCTCCTACTAGACGTACAACTGAGACAGCAGTTGGAACTGGTCTACCAAATCATTGTCTTCACCGAGCTTACTGGTTCTATTTCCTCAACTCTTTCATTTCCTCATTACCGTGTTGTGTCCTTGTTCATATCTGTTCGAAGACTTTGACTGAAGACTTTCTCAATTTCCTCAGTTCAATTTCTTCAGTCTGTTTGTCTTCATCCTGTGTTATCCTGTGTTTACGCTTTCTGTACTCTGTACTTGTCTTCATTTCATCATGATGACCATGCCTATGTTCTGTTATGTTTACATCTGAGTACTTATTCCGCTGCAAGTAGTTCCTCGCTAAGGAATTTCCGCACCCGCATATTCCTCAGTGAAGAATTCATAAAAATCGCCTATTCACCCCCCCTCTAGTCGATATAACGTGTCACGACCGGATTTTTGGGATAATAATTTCCTAGAAAAACGGCCTTTGTGCTCACCAGCCCCAGGATTACTGTTAGCTGATGAGGCACCAACTTGATACAAGAATTCCAAGCAAGGTACAAAAATATGTAGTACAAGACCATTGAGGCCTAGGAGTACAACACTTGGTTTCTGCTGGTTGAGGGCGGAAGCAGTTGGGTACATCTGCGTCTACGGGACTCCATTTCCCACAAGAACAGCTGACCAGGATAACTCCTATCTTCGCGAGACTGCTATCGTCAACACGTAGGCTCCGAGGTTATCTCCGCGATGCTTATCTCCATGCGCGAAAATCTGGCCAAGACAATAGCCAGGGACAAGCCAGTGAGTACGTTTGAATGTACTCGCAAACATTAAGAACACGGGTATAATATAATAAGGGACAATCATGCTCCGAAATAATTATGATCACAACGTCTGCCACGAAAGTCTGCGTTGCTCGCATGCAGAGATAATATGAACATGCAGTACGTGGGTGAGTACTATGAAAGTACTCGCAAGATAGTTCGAACATAAGATATAACAATGTAAACACGATGCATGAGAACAGATTAACAAGTGCAATCAGACATAGAGATAATGATGCATGGGAAACAAAAGAGAAGTCGGGCGGTAGTCCTCCCGAAATCCCAAAGTAAAATACTGAGGGCCAAGCGAGTGTCTGAATGACTCCTCGAGAGGAAAATGCAAGAGTAGCCATGCCGCAGTCGGGCGTCTGAGCGACACCACCTAAAGGGCTTATAAAAGATAAATAAACAACAAGCATGCCGCAGTCGGGCGTCTGAGCGACACCACATAAAGGGCTTATAAAAGATAAATAAACAACAAGCATGCCGCAGTCGGGCGTCTGAGCGACACCACATAAAGGGCTTATAAAAGAATAATCACAGTGAGTATCCAGGAGGTAGAACCATCCCAGGGATACTCAATAAAATACATAATGTAAATGGTTAGTCCATAATAATAACAAAATTAAACACGATCCCCAGATGTCACAGGTCATAAACAAAATCTAGTCAGCCGTTTCTCCATCCGAAGACCGTCACTGAGTTCTAGCTAATTCGTTCTCCATCCGATCGTTAATGATCCAGTTAGCCGGTTCCATCCGAAACGTTCTAGTTCTAGTTAATCGTTCTCCATCCGAATACCGTTACTAGATTCACTCAGACTGTGGTCCTTACTCATGAACATGGCTATCCAACAGGATATATCCTCTGCAGAGGGAGTACTATTTTCCCACGAGTAACGGATTTACTTAGTCCATCGGGACTAATTCCGCCTACGGCCTTTTAATTGAAAACACGCCTGACCTGCACACACCAGCTTAACTCACCGATGTCTGGAATCACCCACGACACCTGCCAAGCAAAACTCTAAGTGGGGAGGCTACAACCTCGACGTAGCATGGGATCAAATTTCTATATCGCGCGCTCTAAGGGGTGCCCCCCTCTCGGTCCCAACCGGAAACACCCATGCCCCCGGACCAAGTGGCATGCCTACCGGAGGCCTCCGGTATCTTCCACTATGGCCTCTCTGTACGGTGTGTGCTTTGGTAAGGGGTTGACAACTTACTGAACCATACCCCGTCTGCGACAGGGACCAGTGGTGGTACCAACAAATAGGGAAGCTACTGACCAAGACTCGACCTACGACCGACTCAGGTGGTCCAAGTATCCTCCAACAATATTACCATTAGTGGAATAAATCACCACTCATCAAGCCTCACCATGCCATACCGGACCTACTCGTCTCGACGAGGGACTAAGGACAAGCTCGTGTCTACCCAAGACCACGGCTTTCCCAGCTTCCTTCCGGTATGCATGAGGAGCTCACGAGGATGATCCAAATCACTAGCGTATCCATTGCTGACCACAAAATATCTCCAAAAGCACTTATGCACGAGACTTTATCGTTACATAAAGGTAACGCACACTCCAAGCCAAATGGTGTTGTAATCGCATCAGAACACCACAACAAAATATTATGCCAGAGTTCAGAAATGCTTGCCTTCAAGAGTATGCAAAGGATGCACTTTTTGAAAGCTTTCTCTTCTCTCCATTATCCCTATTCTGCAAAATATCCAAATAACAAATATTTCAAACACAGTACAAAAAGTTGTCTCAAATATTTTTGAAATAAATCTTAAAATAAACTAGATGAAATTTGGGAGAGGTAGGAAAAAGAATCAACTCATTTGGAGTTTTATTTTAAAAGTTATAGCTAGTCAAAGTCTGGTCAAAACTCTGTTTTTAAATAAAACCAGAAAAGGAAAACGCTTCGAGGGGAATACGCTTTCGCAGTAGGGGAGACGTACTCGGGACTTACGCGCCTTCACTTAAAACAGAGAAGACGGCGCGCGGGTCACTGACAGTGGGTCCAGAGGGCCCACTGGTCAGGTTTGACCGTTCCTCCCTCTCCCTCCTCTCTCTGCCCGACGGGAGCGGGACTCCGGCGATCGCCGGCGACGAACGGCGGCTCCTCGAGGGCATCTGAGGGCGGGGATGGACGGCCAGACCGAGGCGGTCCTCTTGGTGGTCGCTGGGTCGTCGGAGGTGGAAGGAATCGCCGGCGGCGAGCTCCGCGGCGGAGGGGGCTACGGTGGTGAAGTGGTTTTTGGGCTCCGGTGGTCTCCGATCGAGGTTGGGTAGTTGGGCAGCTCCGCAAGGACCAGGGGAAGCTACTGGTGGCGTTGGTTGGGCGAGAGAGTGGCTGGTTGCGACGTATTGCACCGGAGTTTGGCGGCGGCCGAACTGGCCGGAGACGAGGAAGATGGCCACTACGGGTCGATCCACTGCTTGGGGAGCGCTAGGAGGGAAGGTCTGAGGTCGCCTGAGGTCTTGAACGAGCTCGGGGACCCTTTAAATAGGCGCTCGAGGTTGGACCGCGGCGGCTGAGGATAAGATCGCCGGCGACAGCCGTGCTGTAGCTGCAGGGCGACGTGGCGGCGACGAGCGCGTGCCGACGAGCTTCGGGATAAGATCGAGCTATTCACAGGGGCAGCTGGCGCGCTGGTGTGGTTTGGGCGGTGCCGAACATGGCAGAGGCCGCTGCCGACGCCGGCGTGCCGCCAAGGCGCTCTGCCAGCGGCGCTGCAGGGCGCCAGAGATGGCGTGGAGAGGGGGCGAGCTAGTGCGCGGTTCAGCGGTGGAGCAGGGGCCAGGGACGGGTCGCGTCGAGTGCGGCAGTGCGGCGCGGCGGCTCAGTGCGCGCGCGTGCAAAACGTGCGCTCTGGGCGCGCCCAGAGCACGCACGGAACCTGCTCGACGAAATGCCAGGGCTGTCTAGAGCGCGAGGGTGGGGCTGGCAATAACAGGACTAGGATAGAGGCAACTAGGAGTTCAGTGGACAAGGTTGCTGGGTCATTGGAGCAAGATCACAGTGCAAACAAAGAACTCATGCCAAAACAGACTGTGCACACCAAGTGCTCGACAGAATGCCAAGTGCACTTAGGCAACTCTTGGAGTGGCCAAAATCTCCAGATCAGGGTCTCTTTAGATGTAGATGATGAAGGCAAGATCATATGGGCAAAACCAGAAACTTGTTAGTGCAAGTTTTGCAAAACTCCAGTTTTGGACAGAAAGAAAAAGGGTTTATTGCATGCACTTAAAAACCTCCAATGAGTCCACTCTCCTGGACTTAAGGGTTTTGAAGGGAGGGCTACAAGTAGGAAAAAGGTCATGGGCACCAGAGCAAAATAAAATAGGGTTGCAGTACAAATCACCAAACTGGACCAGAATGAAAAGAGGTTGTTTCACTCAAATTTTTCAAAGAACATCACTGGGTTTTTGCATGAAGATGAATTGTATGCATCCACTGACATCTCCAAACACTTGGAAGAATTTTTAAAGAAATATTTAAATGGGTTGTAGTGCAAAAGTGCCTACTGGACCAGATTGGAAAAGTTGGTGTAGAGCTCAAAATCTCCAATGGCCAAAAGGTATTTTTGCATAAAAGTGATGTGGAAACATCACATGACATCCCCAAATTTTGGTGGAAATTTTAAATGCATTTGTCAAATGGTTGTAGTGCAAAACAGGCTCCAAATGCAAAAGAAATCATTTTAAAAGAATAAAGCTCTGAGAAAACAAATCTTGCAAATTTAAATCCATTGATAAAGAATTGTTTTATTATAGAGAGTATTCAAGTCCAACAATACTCTTTGAAGGTTTTCCACTTGAGGCAAAAATCCAAAATCACAAAGGGTAAATCTTGACAAAATGGAAAAGTTTTATTTCCTGGCAACATTTTAATAAATAAAACAAGGTCAAAATTTTGGGTGTCACAACACTACCCCCCTTAAGAAAAATCTCGTCCTCGAGATTTGTTAAAAGCTGTTTGAACAAAAACTGTTTTTATCAAAAGAAATCATTCAATTGCACAAAAACAAAACGGCTACAGTGAGAGGGCAATAAGTGGTGTAAAACCACAGTGTGGTACACTGGCGTAGTGTGGAAAAATCCACGGTTAGGGAAAACGAGATATTTCTACGCAGATACAGTAATTTAGAATAAATTCTAAATTACCAAAATACGCTGGTCGCACCCGAGAGCACAGTGCTCTCTTTGGCTGACAGGTGGACCCAGGGCCCACTGTCGGCCTCTTCTCCTACCTCTGGCTCTCTCTTCTCTCTCGCGCGCTCTCCCGCGCTTCCTCCACCGGCGATGCCTAGCTCGTAGGGCATCGAGGCCGTACCGTGGTAGTGCGCGGCGTGCTAGCTGCCGGTGCAGCGTGCACTCACCTCGCGGGCCAGTGCGTTGTCGGCACTGCTCGCGGACTCGCCTCCGAACACCGGCGGTCGAGCGACGAGTGGCGCTGGTGGACCTCGCCCACCGTACACCGATCTCGGGCTATAAAACGATCGCGGTGCTCCTCTCTTCTTCCTCACACCTGGCCTCGCTTCCTACTCCTCCTTCCTTCTCCTCCATTGCTGCTAGCAGGAGCTCGAGCCGAGGCTCTAATGGCGGAGGCGATGCCGGACTGGTATGTGGTCCTGGTGTGTGGAGGCTTGGCGGTGCTGCTGGGGTTCTCCGTGCTCCTGTGCGCGATGATCCTGGTTGATCGTCGTGATGCTGCCGCTCGAGTGTTAGCTCTTCGCGGCGGCGGCGATCATGTGGATTAGGCGCGGCATCGGGGCTGACTGCTGTCGGTGTGCTGGGGCAGCTCGCGCTCGAATGAACCCTCACAATCTCTCTTACTGAGACTGTGGTGTCCTCGAGTGTGGTTAGTTAGGCGCAAAAATGTGCTCAAGGATTTGTAGTAGTGCTCGAGGTCGAGTGGTTGCTGCTGAGAGTCTGCTGTTACGATGCTGCGCGAATAAAAATCTATGCCGTGAAAATATATACGCAGCAATGACTCGGGGAAAGAAATCTCCTCAAAAACATGCTGCGAGAGGGAAGCAATTAAAACAAGACTAACAACAGTAAAACTATTCACATAACAGGAACTAAAGAAAATCGGATCCGTCGTACAAAAATTTGAGAACCACAAACATGATACAACACATAAATAACAAAATACGGGGATAATAAATACATCGGAGGCGTTTACAAGGAAAACGGCAAAAAGACAGGGTCCTAAGAAAATGCCTCTGGCACTCGGGCACACTCCTCTTCTATCGGTGGGTTGACCAGTCGATGAATGCGCCCTTCTTGGTCAGGCCTCAGTGGTCTGCCAATAGCGATCCGAGGATTTAAATCAGCGAGGCTCTGGAGATAACCCATTACTCGCTGAGTTAAACGCTCCTGGGCAACAACGTACTGGGCAAGGTTGGCCAGTACTGGATCTCTCTCAATACGTCCACCGGGGAAAGATGCAACTTCTCCGGGTGCTGCACGACTCGGGAAATAATAATATCCTCGCTCGCTGGCATAGGGTACCGCGAATCGAAGACGAGTGAGCGCCTCGTACGCAGCAGCTTCTATGGCCATATGCGGAGTCGACATGGATTTCCCCACAAAGGAGACTTCCGTTGGGTCTTGGTTTGGGTATGCGGGAGGGATGTGCACCACCGCCCAATATTTCGAGGTGGAAGGGGTGATCCTCGATTTGAGCAACTCGTACTGGGGTGGACGGGTGGCACTCATGGTACTACAGGTAAAGTCCCACAATAATTTGACAAAACTGCCCGGGGTTGCATCTGGGGTTCTCAGATATATACTGGGGGTCGGCATGGCAAAGGAATGGCTGTGAGTGTGGCGCACAAAGATGAGGGGTACTCGGCAAGGTTATGAGGTGGCCCTTATATAGCACCGGGGCTGGGTTACCTACCGGGCTGAAGGGTAACTGGTTGTAGATCCTGTCCTCGGGTCAAAGCCACAGATGTACATATCACATAAATGTGACGCATTACTGTGGGTGCCGTCGGGGTTGGTCTTGGTAGCTGCGCCCGAAATTTAAAAAGGCAACTGCACGCTAACGTACACCTGCATAGTTACTACTCCAAAAATAGGAGCGTTCGAGCAGACAGCATAAAATTAAAAGTGATACAAGACCACACCCGATACAAAGCGTAGGAAACTAAGGCTCGATACAACTCGAGCGACTTAGTCTACTTCGTTAATGTCTAAGTGAGCTGGCCTGGCGGGTGCCGAGGTTTCTCCACGGGTTTCGCCGTCGGGATTTGCTGGTTGAGGTTGAGGGGCTGCAGGGTCGGGGTAGTGGTGATGACCATCGCGGGGGTTGTTGGCCACAATCCCGTTGGAATGGGTTCCCAAAAGGCGACGAAGCGCTTCTGGGGTCACCAAAGCACTCTGGTTGATGGCTGGCGCAGACCTCAAGGGGTCGATCGGGTGTCCGAACAGCACGACTGGGTTGTCGGTGTCGGGCTCCGCATCTCTTCTGGCCGGGGCTCGGCGAACCAGCTCCCCACGAGCTGCGATCAGATCAAGGGTGACCTGATCGAACAGTTGCTCTAGTGTGCTTACATAGCGCACCAGATGCAATAGTGCCGGATCCGTCTTGTGATCTCCGTTGGCAACCTGGGGCGGCCTACCATACCCGTCACGACTGGGGTAGTAGTAGAACGAGCGACAGTTAACTCTGGGCGACAAGTGCCGGAGTTGAACTATAGCTTCTCGGGCTGCCAGTTGGATGGCTTGTGGCTCAAAGGAAGTTGTCCTTCCAGTGAACCTGTAGGGGCGTTCTGGCGACAGACCCCTACCGTAGATGTGCACAGTGGCCCAGTACTGACAGCTCTCACCGTACATGGGTCCCTGGTACACAACATACTCAGGAGGCTCTTCTAACGCATAGGCACGGCGGGTGAGGTTTGCGAGCACGGTCACAAAACCTCCGAGGTTGGTTGCTGTGGTCTCATTGTGAACAATGGGACCAGGCATCGTGGCTTGGTTTTGGGGAAAAGAGGTTGTGTTGTGTTGAGGCTAGTGTGCCCTTTTTATAGGAAAAGGGGGACGGGGTCTTCCTCCGCACGCTTGTGATAAAGACGGGTTGGGTGTCGGTCACTGGCGCGTGATCGACGGGCTAGGCTGATAGGTTGGGCACCGTCCGCCGAAAGGCGTCGGGTCACTGTGGAGCTATCTTACGCGGGAAGCTTGACCGGGGTTAGGCTAAGGTCTGGTGGTTGGGTTAACCTAGTTTTATTGACCTGGCTAAGATAGGATTAGCCAATGGTCAGCCTGGCTCTGATACCAAGTCTGTCACGACCGGATTTTTGGGGTAATAATTTCCCAGAAAAACGGCCTTTGTGCTCACCAGCCCCAGGATTACTGTTAGCTGATGAGGCACCAACTTGATACAAGAATTCCAAGCAAGGAACGAAAATATGTAGTACAAGACCATTCAGGCCTAGGAGTACAACACTTGGTTTCTGCTAGTTGAGGGCGGAAGCAGTTGGGTACATCTGCGTCTATGGGACTCCATTTCCCACAAGAACAGCTGACCAGGATAACTCCTATCTTTGCGAGACTGCTATCGTCAACATGTAGGCTCCGAGGTTATCTCCGCGATGCTTATCTCCATGCGCGAAAATCTGGCCAAGACAATAGCCAGGGACAAGCCAGTGAGTACGTTTGAATGTACTCGCAAACATTACGAACACGGGTATAATATAATAAGAGACAATCCTGCTCCAAAATAATTGTGATCACAACGTCTGCCACGAAAGTATGCATTGCTCGCATGCAGAGATAATATGAATATACAGTACGTGGGTGAGTACTATGAAAGTACAAGCAAGATAGTTCGACATGAGATATAACAATGTAAACACGATGCATGAGGACAGATTAATAAGTGCAATCAGACATAGAGATAATGATGTATGGGAAAAAAGAGAAGTCGGGCGGTAGTCCTCCCGAAATCCCAAAGTAAAATACTGAGGGCCAAGCGAGTGTCTGAATGACTCCTCGAGAGGAAAAATGCAAGAATAACCATGCCGCAGTCGGGCGTCTGAGCGACACCACCTAAAGGGCTTTAAAAGATAAATAAACAATAAGCATGCCGCAGTCGGGCGTCTGAGCGACACCACATAAAGGGCTTTAAAAGATAAATAAACAATAAGCATGCCGCAGTCGGGCGTCTGAGCGACACCACATAAAGGGCTTATAAAAGAATAATCACAGTGAGTATCCAGGAGGTAGAACCATCCCAGGGATACTCAATAAAATACATAATGTAAATGGTTAGTCCATAATAATAACAAAATTAAAACGCGATCCCCAGATGTCACATGTCATAAACACAAATCTAGTCTAGCCGTTTCTCCATCCGAAGACCGTTACTGAGATCCAGTTAATTCGTTCTCCATCCGAATACCGTTACCGGGTTCTAGTTAAATCATTCTCCATCCGGATACCGTTACCAGATTTAACTCAGACTGTGGTCCTTACTCAGGAACATGGCTCTCCAACAGGATATATCCTCTGCAGAGGGAGTACTACTTTTCCACGAGTAACGGATTTACTTAGTCCATCGGGACTAATTCCGCCTACGGCCTTTTAATTGAAAACACGCCTGACCTGCACACACCAGCTTAACTCACCGATGTCTGGAATCACCCACGACACCTGCCAAGCAAAACTCTAAGTGGGGAGGCTACAACCTCGACGTAGCATGGGATCAAATTTCTATATGCGCGCTCTAAGGGGTGCCCCCCTCTCGGTCCCAACCGGAAACACCCATGCCCCCGGACCAAGTGGCATGCCTACCGGAGGCCTCCGGTATCTTCCACTATGGCCTCTCTGTACGGTGTGTGCTTTGGTAAGGGGTTGACAACTTACTGAACCATACCCCGTCTGCGACAGGGACAAGTGGTGGTACCAACAAATAGGGAAGCTACTGACCAAGACTCGACCTACGACCGACTCAGATGGTCCAAGTATCCTCCAACAAAATTACCATTAGAGGGATAAATCACCACTCATCAAGCCTCACCATGTCATACCGGACATACTCGTCTCGACGAGGGACTAGGGACAAGCTCGTGTCTACCCAAGACCACGACCTTCCCGACTTCCTTCCAGTAAGCATGAGGAGCTCACGAGGATGATCCAAATCACTAGTGTATCCATTGCTGACCACAAAATGTCTCCAAAAGTACTCATGCACGAGACTTTATCGTCACATAAAGATAACGCATACTCCAAGCCAAATGGTGTTGTGATCGTATCAAAACACCACGACAAAATATTATGCCAGAGTTCAGAAATGCTTGCCTTCAAGAGTATGCAAGGGATGCACTTTTTGAAAGCTTTCTCTTCTCTCCAAAATTCCTATTTGAGATATATCCAAATAACAAATATTTCAACCACAGTGCAAAAAGTTGTCTCAAATATTTTTAAAAAAATCTTAAAATAAACTAGAGGGAATTTGAGAGAGGTAGGAAAAAGAATCAACTCATTTGGAGTTTTATTTTAAAAGTTATAGCTGGTCAAAGCCTGGTCAAAACTCTGTTTTAAAAAAAAACAGAAAAAGGAAAACACTTCGGGGGAGAATACGCTTTCGCAGTAGAGGAAACGTACTCAGGACGTCTGCGTCTTCACTTAAAACAGAGAAGACGGCGAGCGGGTCACTGACAGTGGGTCCAGAGGGCCCACTGGTCAGGTTTGACCGTTCTTCCCCCCTCCTTCCTCTTCTCTGCCCGACGGGAGCGGGGCTCCGGCGATCGCCGGCGACGAACGGCGGCTCCTCGAGGGCATCTGAGGGCGGGGATGGACCGGCCAGACCGAGGCGGTCCTCCCGGTGGGTGCTAGGTCGTCGGGGGTGGAAGAAATCGCCGGCGGCGAGCTCCGCGGCGGAGGGGGCTACGGTGGTGAAGTGGTTTTTGGGCTCTGGTGGTCCTTGGTCGAAGCTGAGGCGCTAGGCAGCTCCGCACGACTACGGGGAAGTTCTTGGTGGCGTTGGTTGGGCGAAAGAGTGGCTGTCTGCGACGTATTGCGCCGGAGTTTGGCGGCGGCCGAACTGGCCGGAGTTGAGGAAGATGGCCACTACGGGTCAATCCACTGCTTGGGAAGCTCTACGGGGAGGGTCTGATGTCGCCTGAAGTCTTGAACGAGTTCGGGGACCCTTTAAATAGGCGCTCGATGTTGGACCGCGGCGGCTGAAGATAAGATCGCCGGCGACAGCCGTTTCTGTAGCTGCAGGGCGCCGTGGCGGCGACGAACGCGTGCCGACGAGCTTCGGGATAAGATCGAGCTATTCACAGGGGCAGCTGGCGCGCTGGGGTGGTTTGGGCGGTGCCGAACCTGGCAGAGGCCGCTGCCGACGCCAGCGTGCCGCCAAGGGCGCTGCCAGCGGCGCTGCAGGGCGCCAGAGATGGCGTGGAGAGGGAGCGAGCTAGTGCGCGATTCAGCGGTGGAGCAGGGGGCCAGGGACGGGTCGCGTCGGGTGCGGCAGTGCGGCGCGGCGGCTCAGTGCGCGCGCGTGCAAAACGTGCGCTCTGGGCGCGCCCAGAGCACGCACGGAACCTGCTCGACGAAAAGCCAGGGCGATCTAGAGCGCGAGGGTGGAGCTGGCAATTAACAGGACTAGGGTAGAGACAGCTAGGAGTTCAGTGGACAAGGTTGCTGGGTTATTGGAGTAAGCTCAGAGTGCAAACAAAGAACTCATGCCAAAACAGACTGTGCACAACAAGTGCTCGACAGAATGCCAAGTGCACTTAGGCAACTCTTGGAGTGGCCAAACTCTCCAGATCCTAGTCTCTTTAGGTGTAGGAGATGATGGCGAAATCATATGGGCAAAACCAGAAACTTGATAGTGCAAGATTTGCAAAACTCAAGTTTTGGACAGAAAGAAAAAGGGTTTAAAGCATGCACTTAAAAACCTCCAATGAGTCCACTCTCCTGGACTTAAGGGTTTTGAAGGGAGGTCTACAAGTAGGTAAAAGGTCATGGGCACCAGAGCAAAATAAAAAGGGGTTGCAGTACGAATCACCAAACTGGACCAGAATAGAAATGAAGATGTTTCACTCAAATTTTTCAAAGAACATCACTGGGTTTTTGCATGAAGATGAATGGTATGCATCCACTGACATCTCCAAACACTTGGAAGAATTTTTAAAGAAATATTTAAATGGGTTGTAGTGCAAAAGTGCCTACTGGACCAGATTGGAAAAGTTGGTGTAGAGCTCAAAATCTCCAATGGCCAAAAGGTATTTTTGCATAAAAGTGATGGGGAAACCTCACATGACATCCCCAAATTTTGGTGAAAATTTTAAAAGCATTTATCAAATGGTTGCAGTGCAAAACAGGCTCCAAATGCAAGAGAAATCATTTTAAAAGAATAAAGCCCTGAGAAAACAAATCTAGCAAATTTAAATCCACTGATAAAGAATTGTTTTTATCATAGAGAGAGTATTCAAGTCCAACAATACTCTTTGAAGGTTTTTCCACCAAAGGCAAAAATCCAAAATCACAAAGGGTAAAACTTGACAAAATGGAAAAGTTTTATTTCCTGGTAAAATTTTAATAAATAAAACAACGTCAAAAAATTTGGGTGTCACATAACGCACTTTCACCCAGGAGCGGGCACCATCCTTGAGAGCCATGGGAAACCAATTCGCCATGACCTTCTCGTTGTTGTTGGCCGCCTCGATGCTCAGCTCGTAGAGCTGCAGGAACTCCGCGGGGTCGGGGGTGCTGTCGTAGCGAGGAGGCAGATCCGGCTTGAATTTACCCGGCCAGGCGACGCTACGCAGCTTGGGGGTGAAGGCGCGGCAGCCGGCTGTGGTCACCGGGGCTCGTCTCGGAGGTGGAGCCTGGTCTTGATGGGGTCCGTGCGCCACCACCGCGGGTGGCGCATGCTCTTGCCGAGGCGACGCGAGGAGCGCAGGGGCAGCTTCTAGTGGGCGAGGGACTTCTTGGCAGCTTCTCTCTTCCTGCGCGGGCGCTGGACGCGGTGGGTCGCACCGCGGAGCCGCTCGCCTTGGCGCCAAGGCGCCGTCTTGGGGCAAAGGTGGTGGAGGCGCTCCATGAGCCACGCCGCCCATGGCTGGTGGAGGACGGGGCAGTGAAAGGGACGGCGCAGGGGAGCCCCCTGCAGCACGGGCAAGCTCGGCGATGCGGTCGAGCCAGTCCTCGTAGAGGTCGTCGACCGGGCGGTAGCGTAGGAGCTCGTGCGCCATGAGGAGCATGGCCCGTGCGTCCATGGGAGCGCGACGAGTGTGGGACGACGAACCAGCGGGAGTCGGCGATGGAGTGGCGGTGCGACCGTCCCGCCGCATCGAGGGGTGCAGTGAGGACGCTCGCTGCTCGTTCCCCGCCGGGCCGGTGACGGCATTGGCAGCAGGCGTCGGAGAATGACGAGGTGGCCTACCGACGGGAGCCGTCTGAGCGACGCGGGTGGCAAGGGCAGCTCGGCGCTCAGCACGAGCACGGCGAGCGTCCGCCATGGAGACGACGGAGCGACGGAGCGCAGATCGACGGAAGGGAGGCTACAGTGCACCCCTACCTGGCATGCCAAATGTCGGATCACGGGTTCCGGCAAAACCCTTAAGGTTCAAACTCTAGGGTGCACGCGAAGTTCTTCCCTCCTACCGATCGGCGTCCTAACTAGCTAAGATCTCGCGGACGAACTCGACAAACTCTCAATCACAAAAGACACGAGATTTATATTGGTTCGGGCCACCGTTGTGATGTAATACCCTACTCCAGTGTGGTGGTGGTGGATTGCCTCTTGGGCTGATGATGAATAGTACAAGGGGAA
This sequence comes from Triticum aestivum, assembly GCF_018294505.1. Taxonomy (NCBI): domain Eukaryota; kingdom Viridiplantae; phylum Streptophyta; class Magnoliopsida; order Poales; family Poaceae; genus Triticum; species Triticum aestivum. The sequence continues at coordinate 415,708,289 of NC_057799.1, read as the reverse complement.
GAACAGCCTCCTGAGGATGAGGTGTTCTTGTGCTCGATGTGTGGCTAAGGTTCGGGCCAGATGCCACCGGATCAAATGCCTCTACTGTGGTGGCTAGTTCTACTTATATACGCCCTGGTCCTCTTCCCAAATATTGAGCGGGAAGGGAGCCAACAACGGCCAATTTGAAAGGGGACAGCTGGTACAGCTTATCCTGACAAAAGCGGTCTTCGCCTGCAAAAGGCTCTGGTGGTGACGCCGCCTTGCGCTCCATGGTGACCTCCGTCTTGTCGTCCTGCTGGTCTTGGTCTCGTTGCACCGATATGGAAACCTTTGCTTGATGCCTCGGTACTCCGCGCTTGCGCCTGCCCCTTTAGCACCAAAGAGGAAACAAGGACACTATGCTCGCTGGCGCCTGCCTGGCGCCCGCCTGGCCTCGATCGTCATGGCTCACGTCATGGGAACCTCGTGAGGTTTGCCTTGCCATGATCTCTCCACCCCTCATGAGCCAACCTGGTGAGGCCGCTCCTGAGGAGGTCTTGGGTCGTGCGCCTCGCGAGGCTTGGCCCCTTGCGAGGGTCTTGAATGCCTTGTTCATGCAGATGGGCCGTACAGGCCTGCTAGCACAGCCACGCCGTGGGCCGCAGGCAGGCAAGTCTGGGGACCCCCGTTCCCAGAACGCCGACAGTAGCCGCTCCATGGGGGTGCGGGATGGAGCACCGTCGGTGCCGGGAGGTCGAGTTAAGGAGAAGGTGTGATGCGATGAGTGTACAACCTCTTTGGTGGCCCCGAGTAGGCCACGGCTTCGTCCGAGGAGTCGGTGAGGATGTTGCGGTTCCGGTGGAGCAGGTTAAGGCGGCGCTGTGGGGATGGAGCAGGTGCGATAGACGATGCGATCGTCGGAGCAGCTCCTTGGAGGTGGAGGACGGGGCGGCTGAACCGGCGGGACAATGAGATGGACAACGGATCCTCATCCAGGGAGGTGGACGAGGGACGTCGAGCTGTTGCGGTGGACGACGTCGTCGGGGAAGAGGCTCCGGTTGGGCAGCGGAGAGGTGGCGGACGGAGGAGGGTGGGGTTTCGCGGCTGGAGCGGAGAGGTTATGGCGGCCTGGGATTTCGAATGGCAAAATGGAGGCGATGGGAGGGGGGGACCATGACTTAGGGACGCACTTGTCCAAAAGGTAGGGTGTGTTACAAAAGTACCCCCTACCGATTTGAACTAGCGGCCCTTTTGGCTCAGGGTTAGAAGGGGGATTTCGAGTGTCGGGATTTGGCAGCTGGAGAGAGTTTTCGCGCGCGTTGTAATTTCGGGATAGCAATGCGCAGGTTGTGAAGGCGCTAGTTTTGGGAGCACGATAACTGAATTTTTGGGATATAACAAGGCATGGGTTGAATTTTAGGGACAAGCCTAACGTCTAATATTGTACTTGTACGTACCAAATCAATTCGCACTTCCCTCAACCAAAAAGAAAAAAATAAAACTATTCACACCACACAAAGAGAGAGTCTTGCCCCGTTTTACTATAAAAATGCTATTCAAAGCTACTCCCTCCTTCCATCTATATAGGGCCTAATGCGTTTTTCGATGCTAACTTTGACGAAATATTAGAGCAATAATATATGACATGCAACTTACACAAAGTACACCATTAAATTCGTCTATGAAAGGTTCTTTCAATGAAATAATTTTCACATTGTGCATGTCATGTACTATTAATCTTGTCAATAGTCAAAGGCAGTCTTAAAAAACGCATTACGCCCTATATAGATGGAAGGAGGGAGTATGAATCCATGTTATGTCCAATTAAATTTTTTCGCTTGCTATATAATGCATGTAACCTACTCATACCAACATTTTAGTGCATTCCAAATGTCTATACTACCGCTGCAATTCGAACTGAATTTGAATTCGTTTGTCTATTTCAATAAGAATCTACAATCATGATTGTTGCCAACTTCAACCATCATTCATGTATTACCTTAATAGCACACCACATGATTACTATAGAGATAGATATGAACTATGTGTACTACATGAACTCGAATTCTATTTTTTGAATACACTTGATGTTGATTCCAAATAATAGTACATTTGATGTACTTGTCGGTGTCAAAACCGGCGGATCTCGGGTAGGGGGTCCCGAACTGTGCGTCTAGGGTTGATGGTAACAGGAGACGGGGGACACGATGTTTACCCAGGTTCGGGCCCTCTCTATGGAGGTAATACCCTACTTCCTGCTTGATTGATCTTGATGAATATGAGTGTTACAAGAGTTGATCTCCCACGAGATCGTAATGGCTAAACCCTAGAAGTCTAGCCTGTATGACTATGGTAATGGGTATCTGTCTATCCGGACTACGCTCTCCGGTTTATATAGACATCGAAGAGATCTAGGTTTACATGGAGTCGGTTACATTAGAGGGGATCTACATAGTCGGTTGCCAAGCTTGCCTTCCACGCCAAGTAGAGTCCAATCCGGACAAAGGTACGGTCTTCGGTCTTCATGTCTTCACAACCATCAGTCCGGCCCAAAGGATAACAGGCCGGACGCCCGAGGACCCCTTAGTCCAGGACTCCCTCAGTAGCCCCTGAACCTGGCTTCGAGTCCGGCGCGCAGATTTGTCTTCGGCATTGCAAGGCGGGTTCCCTCCTTCCGAACTCCAGAATAGTCTTTGGATGTAGTTAGTATATCCGGACCCGTGCATATAATTGCAGAGAATACAACATTCCACGAGTCCAATTTGCTGACAACTGTTTATGACATCGTATCACGCCTGCCCGGTTACTATTTCCAACCATTGGCTAGCACGTCGCCCCACGTCCCGAGACGTAGTTGCCATTGGCACATCTTGTTAAAGCAGAGATCGTGTCCCCTTATTGCGGGATTCTCATCAATGCGGGCATGGGTAACCCAACCGTGTCGTTTATACAGCCCTTGGGAATAGGCGAATCTTAAGGCGAGTGAGGAGGCGTTTAATATTTGCTGCCTTTATAAGGGGATAAGGATTCCCTCTTCCTCTTCTCACGCTCTCTCTCTGTCTCCGCCTTTCCAATCTCGAGCTCCAGCGCCCAAGTTCTCATCTCCTTTCCACTCAAGCAACCATGTCCTGATCTGGTGGTCAGGGTAAGTGGATGGTCTCCTCCGTCAAGGAGGAGGACATTACTGAGCTTCGGGCGGCCGGATATTTGGCGAAGGAGATCGCCCACCGTCTGCCGGCCGAGGGACAAGTCGTCCCCATGCCGAAGTCCACCGGGAGGGTAGTATTCATCCTCCATTTCTTCCGCGGGCTAGGGTTTCCACCCCACCATTTCGTCCGCGGGCTGATGTATTATTACGGGATAGATTTCCATGATCTGTCCCCGAATTCCTTCCTCAACATCTCGGCATTTATCGTCGTGTGTGAGGCCTTCCTCCGCATCCAACCCCACTTTGGGCTGTGGCTCAAAGTCTTCAATGTGAAGCTGAAGGTGGTGGATGGCTAGCACGCGGAGTGCGGAGGAGGTAAGTAAGCTGTCCAACATCTCCTGGCCCAAGGGCACTTTTGTGGACACAGTAAAGGAGTGGCAGAAGCAATGGTTCTATATCACTGAACCTCGCGGCACCACCTGGGCCGCAGCTGCCGAATTCCGCTCCGGCGCTCCCATGCGACTCACCTCCTGGGTCGAGAAGAGTCCGGACTGGTGTTCACCTGACGAGCTGATAGCGCTGCAGACGCGCGTTCAAAGCATGGTGACCAAGAATGTCAAACTCGTCGATGTAATCCAGGTGATGCTAGTTCGCCGGATTCTTCCGTGCCAGCGCCGAAGCCGCCCTTTGTGGGAGTTCAATTCGAAGAAGCACCAGACTTTGGTAAGGCTCTTCGAGACTACTCACGAAGGCGCCTGGAAGTTGCTTTTTAAGGGCAACGAGAAGCCACCGGCCACGGATTCAGACTGTGGTCAAGATTGTAAACACCCCGCCAGCGAGGTATGTTATTTTTTATGTACCCCCAACTTAATTATTTCGAGGATGATGTATGAGCTTTTATTATTGCTCTTTCAGGACTGGATGGAGAGGGCGAAGCGGATCCAGTGTCCGGCTCCGCTGCCTGAAGAACCAGTCATCCCGCATCTAGCGAAGATGCTGATGCTGGCGCCGTATAAGGCGCCGGAGAAGAAGGCCAAGAAGAAGGCCAAGGGGGCCAAGAGTGGTCCCCGTCGCAAGGGCACCTCGGACGTGACGTCCAAAGACGACGAAGCCCATTCCTCTGTCCCTGAGGATAATGACGAGGAAGAGGAGGAGGAGGAAAACAACCCTCCCCCCAAGGAGAAGAAGAAGAGGGCGGCCTCGGTGCATCTGGAGGCGGAAGCGTCCAAAAAGGGGAACGGCGCCCCAGCGGTCAATACCGCATGGGACGTTGACAGTAGTCCGGAACGACGCCCCCGCACTAAGCCCCAGGCCGCATCGTAAGTGACATGGCTCATTCATGCACACATCCAGCCCTTTCTCTTATTATTTTAACATAGTTAACTACACTATTGCAGTCCGGCCCGTGACCTTATCCAGCAATCCTCATCTAGAGGTTCGTTGGCTCCGTCGGAGATGGCGAGCATGTCGCCACCGCCTGCTTACTCCCCCGGGGCCAGGGACGACACTGAAGTCTTGTCCTGGAGGACCGCTCCGAAGTGAGGAGCCCAGGACGCTGTCCGGGAGGCGCCACAAGGCGAGACCTCCACTGCCGGACACATGGGGGAGCCAATCCCCTTAGAGACTGGCGAAGAGGGCCGTATCCAGTTCGGCCCTCAGCCGAATACGATTCCGGAGACCCTTATGGCTCCGGAGTCGGGCGAGCAGCCCCCTTCGAAGGAGGGGGGTGCGCCGCTTCCCCCGGTGGCCCCCGTCCATCCGGGGGCGCCGGACATCCTGATGGAGGCGCTATGAGGTGCCTCCGTTATGGATGAGCACCGTGTTATTATAGGCGCGGTGATCGAGAAGGTTCAGTCCGCCAAGAGTGGATTGAACGAAGCCTACAGCAACCTGTTGACAGGTTTTGAGGTAAGTGACATCGAAAGAGAAAAACCCCATGTAGTCAGTAGCCCCTGAGACACTGTCCGGTGTTCGGCGAGGAGAACCGGACAGAGGATCAATCTTCTGTTGCAGGAGACTAACGTAATATGTATGCATAAGCAGGCGTCGCTGTTGGCCGCAACCTCGCATGCTGTCGAAGTCTCTGAATTGAGGCAGAGGCTGGAGCAGACCGAGAACGAGCTCGGCGAGGTTAAGGTTCGCCTCCAGGAGAAGCAAGGTGAGTAACGACTTGTTGTGTGTTCGGAAAGCGTAGGCGCTGTATATTGACTGTAGTGTCGTAATCTGTGCAGGAGCCCAGACCGAGGTCGAGGCCCTGAGGAAGGCCCTGGGCGAGGCCGAGGAGAAGGCTGTCCAGCAGCAAGCTGCCCGTAAGAAGCTCAAGGCCCGGGTCAAAGAAATCCAGCAGGAGCTCCAGGATGCGGTGAAAAAATGTGAGACCTTGGAGCATGATGCGTCGGCTCAAAAGGCCGAACTCACCAAGGCTCGTCAGAGCGCGGAGACCACACCGAATGAGGCCCGGCCAGGCCGCCCTCCAGGAGATCCAGGAGGCCAAGAAGATCACGGCGGGTAAGGCTTTTAAGATGCAAAGCAAGTATGCGGCGAAGCAGTACCTTTTACTAACCCGAGTTCAGAGTTTCCCAGGGGCTTTTGCGGATTTACCATGAAGTGTATCGGACGCCGTGGAGTTCTATCGAGCCGAAGGAGGGGGTTCGACGGAAAAGTTATTATGGTCACAATATGCGGCGCCAGAACCTCCCGTGTCCTTCATCGATCAGCTGAAACAACTGGTGGAGCTGCATAGGGTGGCCGAACTAGCCATGAAGGATTTGATAATCCGGCTATGGCCAGCCGAAGCTATGCCTGGCAGCTACTTCAGACTCGTGAGGCGGATGGTGAACGCCTGTCCTCGGCTGGACGTCGTCAAGTGCTCTACCTATATTGAAGGTGCCCGCATGGCCTTCGCCCATTGCAAGATGTGGTGGGCGAAGTTGAACGCCATTGAAGTGCCCAGAGGGCCGCCGGAGGGCAAGGAGCACCACACAGCCGAGCGATATTTTGCGGATGTCATAGAAGGGTCTCGACTTGCAGCAGCTGAGTGCGGGCAGGACATTATTTTTGAATGAAAACATTTGTGTTGCCTTTGCCTTGTATTATGAAAACAAAGCCTGTTTTGTAATGTAATTTCATTGTGCTTTAGTTGTTTCCTCCTGTGCGGCCGTGTTGTATGCAATCTGAGGGTTGGCCAGTCGTCGGCTTCTGCCCTCGCGTAGGTAGTACGGAGGTGTTCGGGATGGAATCTAAATAATCTTGATCCAATTATATGGTCCTTGGAGGAGTTGTTTAGTGCAATGAACAAGGCAATCAGACTATACTGCTTAAACGCCCTCACTTAGCCATAGGAGTTTTATAATAAAGCATGGGCGTAGCCCCTGGTCCAAGCCAGGGTGTTGTCAGCATCTGATCGGGAAGTGCCGATCCTTCGCATAACGCGGAAAAAATCTCCAACGATTATGTAACCCTCGAACAGCTGACCGGCTCTCGCCATATCATGACAGTCAGTTTTGGGCTTTCTCTACTGAGGTGCTCATCCGGTCAAGGCCAGGGCACAATCGCAAAAGTTCTCCCTTTACTACCGTAGCCGATGTAGCAGAAGGTAGGGTAGCAAGCATAAGAGCCGGGCAACCCAACTATTGACCAAAGACATGATTCGGAGCCAATGCATATAATGCTAAATTCGGGGTGCCGAATTTAGCTATAAGAAGTGTTCGGACTTTGTTGCCGTATTGTGGGGCGACAAGTAGCCCCTGGCGAATATGAAACGTACAAAAGAGTACCGATGCAGCCGATAAGCAGATCGAAATGAAGCAAAAACCACAAAAACTGGGCCACAAACCATTTTTATTATAACTGGATGGATACGTCAAGGCATATCTTGTACAGATGGTGCGAGAAGTATCTGGGCTATTTAACATGCAAGAATCCATAGGGCGCAGCGTGCGGGTCCTGAGAAATAAGTATGGATACCCTTAAGAAGAACGTATAGAGGTTACCCTACACACCTGTGCTGCTTGCCTCCGTTGTATGCCAATCCTTCTAAAGGACTTGCGATCAGGCCCGCGGAAAAAGGAACCTGAAACAAGAAAAAAAAAGTGAAAGTATGTGTGTCCGAGATCGGTCTGGCCGAACTGTAGACACCGGATTATCTTGTGCCTCTGTCGATGTCCATGGAATTTTGAGTGCGTAATTGTGTACGCGTGGTACGAATGCCACTACCTCATCAGGACTGGGACGAAGGCCGAATTGCTAATCAAGCTCTTGAAAAGCCGCGCCATCCTGTTGCAGTGTAGTCCGGAACCTCTTAATGATGTCCAGGGGTTCGATAGCCGTACTATGGTGTTGCTTGAGAAGGCCACTCTGTACCTCGACTGCTAGGGCGGCGGTGTGCTCCTCTGTTCGGAGGGAGCGTTCCGTATTGCCATTGACTGTTATGACGCCACATGGACCGGGCATCTTGAGTTTGAGATAAGCATAGTGTGGCACTGCGTTGAATCTAGCAAACGCGGTTCGTCCGAGCAGTGCGTGGTAGCCGCTGTGGAAGGGGACGATATCAAAGATTAACTCTTCGCTTCGGAAGTTGTCCGAAGAACCGAAGACCACCTCCAGTGTGATTGAGCCCGTACAGCGGGCCTCTACACCTGGTATGACTCCTTTAAAGGTAGTCTTTGTTGGTTTGATTCGTGAGGGGTTAATGCCCATCTTCCGCATTGTGTCCTGATAGAGCAGGTTGAGGCTGCTACCACCGTCCATCAGGACTCGTGTTAGGTGAAACCCGTCAATAATTGGGTCGAGGACTAGTGCGGCTGAACCGCCGTGGCGGATACTAGTTGGGTGATCTCAACGATCGAAGGTGATCGGGAACGACGACCACGGATTGAATTTTGGGGCGACTGGCTCTACCGTGTAGACGTCCCTAAGTGTTTGCTTACGCTCCCTTTTGGGGATGTGCGTAGCGTATATCATGTTCACCATTTTGACTTGAGGGGGAAATTTCTTCTGCCCCCCAGTGTTCGGTTGCCGGGGCTCTTCGTCCTCGTCCTCACTTTGTGATCCCTTTTCTTTGTTTTCGGCATTTAACTTGCCAGCCTGCTTGAAGACCCAACAATCCCTGTTGGTATGATTGGCTTGCTTATCCGGGGTGCCGTGAATCTGGCACGGACGGTCGAGTATGCAGTCCAGGCTGGAAGGTCCTTCGTTGTTTCTTTTGTAGGGCTTCTTCCGTTGGCCGGACTTGGAGCCACTGAGTCCGGCGTTGACTGTGGTGTCATCGGTGTTATCACCATTGCTTCGGCGTTTGTGTCTATTGCACTGGAGCTTGCAGGTGCTGTTCTTGGCCTCAGTGGGGCCTGCCTCGCTGGCTGTGTTTTTGCTACGAGCCAACCAGCTGTCCTCACCCGCGCAGAAGCGGGTCATGAGTGCCGTAAGGGCCGCCATAGACTTCGGCTTTTCTTGGCCGAGGTGGCATGCTAGCCATTCGTCACGGATGCTGTGTTTGAAGGCTGCTAGGGCCTCGACATCCGGACAGTCAACGATCTGGTTCTTTTCGGTTAGGAACCTAGTTCAGAATTTTCTGGCTGATTCTCTAGGTTGTTGGACTATGTGGCTTAAATCGTCAGCGTCCGGTGGCCGGACATAGGTTCCTTGGAAGTTGTCTAGGAAGGCTTCTTCCAAGTCCTCCCAGCTGCTAATAGAATTTTCAGGTAGGCTGTTAAGCCAGTGCCGAGCTGGCCCTTTGAGCTTTAGTGGGAGGTACTTAATGGCGTGGAGGTCATCTCCTCGAGCCATATGGATATGGGGAATAAAATCCTCGATCCATACTGCAGGATCGGTTGTGCCATCGTATGATTCGATATTGACGGGCTTGAACCCCTCGGGGAATTCATGATCCAGTACTTCATCTGTGAAGTAGAGAGGGTGTGCGGCGCCTCTATATCGGGCCGCATCATGGCGTAGCTCTGATGGAGTCCGTCTGCGGTATTCGGCCCGGGCGTGGTTAGGTTTTTCACGTCTGAATAGGTAGCCGTCGTCGTGCCTCGAGGCATGTCCTCGCGATCCGTAGATCGATCTTGTATGTCCTGCTCTACCTTCCAGGGTCTGTCGGAGGTCGTACGTGTGACCCCGAACTCTTCCATCTCTATTTTTACGGGGCGGTGGGGCAGGCTGTTGTTCGGCCTGAGTTGCCGCTTTATCCCGACCGCGGGGTGGCCGGTCGGCCGCCCTGTCTCGACCACGTGGTGGTCGTTCCGCATTACGCGAGGGAGATGTGTGCTCCGGCGCCTCCTCATCGAATTGAGTTAGCAGTCTGCATTTCGGGTAGCTCTTGGTTGGGCACTTGAGGCCGTATTCTTCGGCTGTCAGGACATCAGTCCATCTGTCGACGAGCAGATCTTGTTCAGCTTGAAGCTGCTGCTGTTTCTTTTCCAGGCTCCTTGCTGTGGCTATGAGCTGAAGCTTAAAGCGCTCCTGCTCCAGAGGATCCTCAGGCACGATGAAGTCTTCATTGCCGAGGCTTGTCTCCTCCTCGGAGGGTAGACGGTAACTATCGTCCTTCGAGTCATCTTCTATGGCCTGTTCATCAGGGTTATCTTACCCGTTGTCGTGTTCCTCCTGTTCGGATGCAGCTCCGACAGGGTCTTCATTGTTTTCGGTGTCGCCCGGAGTACTATTTTCTCTGGTGCCAGTGTCGCCATCCTTTGACCGACGGGGCTTAGAACGGCGTTTGGGCCACCGACGCTTGGACTGCATCTCAGAGGGTTTATTCGCATCTGGCTCTTCGTTGTCATCGCCAGATCCTTTAGGTGTATCAACCATGTACACGCCGTACGAAGAGGTGGCCGTCCAACGTCCAGTGAATGGCGGGCCTTGGCTTTGCTCCTTGTCGGCATCGTCGTCCATATCGTCGATGCCTTCGGAGCTATAGTCAAGCATGTCGGTTAAGTCATCGACAGTGGCTATGAAGTGGGTGGTGGGTGGGAAGCAAAGTTCCTCGTCATCCGCCTCTAGCTCAAACCGAACATAGTTCGGATGTGAGTCTTCCTCCAAGGACAAGTTCTTTAAAGAGTTTAGCACGTCACCAAAAGGTGAGTGCTGGAAGATGTCTGCGGCGCTAAATTCGAAAATCGATAACCGATCCAGCTCGGTGTCTGCAGGCGTACCTGGTCCGGAACGTATAGCCGGAGATGAGTCCGGAGTTGCATTGACGCAAACATTGCAGGATGTAGAGCCCGTGTGCGGCTCCAACGCCGCGGACTTTGTGGCCTCGGAGGGCACAATCTGCTTCGGTTCTGAGGCCGTTGCAGCGACAAGAACCATCTCCTAGATGTGATCCAATGGCAGCTTTAAGTCATGTTCATCGGAGCGAGGGGAGCGATTGCCACGGTCTCGAATCCATTGAAGATCAAGTCTCCACGGACATCCGCGACGTAGTTCAAGCTTCCAAATCTAACCTGATGGCCAGGGGCGTAGCTATCGACCTGCTCCAGATGGCCAAGCGAGTTGGCCCGTAGTACGAAGTTGCCGAACATGAAAATCTGTCCGGGGAGGAAGGTTCCTCCTTGGACGGCGTCATTATCGATGATTGAAGGGGCCATCGAACCTTTTGTCGACGGCACAGTGGAACTCTCAATGAAAGCACCAATGTCCGTGTCAAAACCGGCGGATCTCGGGTAGGGGGTCCCGAACTGTGCGTCTAGGGTCGATGGTAACAGGAGATGGGGGATACGATGTTTACCCAGGTTCGAGCCCTCTCTATGGAGGTAATACCCTACTTCCTGCTTGATTGATCTTGATGAATATGAATGTTACAAGAGTTGATCTACCACGAGATCGTAATGGCTAAACTCTAGAAGTCTAGCCTGTATGACTATGGTAATGTGTATCTGTCTATCCGGACTACGCTCTCCGGTTTATATAGACACCGGAGAGATCTAGGTTTACATGGAGTCGGTTACAACAGAGGGAATCTACATAGTCGGTTGCCAAGCTTGCCTTCCACACCAAGTAGAGTCCAGTCCGGACACAGGTACGGTCTTCGGTCTTCATGTCTTCACAGCCCATCAGTCCGTCCCAAAGGATAACAGGCCGGGCGCCCGAGGACCCCTTAGTCCAGGACTCCCTCAGTACTAACTAGATATTCATAATCTAAACCATGTTGCATACATACACCGTGTTTATCACACATAGTATAGTGCCCCGCCCCCTACATTATGACAAGTATTTAAACCTGAGCTGCAAAAGCCACACATTAGCCCAAATTATGATCAATGTTCTATATATTATACGTAGTACTAGCAAGATGCCCATGCGTTCCACAGAACATCAACATGATCAAGGGGAGTCCTAATTTGCAAATATGGAGAGGGGTGTGGGTATCTTTTTTCAAAATTGCCATAGTTTCCTTCCTATCCATCAGATATAAATCGGACGGCCTATATTGCAGGATGGCAGGCACACCCTCGTCAACAACTCCGTTTTTTTAAGAGTAGAGATAAAATATATTATATGTAGTATAACATGTTCATAACCACACCATGTGTATCACCGTTATATATATTCACACATGCGTCGGTTTAAAACACTATGATAAATTCTTCAAATATCCGAATTCGCTTTTTATAATGAAGTATGATCTCTATTCGTCTTTTACACCCACACAATCCTCTTATCTTTGTATCTAGCGCTAACTTTCTCTCATGCATGCACACGCCCACATCCCTCTGACCCTCCCTCAGCATTCTCTAGCTCTATCGCGCAAATTCATCTTTTCACTTTAGGTCGTTCACCCACGGTGTGTGTAGGCCCCCCAGCTCCTTCTTTACGGCACACATCAATCGATATGCCTCTCTAGCCAGGTGTGCCTAGCACAAACACAAGCTTCCCCTCTTCTCTTATCACCGTCCATGCCTCACTCCCACCACTCTTTTCATCGATCTCGTACTCGCACACTCCTTCCCCCTCGATATAGTATGACTCTCGCACCACCTCCTAGATGCATCCATCTCTCTCTATCCTTCTCCCCGTGCCTCATTTGCTTCTAACACACACATGCATGTATAACGATCGATCTCCCAACATATACCTAGGTCGACTTTAACAATACCCCCCCCATCGATCGACGTACCTCACAAGATATCTCTCTTCTTTCTCTGACAAAGGACGATTGATCTTCCTATGTAGTTATGTCTACTTACCACAGGCATATCATCCCCCCTCATCATTCGTGCATGCCTCCTGACCCGTCTCTCACACGCACATGCACAGACAGGCAGCCATCCCCTCTCTTATTGATATTGCAGGCGTGCCCTCCGGTTGTCTGGCAAGCCTATCCCACCATTTGTTGGAAGCAACTCCACTACCACCCCCTCCAACACTCTAGCTCTGTCTCTCTCCCAACCTTATTCCTCTCCTACACATACGCATGGATGCCGATCGATCTCCCTTAATACATGAGGTAAATCGATCTCCCTTAATACATGAGGTAGGCCTCTCTCCTCCTCCACACATATACCAGCCATTGTACCTCTATAGTTAATTAGGCCTCCCTCCCCCCCCCCACCACCACACACCGATAGTCGAGCGTTGTAGGTAGGTATCCATGCCACAGAGACAAACTGCACCTGTCCCCTCTCACGTTCCAGTAGGCCAGCCACTCTATATTTTTGACGTGGGCACACACAAATTTGATGGCACTCTTTATCGATCGCGCGTGCATACACACACATCATCCCTCTCTTCGATTCAATGGACACCTCAAGCAGATGATACCTCCACTCTCTTCTCGTGGATCGCCCCCTCTATATATATGATATATCCAGGACTCTATTTCACACACATTGCATATGTTACATTTTTTGATTGACCCCCCCCCAACCCCGCGCCCCAAAAAAAACTCTCACGAACCCACACACTATATCTCTCTATGTTTGTATCTCTCTCACACAACCCCACGTAGGTGGTGTACGTATACAAGAAGAGAATAGGTGCACCGTGCACGTACTCACGCTTCGTGCCCAGCCACACCCGCGCGGGTACAAGGTGGAGCTCATTTCTGTACGAAATGGCGGCCCACGTGCTAATTTGAACGCGTGTAGCGGTTGTTTACCTACGGTATACGGAGGTCGTGTACCACGCGTGCACGAAACAAAGTTCGACTTGATGCGTTGGCGCGTTATTTTTAAATAAATTTATATCGCTCAATGGCACGTACACAGAATATAAAACGATTTTTATGGAGAAAAAGGTAGCCCGCTCCACTATATACAATGGAGCCTGCCTGCCTGGTTTGTCTCTCTTCAGAGTATCTCACACAAGGCTGTGGTGGCCTCTCTCTCTCACCATTGGTCACTGATCCGGCCGCATCCTGTCCGCCGGCGGAAAGGGAGGACGTACATCGTTTCTCCGTTCGACAGCGCCGAGGCAGCACGTCCCGATCTACGGTACACGTCGTTCTCTCTGGCCAAGCTCCGGCATGGTAGGGCCTACGCCACCTGCTCGCTCCCATAGTATGGGCAGATTCCACCCGCCGCCGCTCACCTAGTTACATCCCGACGACCTCCAGGTATCCCCTCTGGCCTTGCTCCACTGCCCGTCTTCCCACGTCGCTGCATGTGGACCTTCCATAGTTCTTTGCCCAAAACGTAGCTCGTCCGGCGTACTTTCCATATTGCAATCTCGTCCTCACACCGTTTTAGACAAACACAACCGTGTTGTTTTCTTCCCTTAGGACAAGTAATATGCTTCTTTTTTGTCGTCGCATGTGTCATCAACTGTTATTGGCCAGTAACTATTTCCTTTCTACCTCTTTTTTGCAAACAGGGCTGTCCATTTCACCTTGTTGCTATTGCGACCTTTCGGTGAACTGCACAAATCACTTTTTTCTTAAGAGTGTTTTGTGCAGTTCTACCAAAATGTCACACGGGCAACGTCTCTACATTTCAGTGCGACTGCACAAAGGGAGATTGGTTTTGCTCTATCCTCCTCATCCAACTCCGAGCCTAATCTTCTCCAACTAGTTAGTCTTAAGAGACTGCAAAGGTGACCGGCTTCTATTTGTGTGTTTATTGTTTCATCAGAAGTCCTCTATTATCATAATCACACTTAATATGTTTGGAACAGGGACGCTCAGCTCTATTTTAATGGAACTGCACAAAATGATCGGAATGTTGCATGCTCCAGACAGCTACTTTTTTCCCAACATGCCTTGTCGATTTAAACAGAGCTGGGGGGACGTTGCTGCCAATGAAAGCATGGATCAATTTTAATTTAACACCTTCTCACAACTTTGACTTCAGTTGTGATGTAAATATTAGATCTGATCTGCTAATAATTGAGATGCATTAGCAAGGAAGTTAGCTTTTCGTTATTTCCGAAAGAGCATCGATGGCAAGACACCATTGTACAATTTCATGTCACTGGAAAATTATTTGTATAGTACGTCAATTATGTAAACAAATGCTGGAAGCTTGATACCATTGCCAGAAGCCTCTACGGCATCCGGGTCCATGTGCCATGCACAAAATTATACTCCTTCGTTCCTAAATATTTGTCTTTTTACAAATTTCAAGTGGGCATATTTTAGAGTGTAGATTCACTCATTTTGCTTCGTATGTGTACTCCCTCCGTTCCTAAATATTTGTCTTTCTAGAGATTTCAACAAGTGACTACATACGGAGCAAAATGAGTGAATCTACACTCTAAAATATGTCTATATACATCCGTATGTAGTAGTCCATTTGAATCTCTAAAAAGACAAATATTTGAGTAGTCACTCGTTGAAATCTCTAGAAAGACAAATACTCCAGAGTATATTTAAGAACTGAGGGGGTAGTGCACAGCCGCATGGGAGACTCAGCCTGGTCATTGCGCCGCATTAATAGTGAGTAATGAGCAGTCAAATTATAAGCCCCACCTTTCCCACTGTAAGTTGCTCGGAAGAAGCAACCATCAATACGCACTTCTTTGAATCCGCTCATACAACTCCATCCGTCACTGTTTATAGAGCGCGCTTCAGAAAAAGAAAAAATCTCTAGGACCAAGGCGACTAGCAATCGGCCTGAAAAATAGCATTGGTAGTTATAGCACGGCGTCTATTACTAGAGGAAATAATGCGTACACACATGCATGCAGTGCTTCCACCCCGGTACACACATGCATGCACTTACTCCACTCTGTAGTACATCGAGAGAAAATTGTGGACTTGATTGCGGTTACCACGCCCTAATTAATTGAGCATTAAACCAAACGTGTCTAAAGTCTCTCTCGTGGTGGAAATGCATTGAGAGAAATGCATCATAATGAAGCGCGCCCTGGAAACTGTGATGGAGCGAGGAGTAGTATGAAGGTGCAAAACCAAGTACGCGTATGGCGAGTCGGTCAACGCACCTCCTCTTGGCATGGCAAAATGGTGGGACCGGAGTGTGAGGAAACCGATCTCAATTGATGGCAAAATGGCCAACCCGCCGTTCCTTGAGAGAGATAAGGAGCGAGAACACACAGACGGGCTCGCACGGAGGCCAAGATATATTCAAGCATGGTTGATCGATATCATCATTACATGTTGGGCTGCCGTTTTCCGCCCTTCTCCGGAATAAATGTGTAATTTATCAGAGCTTAAATAAATAAGAATACAGAGGCTCCACCATGTGGTTCTAGTAGTACTACTACTCGTACTACTAAACCTTGCGCTTGGCTCTTCGCCTCTTCGTGAAGTCGAATAATGATGGTACTCCGCATGTTCGGTACTACAGTGTATGCCTCTGGCAATCTGACACCGAATGAACTCATGCATGTCCACCGCCTGGGCTAGGGTACGTTGCATTATTCAAAAGGCGTAAGCGAGCTTCACCTTGTCCTGCAAGCTTCTCCTCGTTCTGCGAGTTGACAGGACACACCAAAAAGTAGTGCTAGTCCATACTCCCTCCTTTCCGGTTAATATGGCTTAATCTTTTTTGCGGCTAAATGAGAGAGCTTTATTCATATATAAGCATTCTTAGGACGATCAGCCAAGACACTGGTCACTAGGAAGCGAGGTACCCCGCAAAAAAAGAAGTAGGAAGCGAGGTGTTTCATCAAGCCAGCTCTCGGCCACATTCAAAGTGCAGCAAGCACGGTTCACACAAAGATGCGCCGCAAGGTTTGCTGACCTGTTTACATGCTGAATAACAAAAAAAGAGGAAATATTACCGAGCGCTCCTATTTGTAACAGGATATGAGCCAGAATTAAGCGAAAATTGTGGTGAGTGTTCCATGCAATCAACTTCCATTATCACATGCGAGAACCCTCGAAGAGAACCAAATGTGTTGAAGATTGCTTTATCACATTTTAAAAATATAATAAGAGTGCAGACGCTCCTCCATCCGATTCCTAGTACTAGTATAGTACATACCTCTATAGACTATAGTAGTAGTACTAGTACTACTAAACTTTGCGCTTGGTTGTTCGCCTCTTCGGGAAGTCGAACAATAATTGTACTAGTATAGTGTATGCTTCTAGCAATCTGACACCGAATTAACTGTTGCACGTCCACCGCCTGAGCGAGCGAGAGCTTGCATTAATCAAAAGTTTCTCCTTGTCCTGCGAGCCACTGCGCGCAAGCTGCTCCCGTCCTGCAAGCTTCTCCTCGTTCGGCAAGTTTACGGGACACAGCAAAGTAATGTTAGTCCATACTGCCTCCTCTCCGCTTGATATGGCTTCATTTCAAACGAGATAAATACACTGTCTGTCACTGTATATTTGTAAAAATATGGTCAGTGGACTTCATAATACGCTCATTGCGCTCAATATATACATTTTCCGGTGTTTATACGGTCACTAGCTCACCCTGGCTGAGTATTTGTGTGCATGCACGTGTAGGTTAAGCACTTGAGCGTGACCGTGTGTGTTCTGTCGTGTGCTCGGACATGCATGCATTAGGGTGTCGCGCGCGTTTTTGTGTCCATGTGTACGTGTTACTGTTGCATACACGTAGGGGGAGTACGTGTTGGGGCCACTAAAGGAGCAGTCAAATCACACAGTAAGTTAGTCGGAAGAAGCAACCATCACTTCACTCTTCAATGACACGTACGCAATATAAAATGGTTGATATGGAGAGAAAAAGAAAACCACTATATATACACTAGCAGGAGCCTAAGCTACAAGCCTGCTTGCTTGGGTTGCTCTCTTCACAAACATAGAATGACGGTGGCCACATCGCTGGTCACATATCCTGCCTGATCCCGCAGGTGGGGGAAGGGAACAATGTTCTGCGTAGACGCAGTCGACATCGGCGAGGGAGAAAATCCACAGTCGGTGCGTCCCAATTGGGGGTCACCGCGGTATGGGCCGATGCCGCGTCCCAACCGCCCTTCTAGCTACAGCCCGAGGTCCCAGGTACTCCATCTTCTTGTTGGAGCCGGCTTGCTCTGTTGGGGAACGTAGCAGAAATTCAAAATTTTCTACGCATCACCAAGATCAATCTATGGAGTACTCTAGCAATGAGGGGAAGGGGAGTGCATCTACATACCCTTGTAGATCGCGATGCGGAAGCGTTGCAAGAACGCGGATGAGGGAGTCGTACTTGTAGCGATTCAGATCGCGGTTGATTCCGATCTAAGCACCGAAGAACGGTGCCTCCGCGTTCAACACACGTGCAGCCCGGTGACGTCTCCCACGCCTTGATCCAGCAAGGAGAGAGGGAGAGGTTGAGGAAGACTCCGTCCAGCAGCAGCACGACGGCGTGGTGGTGGTGGAGGAGCGTGGCAATCCTGCAGGGCTTCGCCAAGCACCGCGGGAGAGGAGGAGGAGGGAGAGGGGTAGGGCTGCGCCGAAAGAGAGACGTTCTCATGTCTTGGGCAGCCCCAAAACCCCAATATATATAGGAGAGGGGGAGGGCTGCGCCCCCATCTAGGGTTTGCCCCCCCCCCAAGGGGTGCGGCCAGCCCTAGATGGGGCTTGGGGGGCGGCCAAAGGGGGGAGAGAGGGGGCGCCCCACTAGATGGGCCTTAGGCCCATCTGAGCCTAGGGTTTCCCCCTTCCCCCCTTTCCTGCGCCCTGGGCCTCTTGTGGGGGGGCGCACCAGCCCACCTGGGGCTGGTCCCTTCCCACACTTGGCCCATGCAGCCCTCTGGGGCCGGTGGCCCCACTTGGTGGACCCCCGGGACCCTCCCGGTGGTCCCGGTACATTACCGATATCACCCGAAACTTTTCCGGTGACCAAAACAGGACTTCCCATATATAAATCTTTACCTCCGGACCATTCTGGAACTCCTCGTGACGTCCGGGATCTCATCCGGGACTCCGAACAACATTCGGTAACCACATACAAACTTCCTTTATAACCCTAGCGTCATCGAACCTTAAGTGTGTAGACCCTACGGGTTCGGGAACCATGCAGACATGACCGAGACGTTCTCCGGTCAATAACCAACAGCGGGATCTGGATACCCATGTTGGCTCCCACATGTTCCATGATGATCTCATCGGATGAACAACGATGTCGGGGATTCAATCAATCCCGTATGCAATTCCCTTTGTCTATCGATATGTTACTTGCCCGAGATTCGATCGTCGGTATCCCCATACCTTGTTCAATCTCGTTACCGGCAAGTCTCTTTACTCGTTCCGTAACTCACATCATCCCGTGATCAACTCCTTGGTCACATTGTGCACATTATGATGATGTCCTACCGAGTGGGCCCAGAGATACCTCTCCGTTTACACGGAGTGACAAATCCCAGTCTCGATTCGTGCCAACCCAACAGACACTTTCGGAGATACCTGTAGTGCACCTTTATAGCCACCCAGTTACGTTGTGACGTTTGGTACACCCAAAGCATTCCTACGGTATCCGGGAGTTGCACAATCTCATGGTCTAAGGGAATGATACTTGACATTATAAAAGCTCTGAGCAAACGAACTACACGATCTTGTGCTAGGCTTAGGATTGGGTCTTGTCCATCACATCATTCTCCTAATGATGTGATCCCGTTATCAACGACATCCAATGTCCATGGTCAGGAAACCGTAACCATCTATTGATCAACGAGCTAGTCAACTAGAGGCTTACTAGGGACATGGTGTTGTCTATGTATCCACACATGTATCTGAGTTTCCTATCAATACAATTCTAGCATGGATAATAAACGATTATCATGAACAAGGAAATATAATAATAACCAATTTATTATTGCCTCTAGGGCATATTTCCAACAGTCTCCCACTTGCACTAGAGTCAATAATCTAGTTCACATCACCATGTGATTAACACTCACAGGTCACATCACCATGTGACCAACATCCAAAGAGTTTACTAGAGTCAACAATCTAGTTCACATCACTATGTGATTAACACTCAATGAGTTCTGGTTTGATCATGTTATGCTTGTGAGAGAGGTTATTAGTCAACGGGTCTGAACCTTTCAGATCCGTGTGTGCTTTACGAATATCTATGTCATCTTGTGGATGCTACCACGCGCTACTTGGAGCCATTTCAAATAACTGCTCTAGTATACGAATCCGGTTTACTACTCAGAGTCATCCGGATTAGTGTCAAAGTTCGCATCGACATAACCCTTTACGACGAACTCCTTTTCACCTCCATAATCGAGAAAATTCATTAGTCCACCAGATACTAAGGATAAGTTCGACCGCTGTCATGTGATCCATTCCCGGATCACTATTGTACCCCTTGACCAACTCATGGCAAGGCACACTACATGTGCGGTACACAGCATAGCATACTGTAGAGCCTACGTCTAATGCATAGGGGACGACCTTCGTCCTTTCTCTCTCTTCTGTTGTGGTCAGGTCTTGAGTCTTACTCAATACTCACACCTTGTAACACAGCCAAGAACTCCTTCTTTGTTGATCTTATTTGAACTCTTTCAAAAACATGTCAGGGTGTGTGTTCTTTGAAAGTATCATCGGGCGTCTTGATCTATCTCTATAGATCTTGATGCCCAATATGTAAGCAGCTTTTATCCAGGTCTTCCTTTGAAAAACTCCTTTCAAACAACCCTTTATGCTTTCCAGAAATTTTACATCATTTCGGATCAACAATATGTCATTCACATATACTTATCAGAAATGTTGTAGCGCTCCCACTCACTTTATTGTAAATACAAGTTTCTAACAAACTTTGTATAAACCCAAAAACTTTGATCACTCCATCAAAGCGTATATTCTGACTCTGAGATGCTTGCTCTAGTCCATGGAAGGATCGCTGGAGCTAGCATACCTTTTAGCATCCTTAGGATCGACAAAACCTTTCTGATTGTATCACATACAACCTTTCCTTACAAAAACTGGTAAGGAAACTTGTTTTGACATCCATCTGCCAGATTTCATAAATGCAGCTAATGCTAACATGATTCCGACGGACTTAGGCATCGCTACGGATGAGAAAATCTCATCGTAGTCAACTCCTTGAACTCGTGGAAATACTCTTTGCCACAAGTCGAGCTTCATAGACGGTAACATTACCGTCCATGTCCGTGTTCTTCTTAAAGATCCATTTATCTCAGATTTCATGGCTTCTAACCATTTGTCGGAATATGGGCCCACCATCGCTTCTCCATAGCTCATAGGTTCATCGTTGTCCAACAACATGACTTCCAAGACAGGATTACGTACTACTCTGAAGTATTACGCATCCTCGGCGTCCTACGAGGTTTGGTAGTGACTTGATCCGAAGTTTCATGATCACTATCATAAGCTTCCACTTCAATTGGTGTAGGTGCCACAAGAACAACTTCCTGTGCCCTGCTACACACTAGTTGAAGTGACGGTTCAGTAACCTTATCAAGTCTCCACCATCCTCCCACTCAATTCTTTCGAGAGAAACTTTTCCTCGAGAAATGACCCGTTTCTAGAAGCAATTACTTTTGCTTCCAGATCTGAAATAGGAGGTATACCAAACTGTTTTGGGTACTCTATGAAGATGCATTTGTCCGCTTTGGGTTCGAGCTTATCAGCCTGAAACTTTTTCACATAAGCTTGGCAGCCCCAAACTTTTAAGAAACGACAACTTAGGTTTCTCTAAACGGTGTCGTCTCAACGGAATTGCGTGGTGCCCCTTTTAAAGTGAATGCGATTGTCTCTAATGCCTAACCCATAAACGATAGTGGTAATCCGATAAGAGACATCATGGTATGCACCATATCCAATAGGGTGCAGCTATGATGTCCGGACACACCATCACACTATGGTGTCCCAGGCGGTATTAATTGTGAAACACCTTCCACAATGTCTTAATTGTGTGCCAAACCCGTAACTCAGATACTCATCTCTATGATCATATCACAGACATTTTATCCTCTTGTCACGACGATCTTCAACTTCACTCTGAAATTACTTGAACCTTTCAATAATTCAGACTTGTGTTTCATCAAGTAAATACACTCAGCATCTACTCAAATCATCTGTGAAGTAAGAACATAACGATATCCACTGCATGCCTCAGCACTCATTGGACTGCATACATCAAAATGTATTACTTCCAATAAGTTGCTCTCTTGTTCCATCTTACTGAAAACGAGGACTTTCAGTCATCTTGCCCATGTGGTATGATTTGCATGTCTCAAGTGATTCGAAATCAAGTGAGTCAAAACGATCCATCTGCATGGAGTTTCTTCATGCATATATACCAATAGACATGGTTTGCATGTCTCAATCTTTTCAAAAACGACTGAGTCCAAAGATCCATCTACATGGAGCTTCTTCATGCGTTCTATACCAATATGACTCAAATTGCAGTGCCACAAGTATGTGGTACTTTCATTACTATTTTATATCTTTTGGCACGAACATGTGTATCACTACGATCGAGATTCATTTTAGGTGCAAGACCATTGAAGGTATTATTCAAATAAACAGAGAAACCATTATTCTCCTTAAATGAATAACCGTATTGCGATAAACATAATCCAATCATGCTCAACGCAAACACCAAATCTCGATGGCGGAGGGAGCATGCGATGCTTGATCACATCAACCTTGGAAACACTTCCAACACATATCGTCATCTCACCTTTAGCTAGTCTCCGTTTATTCCGCAGCTTTTATTTCGTGTTACTAACACTTAGCAACCGAACCGGTATCTAATACCCTGGTGCTGCTAGGAGTACTAGTAAAGTACACATTCATATAACGTATATCCAATATACTTCTATCGACCTTGCCCGCCTTCTCATCTACCAAGTATCTAGGGTAGTACTGCTTCAGTGACCGTTCCCCTCATTACAGAAGCACTTAGTCTCGGGTTTGGGTTCAACCTTGGGATTCTTCACTAGAGCAGCAAACGACTTGTTGTTTCATGAAGTATCCCTTTTGCCCTTGCCCTTCTTAAACTAGTGGTTTTACTAACCATCAACAATTGATGCTCCTTCTTGATTTCTACTTTCGCGGTGTCAAACATCGCAAATAGCTCAAGGATCATCATAACTATCCCTGATATGTTATAGTTCATCACGAAGCTCTAATAGCTTGGTGGCAGTGACTATGGAGAACCATCACTATCTCATCTGGAAGATTAACTCCCACTCGATTCTAGCGATTGTGGCACTCAGACGATCTGAGCACACGCTCAACGATTGAGCTTTTCTCCCTTAGTCTGCAGGCTTAAGAAACTTGTCAGAGGTCTCATACCTCTTGACGCGGGCACTAGTCTGAAATCCCAATTTCAGTCTTCGGAACATCTCATATGTTCTGCGACGTTTCAAAAACCGTCTTTGGTGCCACAACTCTAAATCGTTAGCATTACGCACTGAACTATCACGTAGTTATCAAAATGTGTATGTCAGATGTTTCGCAACATCTACAGACGACGCTAAGGTTCAGCACACCGAGCGGTGCATTGAGGACATAAGCCTTCTGTGCAGCAATGAGGACAATACTCAGTTTACGGACCCAGTCCGCATAATTGCTGCTATCAACTTTCAACTAAATTTTCTCTAGGAACATATCTTAACCAGTAGAACTAAAGCGCAAGCTATGACATAATTTGCAAAGACCTTTTGACTATGTTCATGATAATGAAGTTCATCTGATTATGAACTCCCACTCAGACAGACATCCCTCTAGTCATCTAAGTGATACATGATCCGAGTCAAACTAGGCCGTGTCCGATCATCACGTGAGACAGACTAGTCATCATCGGTGAACATCTCCATGTTGATCGTATCTACTATATGACTCATGTTCGACCTTTCGGTCTCTTGTGTTCCGAGGCCATGTCTGTACATGCTAGGCTCGTCAAGTCAACCTAAGTGTTTTGCATGTGTTCCGAGGCCATGTCTGTACATGCTAGGCTCGTCAACACCCGTTGTATTCAAACGTTAGAATCTATCACACCCGATCATCACGTGGTGCTTCGAAACAACGAACCTTCGCAACGGTGCACAGTTAGGGGGAACACGTCTCTTGAAATTTTAGTGAGGGATCATCTTACTTACTACCGTCGTTCTAAGCAAATAAGATGCAAAACATGATAAACATCACATGCAATCAAATAGTGACATGATATGGCCAATATCATTCTGCTCCTTTGATCTCCATCTTCGGGGCACCATGATCATCTTCGTCACCGGCATGACACCATGATCTCCATCATCATGATCTCCATCATTGTGTCTTTATGAAGTTGTCACGCCAACGATTACTTCTACTTCTATGGCTAACGTGCTTAGCAATAAAGTAAAGTGATTTACATGGCGTTATTCAATGACTCGCAGGTCATACAAAAAATAAAGACAACTCCTATGGCTCCTGTCGGTTGTCATACTCATCGACATGCAAGTCGTGATCCCTATTACAAGAATATAATCAATCTCATACATCACATATATCATTCATCATATCTTCTGGCCATATCACATCACATAGCACATGCTGCAAAAACAAGTTAGACGTCCTCTAATTGTTGTTGCAAGTTTTTACGTGGCTTGTATAGGTTTCTAGCAAGAACGTTTCTTACCTACGTAAGACCACAACGTGATATGCCAATTTCTATTTAACCTTCATAAGGACCCTTTTCATCGAATCCGTTCCGACTAAAGTGGGAGAGACAGACACCCGCTAGCCACCTTATGCAACTAGTGCATGTCAGTCGGTGGAACCTGTCTCACGTAAGCGTACGTGTAAGGTCGGTCCGGGCCGCTTCATCCCACAATGCCGCCGAAACAAGATAAGACTAGTAGCGGCAAGAAGAATTGGCAACATCTACGCCCACAACTACTTTGTGTTCTACTCGTGCATAGAAACTACGCATAGACCTAGCTCATGATGCCACTGTTGGGGAACGTAGCAGAAATTCAAAATTTTCTACGCATCACCAAGATCAATCTATGGAGTACTCTAGCAACGAGGGGAAGGGGAGTGCATCTACATACCCTTGTAGATCGCGATGCGGAAGCGTTGCAAGAACGCGGATGAGGGAGTCGTACTCGTAGCGATTCAGATCGCGGTTGATTCCGATCTAAGCACCGAAGAACGGTGCCTCCGCGTTCAACACACGTGCAGCCCGGTGACGTCTCCCACGCCTTGATCCAGCAAGGAGAGAGGGAGAGGTTGAGGAAGACTCCGTCCAGCAGCAGCACGACGGCGTGGTGGTGGTGGAGGAGCGTGGCAATCCCGCAGGGCTTCGCCAAGCACCGCGGGAGAGGAGGAGGAGGGAGAGGGGTAGGGCTGCGCTGAAAGAGAGACGTTCTCATGTCTTGGGCAGCCCCAAAACCCCAATATATATAGGAGAGGGGGAGGGCTGCGCCCTCATCTAGGGTTCCCCCCCCCAAGAAGTGCGGCCAGCCCTAGATGGGGCTTGGGGGGCGGCCAAAGGGGGGGAGAGAGGGGGCGCCCCACTAGATGGGCCTTAGGCCCATCTGAGCCTAGGGTTTCCCCCTTCCCCCCTTTCCTGCGCCCTGGGCCTCTTGTGGGGGGGCGCACCAGCCCACCTGGGGCTGGTCCCTTCCCACACTTGGCCCATGCAGCCCTCTGGGGCCGGTGGCCCCACTTGGTGGACCCCCGGGACCCTCCCGGTGGTCCCGGTACATTACCGATATCACCCGAAACTTTTCCGGTGACCAAAACAGGACTTCCCATATATAAATCTTTACCTCCGGACCATTCTGGAACTCCTCGTGACGTCCGGGATCTCATCCGGGACTCCGAACAACATTCGGTAACCACATACAAACTTCCTTTATAACCCTAGCGTCATCGAACCTTAAGTGTGTAGACCCTACGGGTTCGGGAACCATGCAGACATGACCGAGACGTTCTCCGGTCAATAACCAACAGCGGGATCTGGATACCCATGTTGGCTCCCACATGTTCCACGATGATCTCATCGGATGAACCACGACGTCGGGGATTCAATCAATCCCGTATGCAATTCCCTTTGTCTATCGATATGTTACTTGCCCGAGATTCGATCGTCGGTATCCCCATACCTTGTTCAATCTCGTTACCGGCAAGTCTCTTTACTCGCTCCGTAACTCACATCATCCCGTGATCAACTCCTTGGTCACATTGTGCACATTATGATGATGTCCTACCGAGTGGGCCCAGAGATACCTCTCCATCATACGAAGTGACAAATCCCAGTCTCGATTCGTGCCAACCCAACAGACACTTTCGGAGATACCTGTAGTGCACCTTTATAGCCACCCAGTTACGTTGTGACGTTTGGTACACCCAAAGCATTCCTACGGTATCCGGGAGTTGCACAATCTCATGGTCTAAGGAAATGATACTTGACATTATAAAAGCTCTGAGCAAACGAACTACACGATCTTGTGCTAGGCTTAGGATTGGGTCTTGTCCATCACATCATTCTCCTAATGATGTGATCCCGTTATCAACGACATCCAATGTCCATGGTCAGGAAACCGTAACCATCTATTGATCAACGAGCTAGTCAACTAGAGGCTTACTAGGGACATGGTGTTGTCTATGTATCCACACATGTATCTGAGTTTCCTATCAATACAATTCTAGCATGGATAATAAACGATTATCATGAACAAGGAAATATAATAATAACCAATTTATTATTGCCTCTAGGGCATATTTCCAACATGCTCCATTGCCGCAGCTCCCCACGTAGCTCCATCTCCATATCGTTCTTTCTCTACTTCTATCGACTTCTACTTGTGATGAGTTTATGTCTCATGAACTAGTTCCAGTACTATTATGCCAATCACACTTCTTCAATATCTTTGCCATCAGGGATGCTTAGCTCGATTTTAGTGGAACTGCACAAAAGCATCGTATGATCCGAGGGTGCCAGCCATCTTTCCTTCGACAGGTTCTACCTGGCCAGGAAATTAAATCCTATTTAGGGTTTAGGGTTTAAGTCGTAGTGACCCCATCAGTAGTTTTTCTTTCGTACACGCTCTCACAACTTTTGTATTTAGTTGTGAAGTAAATATTGGCTATGATCTGTGAATCATTGAGATGCATCAGCATGCGTGTTAGTTTTCCTTTGTATTTGATGGAATGTTGCAACGGGGCAACCTTGGAGTAGGAATGAAAATGGAGTGGAAAGTTTCTGTTTTTCGGAGAAAAAACGGAAACGAAGAGAAACCAATGTTTCGTTTCGTTGGATCGCACCATCGAGCAAAACCAACGTTTAAATCACGTCTGTCGCGTTCGTGTCTCACCCTCCTCCACGGCTCGACCCCACATGGTCGCTCGGCATGCCACTCACCGCAAACCGAGTATACGATAACTTTCCCGCCTGCTTGTCGATGGATCACGTCATGGAGTACTAGTACTACTGGAAGAGATTGACGAGTTGGGGGAGGACACCTAGCTGTAGCACGGACTCCCAAGAACTTTTTACATGCATGTTGTGGCCGGCTATTTCGACCTTTGAACGCGGAGCAGTCGCGTGCACCAGGAAGCGGCGCGGGCGACGCTCTCTCAGGCGGCGCGCCGCTTCAATGCTGGCGCTAGTGAGAGGTCGCATCCGCTCTGGCCGAGCATGAATGCGGCACCGACCGTTTCGGGCAGGAAGCACGCGCTGGTGATGAAGAGGGTTCGGGTTGGTCAGGAGCGGTCGTGGCAGCGGTCCGGACGCCCGCTAACAAGAGATGATGTACGTTAATATTGCCACGTATATAATTAACAACGTAAATAATGTGCCAGTTGGAAAAATATGATTGGATATGGAGATGGAAATGGAATTTTACGTAAACACGGATATGCATGTCTATGTGTGTGTGCGCGACGACTCTCGCGACCTGGAAGCGGGGGCGTGTTTTTGATCGAGTTTTCTTTCTTGGTACGTTAAAAAATTGCCCACCAGTTTTCGTTTCTTTTTTCTGGGAACGCGTGTATTCTATTTAAAACCACTGCTATGGAGAGATTGTTTTACTCCATTATAGGCTCTTGTTTGATAGAGTTTCTCGCGTCTCGCTCTCTCACCCTCTCGATATCAAAACAAGATGACAGTGTCCACACTATCTCTCTCCTCACCGGTGGTCATAGATCCGGCCAAATCCCTTCCGCTGCGGGAGGTGAGGAGGTGAAGCATTGACGTTGTCGCCGTCGGCAATGGAGGAAGCCGATGCGCACCGTCCTCTCGTAGCCGGTGCTGGCGCGGACGAAGGTCCTCCGTGCCCTTGTTCGCTGCCGTCGTGTGGGCAGATCCCGCCCGCCCGCCTAAGCGACATCTCGCCCACCTGAGGTATAACTTCTTGTACTGGTCCAGCTCCCCAGGTCGCTGCATGCGGGTTTTCCTCTATGCGACTACTCCCCAGCTCCCCATGTATAGTAGCTAGGGTTCGTCGGCTGGTCCAACATCACCTACTATTATAGAGGAAATGCCACTCAAAAAGTTGTCCTGATTTATGCCTCGGTGGAGGTATACATGTTGTTTTGACAAAAACTACATGGTGGTTGTGCGGTCATTGTCCATATGCTCCTATTGCTGCTGCTAATCTAATACTATCACTTGTTAAATGAAGAAATGCTTTTTTTCTCGGGTATCCTGGTTTAGTTCCCATCAAGATAATCATGATGCTTCTGTTTGTTAGTGTACTTTTCATAATTCTTATTGACAATTGAGATGTCGTTGTTAATCTTGTAAAACAAAGTAACAACACTATATCCCTTTTTTATATTTTTGGAAACAGCAAGGCGTATCTCCATACCCAGGCATGTCTTCCTCAATTTTAGTGGAACTGCACAAAATTGGATGACCATTGTTGTTCCGCCTCACTGTCCTCTGCGATGTGGTTCTTCCTTCCTCGAGCTTGATTACTGAGAAGAAACAGACCACGGTGAGGATTTGTCGAACTTCATAGGTGCCTCACCCAAACTTGATGCCAAATGGATGATGCATCACCACGATGACCTATCGATGCTCATGGTTGCGCCTCATGGTTGCGTCGGCTGGTGAAGCTGATCGATTTTCAATGAAAAACAAGTTATCTTCCATTAGTGCTCTTTGCTTGTTACCCACAAAGATGATATCCTTCGTCAGTTCACCTTGGTTGCGTTGGAGATGCAGTCGTCTTTCACGTTGGTGCAATTTTATCACACAATTGGCTATGAACCAAATGTTTCCTCGAAGAAGGATCAACGTTGGTACTAAGAGCATAAGTTTTGTATTGATTTCTAAGCCTTCTCACAACTTTGTCTCCAGCTCCCCTGTAATTTTATTTGTCCAGCTATTAACTTTGATTAAAAAAATGGTGTGGACTAAAAACCCGGATGGACGTAGTAGCCCTCCATTTTTATATACTCCGCATATTAGATTTGACTGAAGTAAAACTTTGTAAAGTTTGACCAAGTTTAGGCCGAACACAACAAACCATAATTATTAGAGAGGGCAAACTGTACATACTCTCAAACCTTTCTGATAATTGAAATTAAAATTCTTTATTTGTACACACTCTCACACATTTCCGATAATTTGGTGCATGTGTGGTTGTTCACTTAAGGGAGGGTAGTGTACCGCACGTGAAGGACAGGAAGTGCGACCAGGACGTGTGGATCGCTAGTTCATCGGAAGTACTCCCTCCATTCCTAAATATTTGTCTTTCAAGTGGTTTGAAATGGACTACCACATACGGATGTATATAGACATTTTTTACAGTGTAGATTCACTCAATTTGCTCCGTATGTAGTCCTTTCTTGAAATCTCTAGAAAGACAAATATTTAGGAACAGAGGGAGTAGTAGTTTTCTTCACTGGTACGTTAAATAAAGAGTTTCATTTTGTACTTATACAATTTAAAACGATTGTTATGGAGAGAATAACAAAACCACTCCACTATATATTAGTCGTATACACGAGTACTATATGGACGCAGCTTCATTGAGTTTAGTGCACCTGCCTTTGGGTATATGACAGGTGGGCCCAAAATGTGGCTGGCCCACCTGTCATACAGCCAAAAGCAGGTGCAGTTAAGGCACCGGAGCTCAGTCCATACTATAGTATATATATAAGCTGGAGCCTCAGCGCTTGTTCGCTAGGGTTTGCACTCTCCACACTCTCGCCGCACTACATATATATATACACACTGGAGGCTCAGCGTTCCTTTGCTAGGGTTTGCTATATTCATAGTCTCTCACCCTCTTCACCAGATCTAAACAAGACTGCGTTGTGGCCTCTGTCTCTCTCACGCCCCTCACAGCTAGCCAAGGAGGCGTCCGGATCCCGTCGCACCGGGAAGGGGAGGAGGTGCAGCGTTCAATCTATCGCCTTCGGTGAGGGAGGCAATCCACTGCCGGCTGCGCTTTTCTCTTTCACCCAGCGCCTCTGCGGGAGGGCCGTCGACCCCTTCTTCCTCGCTGCCGTACGTAGTGTGGGCAGATCCGACCTCCCGCCGCACGCCTTGCCACATCCCGACGACCCTAAGGTATAAGTTTCTTTGAAACCGTCATTGGTCTAGCTGCATGCGGATCTTTTTCGATTCTGTAGTCGAATCTAGGTCTTGGTTCAAAGAGGAAAGAAGGGTGCGGTGGGGTGGAGCATGAATCTAGGACGTGGTTCAATGAGGAAAGGAGGGAGGGAAAGTAGTATAGACTAGCTATCCAGCCGCTTTGTTGGTCGAAATGGGAAAAAGGGGGTAACCCAGTACACACATCTGTAAGGAACCGAACTCTTTGTTGAAAAGGGAAAGAAACTGGGGGGTCGGGTAGTTTGTGCAGGACTAGATTTGCTAACCTCACATAGGAAAAAGTTTCAAAGAGAACAAATATGGGACCAACGCAGATATGCTGCTTGGCTACATACTTTGCATCACCCATTTATACGTGTGGACGCACATGGTGCTGGCATGTCCCATGTCCCATCCACATGATCGTGCAGTGCGTTTTGAGATGTTGTGCTACTTGTATTGGTACTGTTTAAATAAATGTTGAATTGAAGCTATTGTATTGCTCTCTTTTCCCATTAAGTAGGGAACAAATATGGTACCAACCCAGATATGATGCTTGTTGCTTTGTTACAACAAACTCTGCATCACCCCATTTCTAAGTAGATGGAAGCACAAGGTGTTGTTGCGCCCACTTGCCCCTGGAACTATTTATGCTTTTTCTTAATCTAATGCTGATGGTAAAATTAAGCAATGCCACTCTCAGAATTAACTACTAAACTATTTTAAGAGAATTTCTCTGTTAATACGAATCAATGCAACCGTTTTAGAAATGCTACTGTCCTATACTTTGTGTTCCATCAAGATAAGGTAATTTTTGTGGCCGCATGTTTCATCCTCCTTTATTGGCCAGTAATTGATTCCTTTTTTGCCTCTGTTAAAACAGGGATATCTATTCAACTTGTTGCTATTGCGACATTTTGCTTCGCTTAATTTTGGTGGAACTGCACAAATGAGACCGGATTTCCACATATTTGTTGAGATCTCTTTTAGATCTTCCTCAGGAGTTGTTTCAAATCTTGGTCTTGAAAGGTCAGTACCTACTTTCCTCAGAATTAACTACTGAATCTTAGTTCAAAACTGCAACACTTGTTAGGGCTCGGCGGGAGTACCATTTCTGTTAGGGATCGGCCGGAGTACATGTTTATGAAATGTATTGTTCAGATAATGTCTTTGTTATTATATATCAGTTATAGTGTTTTACAAATGGTACTATCCTGGTTTGTAGTTCTTTCTACATGTTTAACCAAGGTATTGTTAAGATAATGTCTCTGTTAAAATGAATCAGTCGTATTGTTTTAGGAATGATACTTTTCTACTTTGTCGTTCTTTATACATGTTGAAACAAGGCATTGTTAAGATAATGTCTCAGTTAATATGAATGAATCACACTGATTGAGAATTGCTACTCTCCTGCTTTGTTTCCCATTAAGATAAGGTAGATCAGTAGATGTTTTTCTTCTGGGAGTACAAGTCATCAACTGTTATTTCTCAGTAATTGTTTCCCTTATACCTATTGTTGCATACAGGGATATCAAAATTAAAGCTCGGTTTTATTTCGACTTTGATTTTAGTTGAACTGGACAAAAGGAGCCAATGTGTCTAAGGCAAACTGCTGCATTACTGGGTCCAGTTGGTCTTACCACTTTGCAGAAAGAAGCAGTCACTGTTTGTGCTACATTACACAAGGAATGATCGAGAAGCTTTACAGAGTATTAGTAGACGCTGGTGACATGACTAGTCTGCAGAGAGCATAGGAAACTCTACAACACGTGGAGTGCACTGGGCAAAAAGTGCCCAAACAAGTACAGGAAGCCAGGACAGGACTCCAAATCTGTCAATGTCATTGTAAGCAACAATGATGGGGCATCTGGGTATGGTAATCTGTTTACCATACTTTCAGTTTGTTAGTCCACCGATTGGTGGGTTGACACTGGGGCCAATATTCATGTGTGTGTTGTCGTGTCTTTGTTTTCTTGCAGCATATAAATATGATATCCACAGGGATGCTCAGCTTGATTTTAGTGGAACTGCACAAAATGTCCAGATGGTTTGTGTCCTCCATAATACTTCATCATGCACAATACATCGAATGGTTCTTAATCATTCGTCGTCACCTTGAGCCACCGGACTATATGTTTGAATGGTGCTGCCAACGTCGGCCATTAAGAAGGGTAAGAAGAAAGACAAAAAGAGAGATGGCTGCTTTACTTGTGGTTCGGAGGAACACTGGGCAAACAAGTGCCCAAACAAGTACCAAGAAGCCAGGACAGGACTCCAAGTCTATCAATGTCACTCTAAGCAACAATGATGGGGCATCTGGGTATGGTAATCGGTTTACCGTACTTTCAGTTTGTTAGTCCACCGATTGGTGGGTTGACACTGGGGCCAATATTCATGAGTGTGCTGATGTGTCTTTGTTTTCTGGCAGCGTATAAATATAAAATCCACAGGGATGCTCAGCTTGATCCTAGTGGAACTGGACAAAATGTTCAGATGGTTCGTGTCCTCCATAATACTTCATCATGCACAATACATCGAATGGTTCTCTAATCATTCGTCGTCACCTTGAGCCACCGGACTATCAGATGACAAACTGATGACAAAGCCTGCCCGTTCCAAATCATAGGCATTACATATTTTGAATGGGAAAAGCTTTTCAAAGTTGACATTAGTTTAATATATTGGAATTGGAAAACCTTGTTAATTTTTGCTCATTGATGTTAGCCAGAAGACGTGCATTTGATATTTTTGAGTGGGACGCCCTTTGCTGTGAGCAACGTCGATCGTTTTTTCCTATTCCTGTCTTCAGTTCAGAAGTAAATATTTACTCTGCTGAGATGCATAGTCACATGAATGTTGACTTATGTAAGATATTTTAAGAGTTTGTTCTGAATATTGTCTATGTAATGCAAGGCCTTGTGTTTGATTGCAAAGTTGAGCTTGGAATGTTGTGGCATGCGGCATCACGAGTTGTTCACCGTGCCTCCTGAGAATAATGCTTCGTATTGTTTTGCATGTTGATCTAATGCCAGTGATTTGCTTGTTAGGAAGATCATCCCCTTCTCTTGTTTCCGTGCTTAAGAAGTTCATTGTCTTAAAAAGATCTTCCGACCAACTCATCATCTTAGGCCATGATTGGATCGTTGTTTTCCAACCAAAACTGCTTGTAAAATTGACGCTTGTAAATAAAAGCAGATGGTCTTGGGCGAAGCGCTTGGTTGGTCGATTTTGACTGGTAAAATATACACTGGTCTCTCAAATTACATGCGTAACCCGCCGGTTTTACTTACAGACCTCGGGCCCTTGGTTTCATTACGCCTGTATTTTACGCGTTGTTTCCGATGACTATTAAATTACACTTGTATCTTAATGCAGGTGTGAAATAAACCAGAGCTCCCAAGCGCGGCCTTACCGTTTCATGCTGTCTCAGTCTCTCGAAGGTGCTCATAGGTGTCCGATGATCCTGGCTTCCTGAATGAGCAGCGGACGCTGTATCAGACCATCCGTAGGGCCCGCGAGGCCCTCTCCGTCGTCCTTCGAGTTTTTGCGCTCGCCGTGGCGCCGAGCATTGTTAACATGGTCAATGAACAAGAGGATTCAGGAGATGACTTTATTTTGACTGGATGACAGTAGGGACCCACTAGGGCCATAGCTGTACGTACGCAAGTGCCTCCTTATTATGTACAACTATATTTTTTTGCTTCCTCCTGGTTTCCTGACATCACGGTCCCACACCATTGTCAACCTATGTAGTCAATATAAACGAGAGAATTGCACAAGGTGCGACCGACAGCTGGGACCAACCAGCTCGAGCGGTATTTCTGTTTTTGAGGCGTGAGCACTGCACAGTTTTTCTTGGCGATGTTTTGTTGTTGTTTAGAGGAGAGCAGGGTATTAACTGGGCGGGCTATGGCCCGTCTAGCCCAGGACAGATATCCAACCCAGATATTAATTTTTTTCAAGATGAAAATGGCTAGCCCAACTATACGTTTCTTTTAGGAATACACAGGCAAGGTCAACTTGTTATTCTCCGCCCCGCTGGGCTACAAATCTTTCCTAGGAGGGATGCATTAGGCTTAATAGGAAAATGGGCTTTAAAAAATAATAAATGGGATGTAATTATAAAAACTGGGCAGTAACTATAAAAAAATGCACCAAACACGAAATTAGTTTATAAAATATTATTTATGGATTTTGAAAATCTTAATTTTTAATTGTTGCGCGCGCCATGTTTCGTTCGATTTTTACGTAATACAAATTTATATTTAATCTGACTAGAAATTTTGGGATAAAAATATTTCGGATCCCATCAAACTGTGGGAAATTTTATTGAATTCTGTCTTGAACGGTTGTTGAAATTATTAATCGTTGTCCTAGCTAGAAAATGGGCTGTACTTTTAACAAATTGTAAATGGGCTGAAGTAAATTCCACTAGAATTTAAAAATGGGCTGTACATTCTTACAAATCACAAATGGGCTATAAGTTCTCTGCCACACACTTGTGGGCCTATTAAGTTGACGCGTCCGCTAAAAAAAGAAGTTGACGCGTATGCAACGGGACTCCATCCAACGGATGCCGTGCTTCTTCTTCAATATCGGATATTCTAGCTTCACCCGCCAAAAAAATGATTCCTCCCCCTGACATCTAGGCCGCACCGTTTCGAAAGCTGACCTGTAGGCCTACTAAGTTGACGTGTACAAAGGGCTTTGTCAACTTAGTCAATATAAACGATTCTAGCTGCAGTGATCGTGCGATGTCCATCCAACGGCCGTAGTGCTTCTTCAACCTCTGGTCTTCTTGCTCCAGCCGCCCAAAGCAGCGCCGGTCGTGCCGCCTGCTCCTGCCTCCTGTGGTCGGCTGTGCTGCCGCGGAGGCCTCACCGCCCCTACTAATCCCACCGCTGGCCAGGCCCTGCGATGACGGCAGCCTCACACAGCAGCCAAACCAGTGAACCCTTGTACTCCTCTCTGTGCGGGCTTCCACTGCCGCGTCTTCCCCGGCTCTGCGTCGTCCCTTCCTAGGCCTCACCATCGTCCAAAGCCCTGGTGCTCTCGGTGCGACATGGTCAACGTGGTCAAGGAACGACTTTCATCGGAAGAGTACTGTACGTGGAGAGGCTGACAGCTGGGTCCACGGCGGCCGCAAGGAAGTGCCTCCTTATTACGCACAAAATAATTATTCCTGCACCTGACAGCAGGGACCCACCGGACGGGCCACCATATTTCACGAAAAAACGTTTGCCTCCTGACTGCTGGGACCCACCAGCTACATCTTCGCACGCAAGGAAGTGCGTCCGGGCAAAAAAAAACGATTCGCCCCCTGACTGCTGGGACCCACCAGCTACATCTTCGCACACAAGGAAGTGCGTCCGGGCAAAAAACGATTCACCCCCTGACTGCTGGCACCCACCAGCTACATCTTCGCATGCAAGGAAGTGCGTCCGGGCAAAAAAATGATTGCCCCCCTGACTGCTGGGACCCACCAGCTATATCTTCGCACGCAAGGAAGTCCCTCCTTATTACGCACAAAAAAATGAATACTCCCCCTGCTAGCTGGGACCAAGTATAGTGGCAGGCTGACTTGTGGGCCTACTAAATTGACGGGGACGGAGGGCTTTGTCAACTTAGTCAATATGCATGATTCTAGCTCCAGTGACCGTACGATGTCCATCCAACGGCCGTAGTGCTTCTTCAACCTCTGGTCTTCTTGCTCAAGCCGCCCAAACCAGCGCGGGTCGTGCCTCGTGCTCCTGCTTCCCATAGCCGGCTGAGATGCGGCGGAGGCCTCACCGCCCCCTACTACTCACCCACATCCCCTGTTATTCTGCGGCGACAACAGCCTCACACCGCAGCGAACCAGTGAACCCTCATACTCCTCTACGTGTGGGCATCCACTGCCGCGTCTTCCCCGGCTCCGCGTCATCCCCTTCCTAGGCCTCGCCGTCGTCCACCGCCCTGGTGCTCTCGGTGTGGCGTGGTCAACGTGGTCAAGGAACGGCTTCCATCGGACATGGACTGTACGTGGAGAGGCTGACAGCTGGGTCCAGGGCCGCAGGAAGGAAGTGCCTCCTTATTACGCGCAAAATAACTATTCCTCCACCTGACAGCGGGGACCCACCAGACGGGCCACCGTATTTTGCGAAAAATGTTTCCCCCTGACCGCTGGGACCCACCAGCTACATCGTCGCATGCAAGGAAGTGCGTCCGGGCGAATAAAAATGATCCGCCCCCCCTGACTGCTGGGACCCACCAGCTACATCTTCGCATGCAAGGAAGTGCCTGACAGTCGGGACCCACCTGGTCGAAGCGTACGTAGCATTGTCATTCTGGTCGTGAACATGTACATACATACTGGTCGATGTAGAGGCGCGCACGTGTCGTAGTAGAGGCGCGCATGTAGCATGTACACGTACGTATAGCGGCAGTGTGCAAGAAAGAAAATATGGCCACGTACATACATACGGGCTGGGTCTCGAATGCCTACTCGCGCATACGTACGGCCAGAGCTCGTGTACATGACTGGATTGGAACGGAGAAACTGCGTCGCCGTCGTGTTCATGGGGAGCCAACTAATACGTCTCCAACGTATCTATAATTTTTTATTGTTCCATGCTATATTATATACTGTTTTGGACATTAATGGGCTTTATTATACACTTTTATATTATTTTTGGGACTAACCTATTAACCGGAGGCCCAGCCCAGAATTGCTGTTTTTTTGCCTATTTCAGAGTTTCGCAGAAAAAGAATATCAAACGGAGTCCAAACGGAATGAAACCTTTGGGAGCGTGATTTTCGGAACGAACGTGATCCAGAGGACTTGGACCCTATGTCAAGACATCAACCAGGAGGGCACAAGGTAGGGCGGCGCGCCCTCCACCCTCGTGGGCCCCATGTTGCTCCACCGACGTACTTCTTCCTCCTATATATACCTACGTACCCCCACACTACCAGATACGGAGCCAAAAACCTAATTCCACCGCCGCAACCTTCTGTACCTGTGAGATCCCATCTTTGGGCCTTTTCCGGAGCTCCGCCGGAGGGGGCATCGATCACGGAGGGCTTCTACATCAACACCATAGCCTCTCCGATGATGTGTGAGTAGTTTACCTCAGACCTTTGGGTCCATAGTTATTAGCTAGATGGCTTCTTCTCTCTTTTTGGATCTCAATACAATGTTCTCCCCCTCTCTTGTGGAGATCTATTCGATGTAATCTTCTTTTGCGGTGTGTTTGTTGAAACCAATGAATTGTGGGTTTATGATCAAGTATCTATGAACAATATTTGAATCTTCTCTGAATTCTTTTATGTATGATTGGTTATCTTTGCAAGTCTCTTTGAATTATCAGTTTGGTTTGGCCTACTAGATTGATCTTTCTTGCAATGGGATAAGTGCTTAGCTTTGGGTTCAATCTTGCGGTGTCCTTTCCCAGTGACAGTAGGGGCAGCAAGGCACGTATTGTATTGTTGCCATCGAGGATAACAAGATGGGGTTTATATCATATTGCATGAGTTTATCCCTCTACATCATGTCATCTTACTTAAAGCGTTACTCTGTTCTTATGAACTTAATACTCTAGATGCATGCTGGATAGCGGTCGATGTGTGGAGTAATAGTAGTAGATGCAGGCAGGAGTCGGTCTACTTGTCTCGGACGTGATGCCTATATACATGATCATACCTAGATATTCTCATAACTATGCTCAATTCTGTCAATTGCTCAACAGTAATTTGTTCACCCACCGTAATACTTATGCTCTTGAGAGAAGCCACTACTGAAACCTATGGCCCCCGGGTCTATTTTCCATCATATTAATCTTCCAACACTTAGCTATTTTTATTGCCTTTTATTTTACTTTGCATCTTTATCATAAAAATACCAAAAATATTATCTTATCATATCTATCAGATCTCACTCTCGTAAGTGACCGTGAAGGGATTGACAACCCCTTTATTGCGTTGGTTGCGAGGATTTATTTATTTGTGTAGGTGCGAGGGACTCGTGCGTGGCCTCCTACTGGATTGATACCTTGGTTTTCAAAAACTGAGGGAAATACTTACGCTACTTTGCTGCATCACCCTTTCCTCTTCAAGGGATAACCATCGCAGTGCTCAAGAGGTAGCAAGAAGGATTTCTGGCGCCGTTGCCGGGGAGTCTACGCAAAAGTCAACATACCAAGTACCCATCACAAACCCTTATCTCCCGCATTACATTATTTGCCATTTGCCTCTCGTTTTCCTCTCCCCCACTTCACCCTTTCCTCTTCAAGGGAAAACCAATGCAGTGCTCAAGAGGTAGCACCAACCGGCTGGGTCAGAACGAAATGCGTCGTCGTGTTCATCGGGAGGGCTTGGACGGAACAGCCGATGGAAACGAGGCATGGCGTACCGCAAAACGGAGGAAACAGCCTTGTGTTCGACCGGCCACGTTCGAAACAGGATCCTGTTCATCGGGAGGGGTCTGGTGTACCGCAAAACGGAGGAAACGGACGTCCTACGGTCGAAACGGGGGTCCTATTGATCGGGAGGGGTGTGGCGTACCGCAAAACGGAGGAAACGGACTTGTGTTGGAGTGCTACGATCAAAATGGGGGTCCTCTTCTTCGGGAGGGGTGTGGCGTACCGCAAAACGGGACTCCACCGGATACTGTTCATCTCCACCATCGACCCCCTCCAGCCTCCACGGGCTACTTTTCATCCAGCGTCGACCTCCTCCAGCCTCCACCTATGACTGTTCATCCATGGGCTCCTGTTCATCCAGACTCCACCGCGCACTACTCCACCGGCTACTGTTCAATCAGCCCTCTCCACGGGCTCCTGTTCAACCACCCCTCCACGGGCTACTGTTCATCCAGCCCTCCATCGTCTACTGTTCATCCAGCCCTCCACGGGGTGGTCCTGTTCATCCAACCCTCCACGGGGTCCTGTTCATCCAGCCCCAACCGGCTCGATCGATCGGGGTCCTGTTCATCCAGAGGCAACACCACGGGGTCCTGTTCATCCACCCCCACCGAGAACTGTTCATCCAAACCCCCCCCCCCAGCAACGCTCACTGTTCATCCAGAGGCAGCATCGATCGGCTTCAGTTAGCAGCAGTAGCGAAGGAATCGCTCGATCGGGGTCAGTTAACAGCCATCGATCGATTGCTCGGGTTCAGTAACGCGTAGCCTGCAGTGCAATCGCTCGGGTTCAGTTAGAGCCAAACGCCTCGCTCGGGTTCAGTTAGAGCCCAACGCCTCGCACCCACGCGCGTGCGTGTACAGGAGAAACGCGCATCGCTCGGCCCCGACCACCCACCGTAACCGGGAAAACCCTGATATTTTCCTCGCCCTCGCTTCTACCACGGTTTTTTCCATCATGGACGGCCCAAAGAATGTCATGCAGCTGCGTCTCCGGCCCGCCCAGGACGAAAAGCCCATTTTCTGTCGTGATTTTTTGTCATAGAAGTAGGAGCCCACCACATCTATGATGATACCGGGTTTTGTCACAATTATCGTCATAGAAGTGTCATAAGTATGACTTTTTTTGTTCGGCCCAAAATGTCACGGATGTGTCTTTTTTTTAGTGTCCCTGCGCCGCGATTGATAGGACGGCTACCGAGATCCCCATTCATCTTCACGCCTTCTGGGATGGCTTAATTCCCCCTTCTCCGATTTCTTCAACGTTGTGCTCTCGCATTACCAAGTCAATGCGCTGCACTTGGATCCCCAGCCCATCATCCTCCTCGCCGTCTTCGCCTTCATCTGCGAGGCTATGGTGGGCATTGCTCCTTCTGTGGCTTTGCTTCGCCATTTCTTCTCGCTGCATCTGACCGACGCCCGCCAGCGCTTGGGGTGCGTGACTCTCCAAGCCGTTGCGGCGACGGCCGGCTTGGGGATTGACTTTGAGCTCTCACCAGTTGTGGACGGATTTTGTAAGCGGTGGGTATTTGTGGATGCTGGCGTGCTCAGCCCCCTGCTCCCGCTCCCACGAGCACCAGCTATCCCTAGCTCCGGCTGGGGGCATGCGAAGCTCGTTGACCGGCGGCTCGCCCACGTCTGGTGTCGGCTAGCCAGGCTCAAGGCCCTTGGGGTGACAACGCCTATGGTGGTGAAGGAGTTCGTCCGGTGCCGCATTGCTCCGCTCCAGCGTCACTCCCAACCAATGTGGACCTTCTCCGGCAGTAGGGACCCCATAAGGCTTCACGTGTCCGCGCTTCCTCTCGAGGCGCTGCGAACGGTACTAGAGCTCTTGACATGTGACCCGGCGCCAGCTGACCTGCCGGAGGAGGGCTACCTCTTGTACTACTGCTCGAACAAGGTGGAGTTCGTGAGGCAGATGCCCCCCTTCAATGAATGGGGACTGCGCCCGGTCGGCATTGAAGGGCCTCGCGAGACCCCGGATCTTGTGGTTCCCTTGCCTGCCATCACCTCGGCGCTCACCCCGGAAGTGGGTGCAGGGGGGCGAGTACCATCGAATGCCAACGAAGTGGCCACCAAGGAGGCGACGTTGGTCGCGGCTCCTGAGGTGGCAGCTCCTGAAGCTCGGGCGAGCTACCTCGAGGCGGCGGCCGGAGGGCCGACGCGGTCCGGGGCTCCCGAGGTGGAAGCCCCCGAGGCTCAAGCGGGCCATCCTGGGGCAGGGGCTGAGGAGTCGACGTAGCTTGACGCCCCCAAGGTCGTCCGCTTAGGAGCCCCGCCAACTCCCCCAGGCGACGGCGGTCGCGTCCAGGGCTTCGGCTAGCTTCGCATGAACTTCGGAGCACTCCGCAAGAGGAAGGTGCCCCCTAGCTGTAGTGGTGGAACCTACCCGCCGTTGAAGCAGAGGAAATACATTGCCAAAGACGAGTAAGTACCTCATCTGCGTGATTTCCTGAGTGTTGCATCCCTTCCTGACCACAACTCTTCAGGGTCCCTTCGGTTGGTGTGGCGACATCTCTAGGAGGGCGGCCCCCGTCGGTCATTGGCTCGCCACTGACCCTCAGCTCCCCTCACTAGGCCGCTGCGCGCGACTCGGGGCCCGCTCCTGAGGAGGGTGCGCTAACTGGGGGTCTTGATCATGCGTTCTTGTCGTCCCTCCTTCACGGTCTGGTCTGGGGCGCTCGAGGCATGCCGAGGGCTCCTCCATTAGTTATCGCCCGCAGCTGGGCGGCCTCAGCCCCGGCTTCGTCTTCAAGCTATGAGGCCTCACACCGCGGTGCCTCCACCGAGGCCCGGGAGGCGGCAGGGAAGCTGCCGGCCTCTAGCCCCCTGCTAGGAGAAGGACGGCCGCCCCAAGCCTCCCCGACGATTCCCGACGCGAAGGACGGACTTGGCGACGCGTTTGAGCTTGCGCACGGGCGCGGCCCCGTTCACAACGAGCTCTTTCGGGAGGCGATGGGCGTGCTGAGCCAACTCGGGGAAGTGCTTGTCGATGTCGATGCCTTCCTAGATGTAGAGGGCCTTCGGCTGGCGGACGAATGGCATCAATTGAAAGTGGCCATCAACCTCGGGCCTCTTCAACACGAGCGTGATAGTGCGAAGGCCGCGGCATCCCTTGCGACCTTGCGCGAGGCAAGCGCTCGAACCTTGGAGGAGGCCAGGGAGGCTGACTGCCGCCGCAAGGTCGCCGAGGAGCGCAGACGGGAGCTCCAGGCCTTGAATGCTACCCTCGAGCAGCAGGTCGAGGCGCGCTGGGCTGTCCTGGCGTCGATGAGGGGGCGCCTTCCAAGGAGAAAGAGATCCAGAAGCGTGAGGAGGCGCTAATGTTGGAGGCCTCAGAGCGCAGCCTCGAGCTTGAGCGGATGGAGACGAGGGAGCGCCATGTGGCCATGGCTGAAGATGCCGTCACCGCACGTGAAGCCAAGATCTAGGAGGAGGTTGCCCGTAGGGTGGCGAAGGCTTGTGCGGATCTTTCCAACGAGTATGACCTGAAGCTGAAGTTCTCAGAGGTCGAAGCTGAGGGCAGGACCTCCGCCCTTAGGTCTAGGCTGGACGAAGCAGAGCAGCGCGAGAGGACCACAGCGGCAGCCCAGACTTCCGCCCAGGCCGACCTGGCCGAGGCTCGGGCTGATCTACTCTTGCTTCAGCAGCAGATTGATGACGCTGCTTCCCTCGCGCAGCAGAACATGGAGGAGGCATGTCATCGGCAGACGTTGCAGCGTGAGCACGCCCCCATGCTCCAGGCCCTCAGAGTGAGGGCCAATCGAGCACTGGGCGTCATCTGCGAGGAGAACGTCCCTCATCCCCGCGTGGAAAACTACGCCAGGCACCTCCTCTTCTTCACTGACATCATGGCGCGCCTGGAGGACCGGGCTTCGAGGGCTGGCAAGCTTGTTGAGGAAAGGAGCCTGGGTCTTCTCGTGCGTCTTCAGCCATGTCCAAAACCTCGACCCCCACTTTGACTTTGATGCCGCCATTGCTCCAGTGCCCGGGGCCAGCCGGGACAACCTGTCGCACTGGG
Source organism: Triticum aestivum (assembly GCF_018294505.1). NCBI lineage: Eukaryota > Viridiplantae > Streptophyta > Magnoliopsida > Poales > Poaceae > Triticum > Triticum aestivum. Next base: position 415,665,906 of record NC_057799.1, on the reverse strand, counting down.
TGGACAATCACGTGGACGCCCTGGTCAGGGCGTTTGCCACTGAGGACGACGCGGTGGTGGTCATGGCGGATGAAGATGGCGTAGTCGAGACGGCGAAGACAACACTAGCGACAGTGCCAGCTGCGCGTATGAGAGTGACCAGGACAACATTGTGAGCGGCATGTCCAATTAAGTCGTGTCCCTTCGCTTGAACCTGCACGCAGAGACCTGGACACGACCCTGTAGGGCGTGAGAGCATTTTGGAGGGGGAGCCCCTCGTGTATTTAAATTGATGTTATATCTTTTAGGCCGAACCAGAAACGTGCTTTTGCAAGCTTGCAAGTCCCTCAACAGGGTTGTCGCTGTGACTTACCTTGGTCCCTGTAGACCTTGAGCGGGCTTTGGGGTTGCTGATGTGTCCTTCTCCCGAGGGGAGCCTTTTAGGGGCTCACGAGATTTTAGATCTTCCGAGGAGCCTGCTGATCCGGCCGAGAGAGCCTCGCGAGGAACAGATGCCAGCAGCGGCAGGGTGTGCGCGCGGTGATCCTGCAGCATTGGTACTCTCGACCCTGCGGGGTTTGTCGCCACCCGGGCTTGACTGAGCGCGGTCGATGCACGCATACCGCGCCCAGCCCCCGCTCGCGAGGCGCTCGCAAGTGGAGGGGAAGCAGGCGTGAGCCTCAAAATAAAGTACACAACCAAAATGCAAGAAATCCAAACGAACAAGAGAAGACTCCCCCCATTCTTGGCAATAAAAAAGACTTCAAGTTCAATCCAAAAGGGCGGCGAACCGAGTTAGAGAAAAGTGGATGAAAGCAAATGGCCGCGTCCGGCACCTAGCTAGTCTTCTTGTCTTCCCACCAGCGCGGACCTAAGTGCTTTCACTGGCTATGAGCATAGTCATTGGGGGGTAGTGTCGACGGCCAGCGCGGAGCATGGTGCTTCTACTAGGACGTGGGCAGGAGCCCCCGAGGCCCGAGGGCGGCACTTCGGAGACTCCGGGGCGTGTATAGCCCCACTCGTTATTACGTGTGAGTGTCACGAGTGGAGACCTTCACAGGCGTGAGCCTTGCTTCATATCGCAAGACGAGGGCCCCGCCCTGCGCCACCCCCTACCACCGTTGGGGCGTCCGGAAACCAGGACGAGGCCAAAGGAGCAAGGGGGACGCTGGTGGCACCCTCGATGACCACGGGCCCTCTGTCGGGGGGGGGGGGAGGGCTCGCCGGCGCCTCCCCCGGCAGAGGACCTACCTCTATGCAGCGCCTTGCTCCCTGCGGTGCGAGGGAGGCCCTGGGTCCAGGCCCCGCCTGCGCAGCCCCAAGTGCACCACTCCCGCCGGGGGCGGAGCCACCGCTCTGGGGTCTCCGACTGCTGCTGCGGCCTGGTTCACCTGCAGCCCATGGTTAGTGTAAACTTCCTCCTGACATGTTGGCTGTTCCCCACCATCATCGTTGCTGAAGGGGTCGGCGAAGCCTCCGGGCAACTCATGGAAGGCCCCTGCTTCGGGCGTTCCGTCCTCCCATCCTGGCTCGGGGAACGGATTGGGGCCTTCCCCCGGCATGTACCCCAGGTTCACCATGCGGTGCACGTAGGCGTCTTCGGTCGCCCCGCCAGAGCCATCGCCTGGATGCCCCGCGCCTCGAGCCACTAGCCGGGGCGCCTGGTTCTGGTGGCCGCTGGGTGGCACTCCAGCGCGTCCTCAGGGCAGTCCATCAGCGCTTGTCCCTCCTGGCGACGGCACCGCCGCGGTAGGACGGGCTGTGCCGGGGTCCATGTTGGTGTTGTCGGGTCCCCCTAGCGCTCCAGGGAGCGTGCGAGCTCGTCGGGGTCTCACGCGCGCTTCTGCCACAACCTGAGGCGTGGGCAAGGAGCAGAAAGGTGGCGTACCTCTGGAGGCAGCGTCCAGCAGCTCGGCAACGCGTTCCAGTAGCGCATCGCGGCCGCTCTCCGCCAGCCGGCGTCGTCGCAGCTCCCGCGCCACGATGAGCGCGGCTCGCATGTTCGCCTGCTCCTGTCAGGTGTGCGGTGTCGTTGCCGCAGCGTAGCCTAAAGATCGCGTGGTGGCGCGCGTGCACCGCGGCGCGAGGGCAAAGGGCATCGGTCCGCGCCGTCCGCATCCGGCGGTGTTCTGCGGTGTGCGGGCCGCCTGGAGTGTGGAGTTGAGGTCTTCTTGGGCGGATGGCGCCGCCTGGACGGGCCAAGCAGCCCAATGGTTGGCATCAGTCCTCGGGTCGTCAGACATTAGAACCGTGGGGTGTCGGCGGGTCGATCAATGGAAGAGGGGCTTCGGCGCACCCCTACCTGGCGCGCCAAATGTCGGATTTCGGGTTCCGGCAAACCCTTGTGAGGTTCGAACTCTGGGGTGCGCACGAAGAACACTCTCTTCCTAGCTCGCTCGCTCAACGATCTCACGGCCTAACTCGACGGGCCCAAAGAACAAGAGACGTGAGGGTTTACACTGGTTCGGGCCACCTTGCGGTGTAACGCCCTACTCCAGTGTGTGGTGGATTGCCTCGAGGGGCTGAGGATGAACTAGTACAGTGGATGAATAACCTCAGGAGGTGAGGTGTTTTTGGGCTCGATGAGCTGGTGTGTGTGATGATGATCTGAATGATCCCCCCTCCTACGGTGGTGGCTAGGTCCTATTTATAGTGGCCTTTGTCCTCTTCCCAAATGTTAGGCGGGAAGGGATCCCACAATGGCCAAGTTTGAAGGGGGACAACTAGTACAAGCTATCCTGACAAAAGGTGGTCTTCGCCTGCCAAAGGCTCTGGTAGTCATGCTGTTGTGGGCTCCGCGATGACCTCCGTCCTGCCGTCCTGCTGGTCCTGGCCTTGTCGCACCGATATGGAAACCATTGCCTGACGCCTCGGGCCCCCGCGCCTGCACTTGCCTCCTTAGCACTAAAGAGGAAACTGGTGCACTGCGCCTGCTGGCGCTCGCCTAGCCTTGGTCGTCATGGCTCACATCACGCGAACCTCGCGAGGTGTCCCTTGCATAGATATCTCCGCTCCTCAGGAGACGGCCTAGTGAGGCCACCCCAGGGAGGTATTGGTGTCGTCCGCCTCACGAGGGTCTTGGGTTGTCGCTGCTGAAGCTGGGCCGTACCAGGACGTAGGTGGAGCCACGCCTCGGCCGCTGGCAGGCAAGTCTAGGCACCCCCGGGCCCAGAACGCCGACACGTATCATCACAGAAGTGTATTTTTTTGTAGTGCTTTCTTTGACTGATCCATTTTTAAGTTCTTCAAAATCTTGTCAAGGTATGTGCTTTGTGAAAGTCTTATTAAGCGTCTCGATCGATCCCTATAGATCTTGATGCCCAATATATAAGTAGCTTCACCGAGGTCTTTCATTGAAAAATTCTTATTCAAGTATCCTTTTATGCTATCCAGAAATTCTATATCATTTCCAATCAATAATATGTCATCCACATATAATATCAGAAATGCTACAGAGCTCCCACTCACTTTCTTGTAAATACAGGCTTCACCATAAGTCTGTATAAAACCATATGCTTTGATCACCTTATCAAAGCGTATATTCCATCTCCGAGTTGTTTGCACCAGTCCATAGATGGATCGCTGGAGTTTGCATACTTTGTTAGTACCTTTAGGATCGACAAAACCTTCTGGTTGCATCATATACAACAAATCCATTAAGGAATGCAGTTTTGACATCCATTTGCCAGATTTCATAAAATGTGGCAATTGCTAACATGATTCGGACAGACTTTGAGCATCACTACGAGTGAGAAAATCTCATCGTAATTGACACTTGAACTTGTTGAAAACCTTTTGCGACAACTCAAGCTTTGTAGATAGTAATACTACCATCAACGTCTATCTTCCTCTTGAAGATCCATTTATTATCAATGGCATGCCAATCATCGGGCAAGTCCACCAAACTCCACACTTTGTTCTCATACATGGATCCTATCTCAGATTTCATGGCCTCAACCATTTTGCGGAATCTGGGCTCATCATCGCTTCCTCATAGTTCATAGGTTCATCGTGGTCTAGTAACATGACTTCCGGAACAGGATTACCGTACCACTCTGGTGCAGAACGTGCTCTGGTTGACCTACGAGGTTCGGTAGTAACTTGATCTGAAGTTTCATGATCATTATCATTAGCTTCCTCTCTAGTTGGTGTAGGCATCACAGGAATGGTTTTCGGTGATGAGCTACTTTCCAATTCGAGAGAAGGTACAATTACCTCATCAGGTTCTACTTTCCTCCCACTCACTTCTTTCGAGAGAAACTCCTTCTCTAGAAAGGATCCATTCTTAGCAACAAAGATCTTGCCTTCGGATCTCTGATAGAAGGTGTACCCAACAGTTTCTTCTGGGTATCCTATGAAGACGCACTTCTCCGATTTGGGTTCAAGCTTATCCGGCTGAAGCTTTTTCACATAAGCATCACAACCCCAAACTTTAAGAAACGATAGCTTGGGTTTCTTTCCATAGTTCATACGATGTCGTCTCAACGGATTTAGATGGTGCCCTATTTAACATGAATGCAGCTGTCTCTAATGCATAACCCCAAATCGATAGTGGTAAATTGGTAAGAGACATCATAGATCACACCATATCTAATAAAGTACGGTTACGATGTTCGGACACACCATTATGCTGTGGTATTCCAGGTGGCGTGAGTTCTGAAACTATTCCACATTGTTTTAAATGAAGGCCAAACTCGTAACTCAAATATTCGCCTCTGCGATCAGATCGTAGAAACTTTATTTTCTTGTTACGATGATTCTCAACTTCACTCTGAAATTCTTTGAGCTTTTCAAATGTTTCAGACTTGTGTTTCATTAAGTAAATATACCCATATCTGCTCAAATCATCTGTGAAGGTCAGAAAATAACGATACCTGCCGCGAGCCTCAACACTCATCGGACCACATACATCGGTATGTATTATTTCCAATAAGTCAGTGGCTCGCTCCATTGTTCCGGAGAACGGAGTCTTAGTCATCTTGCCCATGAGGCATGGTTCGCAAGCATCAAATGATTCATAATCAAGTGATTCCAAAAGTCCATCTGCATGGAGTTTCTTCATGCGCTTTACACCAATATGACCTAAACGACAGTGCCACTAGTATGTTGCACTATCATTATCAACATTGCATCTTTTGGCATCAATATTATGAATATGTGTATCACTACGATCGAGATTCAATAAACCATTCACTTTGGGTGTATGACCACAGAAGGTTTTATTCATGTAAACAAAATAACAATTATTCTTTGACTTAAATGAATAACTGTATTGCAATAAACATGATCCAATCATATTCATGCTCAACGCAAACACAAAATAACATTTATTTTAGGTTCAACACTAATCCTGAAGGGAGTGTGCAATGGTGATCTTATCAACCTTGGAATCACTTCCAACACATCGTCACCTCGCCCTCAACTAGTATTTGTTCATTTTGCAACTCCTCTTTCGAGTTACAAATCTTTGCAACTGAACCGGTATCAAATACCGAGGGGCTACTATGAACACTACTAAAGTACACATCAATAATATGTATAGCAAATATACCTTTGTTCACTTTGCCATCCTTCTTCTCTGCCAAGTATTTGGGACAGTTTTGCTTCCAGTGACCATTTCCATTGCAGTAGAAGCACTCAGTTTCAGGCTTGGGTCTAGCTTTGGGCTTCTTCACAGGAGTGACAACTTGCTTGTCATTCTTGAAGTTCCCTTTCTTTCCCTTGCCCTTTTTCTTGAAACTAGTTTTCTTGTTAACCATCAACACTTGATGCTATTTCTTGATTTCTACCTTCACTAATTTCAGCATCGCCAAGAGCTTGGGAATCGTTTTCATTATCCCTTGCATATTATAGTTCATCACGAAGTTCTAGTAACTTGGTGATAGTGACTAGAGAACTCTATCAATCACTATCTTATCTGGAAGATTAAATCCCACTTGATTCAAGTGATTGTAGTACCCAGACATTCTGAGCACATGCTCACTAGCTGAGCTATTCTCCTCCATCTTGTAGGCAAAGTACTTGTTAGAGGTCTCATACCTCTTAACACGGGCATGAGTCTGAAATATCATTTTCAGCTCTTGGAACATCTCATATGCTCCATGGCGTTCAAAACATTTTTGAAGTCCCGGTTCTAAGCCGTAAGCATGGTGCACTAAACTATCAAGTAGTCATCATACCAAGCTTGTCAAACGTTCATAACGTCTGCATCTCCTCCTGCAATAAGTCTGTCACCTAGCGGTGCATCAAGGACATAATTCTTCTGTGCAGCAATGAGGATAATCCTCAGATCACGGACTCAGTCCACATCATTGCTACTATCATCTTTCAACTTAGTTTTCTCTAGGAACATATCAAAAATAAAGCAGGGGAGCTATATGCGAGCTATTGATCTACAGCATAGACATGCAAATATTACCAGGACTAAGTTCATGATAAATTAAGTTCAATTAATCATCTTACTTAAGAACTCCCACTTAGATAGACACCCCTCTAGTCATCTAAATGATCACGTGATCCGTATCAACTAAACCATGTCCGATCATCGCGTGAGATGGAGTAGTTTTCAATGGTGAAAATCTCTATGTTGATCATATCTACTATATGATTCACGTTCGACCTTTCGGTCTCAGTGTTCCGAGGCCATATCTGCATATGCTAGGCTCGTCAAGTTTAACCCAAGTATTGTGCACATGCAAAACTTTCTTGCACCCGTTGTATGTGAACTTAGAGCTTATCACACCCGATCATCACGTGGTGTCTTGGCATGACGAACTGTCACAATGGTGCATACTCAGGGAGAACACTTATACCTTGAAATTTTAGTGAGCGATTATCTTATAATGCTACCGCCGTACTAAGCAAAATAAGATGCATAAAAGATAAACATCACATGCAATCAGAATATGTGACATGGTATGGCCATCATCATCTTGTGCCTTTGATCTCCATCTCCAAAGCACCGTCATGATCTCCATCGTCGCCGGCTTGACACCTTGATCTACAACTATCGCTAACGCATAGTGATAAAGTAAAGCAATTACATGGCGATTGCATTTCATACAATAAAGCGACAACCCTAAGGCTCCTGCCAGTTGCCGATAACTTTTACAAAACATGATCATCTCATAAAACAACGTATATCACATCATGTCTTGACCATATCACATCACAACATGCCCTGCAAAAACAAGTTATACGTCCTCTACTTTGTAGTTGCAAGTTTTACGTGGCTGCTACGGGCTTCTAGTAAGAACCGTTCTTACCTACGCATCAAAACCACAACGATGTTTCGTCTAGTTTGTTGTTTTAACATTCAACAACGACCGGCCGTAGTCAAATTCGATTCAACTAAAGTTGGAGAAACAGACACCCGCCAACCACCTTTATGCAAAACAAGTTGCATGTCTGTCGGTGGAACCGGTCTCATGAATGTGGTCATGTAAGGTTGGTCCGGGCCGCTTCATCCAACAATACCGCCGAATAGAAATAAGACGTTGGTGGTAAGCAGTATGACTATGATTGCCCACAACTCTTTGTGTTCTACTCGTGCATATCATCTACGCATAGACCTGGCTCGGATGCCACTGTTGGGGAACGTAGCATGCAATTTCAAAAATTTCCTACACTCACGCAAGATCTATCTAGGAGATGCATAGCAACGAGAGGGGGAGAGTGTGTCCACGTACCCTCGTAGATCGAAAGCAGAAGCATTTGACAATGCGCTTGGTCTAGTCGAACTTCTTCTCGTTCCGACCGATCAAGCACCGAACGTACGACACCTCTGAGTTCTGCACACGTTCAGCTCGTTGACATCCCTCGAACTCTTGATCCAGGAAAGTGTCGAGGGAGAGTTCCGTCAGCACGACAGCGTGGTGATAGTGATGGTGAAGTGATCCGCGCAGGGCTTCGCCTAAGCACTACGTGAATATGACCGGAGGCGTAAACTGTGGAGCGAGGCACCGCGCACGGCTCACATTGTTTGTTGTGTGTTCTAGGTGCCCCCTCCCCACATATGTCAGGACCGGATTTTCGGGATATTAATTCTCCAGAAAATGGCCCTTGTGCTCACCAGCCCCAGGATTACTGTTAGCTGATGAGGCACCAACTTGATACAAGAAATTCCAAGCAAGTACAAAATATGTAGTACAAGACCATTGTGGCCTATGAGTACAACACTTGGTTTCTAGTGGTTGATGGCGGAAGCGGTTTGTGGTTCATCTGCGTCTATGGGACTCCATTTCCCACAAGAACAGCTGACCAGGATAACTCCTATCTTCGCGAGGCTGCTATCACCTTTACATGGGTTCCGGGGCTGTCGTCGTAACGCTCCTCTCCACGCAAGAAATCTGGCCAAGACAATAGCCAGGGACAAGCCAATGAGTACGTTTGAATGTACTCGCAAACATCAGGAACACGGGTATAATATATCAAGTGGTAAACGTGCTCTGAAATATTTTGTGATCACAACGTCTGTCACGAAATATACGAAATTCATGATGCACGCATGTGGGTAAAAATATGAGTATGCAATATAGAAATAAAATGCAGTGATCGAGTGTCAGAAATGACTCCTCAAAAAAGGGTACAAATAAATTAACAATGCCGCAGTCGGGTGTCTGGGCGACACCACATAAAGGGCTTATAAATAAAAGAAATAACAAACATGCCACAGTCGGGCGTCTATGCGACACCACATAAAGGGCTTATAAATAAAAGAAATAACAAGCATGCCACAGTCGGGCGTCTGAGCGACACCGCATAAAGGGCTTACAACATAAAGAAAATAGCAGCCATGCCACAGTCGGGCGTCTATGCGACACCACATAAAGGGCTTATAATAGAATAGTTGCAGTGGGTATCCAGGAGGTAGAACCGTCCCAGGGATACTCAATAATTCAAATAATGCAAATGGTTAGTTCATAATAATAGTAATCATAATCATCACCAAGTCACAGTTCATAATCAATCTTCTGGCTTAGCAGTTTTTCCTCCGAAGACCGACACTAAGACCGACACTTGACCTATCCCAGACTGTAGTCCTTAACCATGGACACGGCTATTCGAATAGATGTATAATCTCTGCAGAGGGTGTACTCTTTACCCATGGGTAACGGATTTCTTTAGTCCATCGGGACTAATTCCGTCTACGGTCTTTTGATTGAAAACACGCCTGACCTGCACACACCAGCTTAACTTACCGGTGTCTGGAATCACCCACAACACCTGTCAAGCAAAACTCTAAGTGGGGAGGCTACAACCTCGACGTAGCATGGGATCAAATTTATATCGCGTGCTCTAAGGGGTGCCCCCCTCTTGGTCCCAACCGGAAACACCCATGCCCTCGGACCGGATGACAGGCTTTAATCCATGGCCATGGGACCCTCATCACGGCCTCTCTATACGGTGTGTGCTAGGACGGGGTTGACAACTTACTGAACTGTACCCTACTTGTGGCAGGGACAAGTGGTAGTACGAAGCAAGTATGGGGGTTACTGGAACAAGACTCGATCTATGGCCGACTCAGGAGGTTCAAGTGTTCCCTGCATGATTAGCATAACAAAAATATTTCCAATAACACATAAGTTTAACACTCATCAAGCCCCACCATGCCATACCGGACATACTCGTCTCAACGAGGGACTAAGGACAAGCTTGCGTCTACCCAAGACCGCGACTTTCCCGACTTCCTTCCGGCATGCATGAGAAGCTTACGAGGACGGTCACTATCACCATCATATCCATTTATAACAGCAAAGGGAAAACTCCATTTTTCACTCATGCGTATGATCTTACCGTCACATAAAATAGCGTATGCTCCAAGTCAAGGTGATGTTGTAACTGTATCAACAACATCCAAAAATATTAAGCCAGGGTTCAGAATGCTTGCCTTCAAGTGTATGCATGTGGGGGTGCATTTTTTGAAGGTTGCCTTTCCTCCAAAATCCTATTTTGGGAAATATTCAAATAACACACATTTCAAATACAGTACAAAAAGTTGTCCCAAATATTTTTGAAATAAATCTTAAAATAAAGTAGATGAAATTTGAGAGAGGTAGGAAAAAGAATCAACTCATTTGGAGTTTTATTTTAAAAGTTATAGCCAGTCAAAGATTAGTCAAACTTCTGTTTTTAAATAAAACCAAAAAAGAAAACGCTTCAAGGAAAATACGCTTTCAAAGCAGAGGTGGCGTACTCCGGACTTTGCGCTTTCACTTAACAAAGAGGACGGGGGAGCGGGTCACTGACAGTGGGTCCAGGGGGCCCACTGGTCAGGTTTGACTGGTCTCCCTCTCCCTCTTCTCTCTCTGCCCGAACGGGGTGGGGCTCCGGCGATCGCCGTCGGCAAATAGCAGCTCCCCACGGGGCCCCGAGGGCAGGGATGGATCCGCCAGGCCGGGGCGGTCCTCCCGGTGGGCGCTAGGCAGGTGGGGACGGAGGAAGTCACCGGCGGCGAGCTCCGCGGCGGACGGAGGTTCGGGAGCAAAGTGAGCTTCGGGCTATGGTGGGCCTTGGTCGTGGCTGAGGCGCTAGGCAGCTCCGCAAGGCTATGGGGAGCGTTTGGTGGCGTTGGATGGGCGGGGGAGGGCCTGGCTGCGACGTATTGCACCAGAGTTCGGCGGCGGCCGAACTGGCCGGAGACGAGGAAGAAGGACCCTCCCCGTCGATTGCTGGCTAAGGGGAAACTATGGGGGTGGCCTGGGGTTGCCTGAGTGCTCGGAGGAGCACGGGGCCTCCTTTTATAGCGCGACGGGGCTGGCTCCGCGGCGGTGGATAAGAACGATGACGAGTCGCCGTTGCTGTAGCTGCAGGGCGTCATGGCGGCGACGAGCGCGTGCCGACGAGCATGTGGATGAGCTCGGGCTGTACACAGGGGACAGCTGGCAAGCGCGGGTGGCTTGGGCGGCGCCGTCCACGGCAGAGCCCGCTGCCGACACCGGCGTACCGCCAAGGGAGCCCTGACGGCGGCGCTGTAGGGCGCCAGGGAGGCTTGGAGGTTTCCGGTGAGTGGGTGAGTGCATGGCGCGGCTCTGCAGGCGAGCTGGGGCCAGTGACGGGACGCGTCGACCCGAGCGCACGCACGTGCAAAACGCGCGCTCTGGCCGCGCCCAGAGCACGCACACCAGGTGTTCGACGAAAAGCCAGCGCGCTCTAGAGTGCTTGTGTGATGCGGTAGTTAGCAGGCCAGGGTTAGGGATAGCTAGGAGGTTAGTGGACATGCTGGATGGGTCAGGGGCCCAAGCTCACAATGCAAACTAGAAATCATGCCAAAACTGTCCCTGCACACAGGGTGTTCGACAGAATGCCATGGGCATCTAGGCAACTCTTGGGGTGGCCAAAAATCTCCAGATCCTAGTCTCTTTAGGAGCTAAAGAATGTGGTAAGGTGAGTTTGGCAAAGACAGAAATTTGTTAGTGCAAGTTTTTGAGAAAACCAGTTTTGGGCAGAAACTAAAGGCTATTATTGCATGCACCAACAATAATCCAATGGGTCCAATCTCCTGGACTTAAGGGTTTGGTAGGGAGGACTACAAGTAGGAAAAATCTCATGGGCACTAGAGCAAAATAAAACAGAGTTGCAGTACAAATCACCAAACTGGACCAGAATGAAGATGAGGTTGATTCACTCAAATTTTTCGAAGAACATCACTGGGTTTTAGCATAAGGTTGAATTATATGCATCTACTGACATCTCCAAACACTTGGAAGAATTTTTGGAAGAATATTTAAATAGGTTGTAGTGCAAAAATGCCTACTGGACCAGATTTGAAAAATTGATGTAGAGCTCAAAATCTCAAATGACCAAAGGATTTTTTTGCATAAAAGTGATGTGGAAACCTCACATGACATCCCCAAATTTTGGTGAAAATTTTAAAAGCATTTATCAAATGGTTGCAGTGCAAAAGGGGCTCCAAATTTATGAAAGATCATTTTAAAAGAATAAAGCTCATGAAAAACAATTTATGCAAATAAATCCACTAATAAAGAATTGTTTTATTTAGAGAGCATACAAGACCAAAAATACTTTTGAAAAGTTTCTATTTGAGGTAAAAACCCACAATATTAAAGAGAAGAGGGGTTCTGAAATCAAAGGAGAAATCCAGGAAAATAAAAAAAATAATTTCCTGGCAAAATTTTACTTAATAAAACAAGGTCAAAATTTTGGGGTGTTACAACATATATATAGGTGGGAGGGGAGGGGGACAGCCACGGGGCGCCCCAAGTAGGAGGAATCCTACTTGGGGGCCTCCTCCAATTCGGCCTCCCCCTTTCCTTATCCCGGAGGGGGGAAGGAAAGAGGGGAGATGGGAAAGGAAGGGGGAATCCTATTCCCTCTATTTCATTTCCTCCTCCCCTTTTCCTTTCTCCACTTAAGCCGGCCCATATGGGGGCGCACCAGCGCCTTAGGGGCTGGTGTGTCCCGCCCTTGGCCCAATAAGGCACATATCTTTGTCGGGAGGTGCCCGGAACCCCTTCCGGTGACCCGATACGTACCGATACCCCCAGAACACTTCCGGTGTCCGAATACTATCATCCTATATATGAATCTTTACCTCTCGACCATTTCGAGATTCCTCGTCATGTCCATGATCTCATCCGGGACTCCGAACAATATTCGGTCACCAAATCACATAACTCATATAATACCACTGTTCAAGAAATCTTCCGATTCACCGATTAATCTTCCGATTTATCGCTAATCGGGGGGTGACCGATAAGATTATGCCTTATCTTTTCCATCTATCTTTTGGACCGATTTATCGTTCTGACAAGCGATTTATCGGGAATCTACCGATAAATCAGACCTATTCATAGCACAATGTTTGCAAAAACTTTTTTTATTTATGCTTTGTGGACCTTGTTACTCAATATGTAGTATTGTCCTATTTTGTTTGTCATTATACGAGGATTCAAAGGATAGAAATTAAGGTAACAATTCTGTCGTATATTATTTTGGTGTTGAATATAGCGTATTTTAGTGTTTGGAATCTGATATTTGCAAAAAATATCCAATTAATAGTCGACCGATAAAATCAATTAATTGGCAGATTTCCGATTAATCTCTATTCCCTAGCTGACCGAGATGATAACGTTAAGCGATATCCTCAACATTGTATAATACAAATTCGTCATTGAAACATTAAGCGTGCGGACCCTACGGGTTCGAGAACTATGTAGACATGATCGAGACACATCTATGATCAATAACCAACAGCGGAACCTGGATGCTCATATTGGTTCCTACATATTCTACGAAGATCTCTATTGGTCAAACCGCAATGACAACATACGTCATTCCCTTTGTCATCGGTATGTTACTTGCCCGAGATTCGATCTTCGGTATCTTCATACCTAGTTCAATCTTGTTACCGGAAAGTCTCTTTACTCGTTCCGTAATGCATCATCCCGCAACTAATTCATTAGTCACATTGCTTGCAAGGCTTATCATGATGTGCATTACCGAGAGGGCCCAGAGATACCTCTCCGATACTCGGAGTGACAAATCCTAATCTTGATCTATGCCAACCCAACAAACACCTTTGGAGATACCTGTAGAGCATCTTTATAATCACCCAGTTACGTTGTGACGTTTGATAGCACACAAGGTATTCCTTCGATATCCGGGAGTTGCATAATCTCATAGTCAAAGGAATATGTATATGACATGAAGAAAGCTATAGCAGTAAAACTGAACGATCATTATGCTAAGCTAACGTATGGGTCTTGTCCATCACATAATTCTCCTAATGATGTGATCCCGTTCATCAAATGACAACACATGTCTTTGGTTAGGAAACTTAACCATCTTTGATTAGCGAGCTAGTCTAGTAGAGGCTTACTAGGGACACGGTGTTTTGTCTATGTATCGACACATGTATCAAGTTTCCAGTTAATAAAATTCTAGCATGAATAATAAACAATTATCATGAGATAAGGAAATACAAAATAACAACTTTATTATTGCCTCTAGGGCATATTTCCTTCAATAACGTATGTTGTCATTACGGTAGGACCGACAAAGATCTTCGTAGAATATGTGGGAACCAATATGAGCATCCAGGTTCCGCTATTGGTTACTAACTGCGGAGGTGTCTTGGTCATGTCTACATAGTTCTCGAACCCATAGGGTCCGCACGCTTAACGTTCGATGATGGTTTTGTATTATATGAGTTATGTGATTTGGTGACCGAATGTTGTTCGGACTCCCGGATGAGATCACGGACATGACGAGGAGTCTCTAAATGATCTATAGGTAAAGATTGATATATAAGGCGATGGTATTCGGACACCGAAAGAGTTCCGGGGGTACCGGGTACATATCGAGTCACTGAATGGGGTTCTGGGCAGCCCCCCGGCAACTACATGGGCCTAATGGGCCAAGAAGGGGGAAGGAAAGAGGAGAAGAGAGAAAGGAAGGGGAGGGATTCGGCCTCCCCCTTCCTTCCCTCCTCCCTCCTCGTTCCTTCCCCCTCCGGGAATTATGGTAGGGGGTGAATAAGACTAGGACCCCAAGTAGGATTCCTCCTACTTGGGCGCCCCCTTGGTTTCTCCCTCTCCCTCCCACCTATATATATGAGGGGGGGTGCCTAGAACACACAACAACATCGGTTAGCCATGCGCGGTGCCTCCCTCCACAGTTTACGCCTCCGGTCATATTCACGTAGTGCTTAGGCGAAGCCCTGCGCGGATCACTTCACCATCACCATCACCACGCCATCGTGCTGACGGAACTCTCCCTCAACACTTTGCTGGATCAAGAGTTCGAGGGATGTCAACGAGCTGAACCTGTGCAGAACTCGGAGTTGTCGTACGTTCGGTGCTTGATCGGTCGGAACGAGAAGAAGTTCGACTAGACCAAGCGCATTGTCAAACGTTTCCGCTTTCGGTCTACGAGGGTGCGTGGACACACTCTCCCCCTCTCATTGATATGCATCTCCTAGATAGATCTTTCGTGAGCGTAGGATTTTTTTTGAAATTGCATGCTATGTTTCCCAACACTTCTTATGATGTGTATTACCGAGAGGGCCCAGAGATACATCTCCGATACTCGGAGTGACAAATCCTAATCTCGATCTATGCCAACTCAACAAACACCTTCGGAGATACCTGTAGAGCATCTTTATAATCACCCAGTCACGTTGTGATGTTTGATAGCACACAAGGAATTCCTCCGGTGTCCGGGAGTTGCATAATCTTATAGTCAAAGGAATATGTATTTGACATGAAGAAAGCAATAGCAATAAAACTGAACGATCATAATGCTAAGCTAACGGATGGGTCTTTTCCATCACATCATTCTCCTAATGATGTGATCTCATTTTCAAATGAAAACTCATGTCCATGGTCAGGAAACCTTAAGCATCTTTGATCAACGAGCTAGTCAAGTAGAGGCTCACTAGGGACACGGTGTATGTTTATATATTCACACATGTATTTAGGTTTTCGATCAATACAATTCTAGCATGAATAATAGACCTTTATCATGAATAAGGAAATATAAAATAATAACTTTATTATTGCCTCTAGGGCATATTTCCTTCATGTTGCACTATCATTATCAACTTTGCATCTTTTGGCATCAATATTATGAATATGTGTATCACTACGATCGAGATTCAACAAGAATAGACCATTCATCAAGGGTGCATGACCATAAAAGATATTACTCACATAAATAAATAAACCATTATTCTCCCATTTAAATGAATAACTATCTCATAATAAACAAGATCCAGATATAATGTTCATGCTCAACGCTGGCACCAAATAACAATTATTAAGGTCTAAAACTAATCCCGAAGGTAGATGTAGAGGTAGCGTGCCGACGGCGATCACATTGACCTTGGAACCTTTCCCGACGTGCATCATCACCTCGTCCTTAGCCAATCTTCGTTTATTCCGCAGCTCCTATTTCGAGTTACAAATAAGAGCAATCGAACCGGTATCAAATACCCAGGCGCTACTACGAGCATTAGTAAGGAACATATCAATAACATGTATATCAAATATACCTTTGTTCACTTTGCCATCATTCTTATCTGCCAAGTATTTGGGACAATTCCGCTTCCACTGACCATTCCCTTTGCAATAGAAGCACTCAGTTTTAGGCTTGGGTCCAGCTTTGGGCTTTTTCAAGGGAGCAGCAACTTGCTTGCCATTTTGCTTGAAGATCCCTTTCTTTCCCTTGCCCTTTTTCTTGAAACTAGTGGTCTTGTTAACCATCAACACTTGATGCTCCTTCCTGATTTCTACCTCCGTCGATTTCAGCATCGCGAAGAGCTCGGGAACCGTTTTCGTCATCCCTTGCCTATTATAGTTCATCACAAAGCCTTTGTAGCTTGGTGGCAGTGAAGAACTCTGTCAATAACGCTCTCAACTCCAAGATCAATTCCCAGCTAAGTCAAGTGGTTATGATACCCAGACATTTTGAGTATGTGTTCACTGACAGAACTGTTCTCCTCCATCTTACAGCTATAGAACTTGTTGGGGACTTCATACCTCTCAACCCGGGCATTAGCTTGAAATATCAACTTCAGCTCTTGGAACATCTCATATGCTACGTGGCATTCAAAACGTCTTTGAAGTCCTGGTTCTAAGTCGTAAAGCATGGCACACTGAACTATCGAGTAGTCATCAGACCGCATTTGCCAGGCGTTCACAACGTCTAGATTAGCAGTAGTGGGTCTGTCACCTAGCGGTGCATCAAGGGAACAATTTTTCTGTGCAGCAATGAAGATAATCCTCAAGTTACGGACCCAGTCCGTGTAGTTGCTACCATCATCTTTCAACTTAGCTTTCTCTAGGAATGCATCAAAATTCAATGGAACGGTAGCATAGACCATTGATCTACAACATAGATATGCAAGAAATATTAAGACTAAATTCATGATAAATTAAGTTCAATTAATCAAATTACTAATGAATTCTCACTTAAATTAACATCCCACAAGTTATCTAAATGATACAGGATCCAAATCAACTAACCCATGTCCGATCATCACGTGATATGGGGTAGTCATCATTGGTGAACATCTCTATGTTCATCATATATACTATATGACTCATGTTCAACCTTTTGGTCTCCAGTGTTCCGGGACCATGTCTGTACATGCTAGGCTCATCAAGTTTAACCCAAGTATTCTGCATGTGCAAAACTGTCTTACACCCGTTGTATGTGAATGTAGAGTCTATCACACCCGATCATCATGAGGTGCTTCGAAACGATGAACTTTGGCAATAGTGCATACTCAGGGAGAACACTTTTATCTTGAAATTAAGTGAAGGGATCATCTTATAATGCTACCGTCATTCTAAGAAAAATAAGATGCATAAAGGATAAACATCACATGCAATCAAAATATGTGACATGATATGGCTGCTACCTCTTGAGCACTGCATTGGTTTTCCCTTGAAGAGGAAAGGGTGATGCAGCAAAGTAGCGTAAGTATTTCCCTCAGTTTTTGAGAACCAAGGTATCAATCCAGTAGGAGGCTACGCGTGAGTCCCTCGCACCTACACAAAACAAATAAATCCTCGCAACCAACGCGATAAGGGGTTGTCAATCCCTACACGTTCACTTACGAGAGTGAGATCTGATAGATATGATAGGATAATATTTTTGGTATTTTTATGATAAAGATGCAAAGTAAAATAAAAAGCAAAGGAAATAACTAAGTGTTGGAAGATTAATATGATGAAGATAGACCCGGGGGCCATAGGTTTCACTAGTGGCTTCTCTCAAGAGCATAAGTATTTTACGGTGGGTGAACAAATTACTGTTGAGCAATTGACAGAATTGAGCATAGTTATGAGAATATCTAGGTATGATCATGTATATAGGCATCACGTCCGAGACAAGTAGACCGACTCCTGCCTGCATCTACTACTATTACTCCACACATCGACCGCTATCCAGCATGCATCTAGAGTATTAAGTTCATAAGAACAGAGTAACGCCTTAAGCAAGATGACATGATGTAGAGGGATAAATTCATGCAATATGATAAAACCCCATCTTGTTATCCTCGATGGCAACAATACAATACGTGCCTTGCTGCCCCTACTGTCACTGGGAAAGGACACCGCAAGATTGAACCCAAAGCTAAGCACTTCTCCCATTGCAAGAAAGATCAATCTAGTAGGCTAAACCAAACTGATAATTCGAAGAGACTTGCAAAGATAACCAATCATACATAAAAGAATTCAGAAGATTCAAATATTGTTCATAGATAAACTTGATCATAAACCCACAATTCATCGGTCTCAACAAACACACCGCAAAACAAGATTACATCGAATAGATCTCCACGAGAGAGGGGGAGCACATTTTATTGAGATCCAAAAAAGAGAGAAGAAGCCATCTAGCTACTAACTATGGACCCGAAGGTCTGAGGTAAACTACTCACACTTCATCGAAGGGGCTATAGTGTTGATGTAGAAGCCCTCCGTGATCGATGCCCCCTCCGGCGGAGCTCCGGAACAGGCCCCAAGATGGGATCTCGTGGGTACAGAAGGTTGCGGCGGTGGAATTAGGTTTTTGGCTCCGTATCTGATCGTTTGGGGGTACGTAGGTATATATAGGAGGAAGAAGTATGTCAGTGGAGCAATAGGGGGCCCACGAGGGTGGAGGGCGCGCCCTAGGGGGTAGGCGCGCCCCCCTACCTCGTGGCTTCCCTGTTGGTTGCTCGACGTAGGGTCCAACTCTCCTGGATCATGTTCGTTCCAAAAATCACGTTCCCGAAGGTTTCATTCCGTTTGGACTCCGTTTGATATTCTTTTTCTGTGAAACTCTAAAATAGGCAGAAAAACAGCAATTCTGGGCTGGGCCTCCGGTTAATAGGTCAGTCCCAAAAATAATGTAAAAGTGAATAATAAAGCCCAATAATGTCCAAAACAGAAGATAATATAGCATGGAGCAATCAAAAATTATAGATACGTTGGAGACGTATCAATGGCCATCATCATCTTGTGCTTTTGATCTCCATCTCCAAAGCATCATCATGATCTCCATCGTCACCGGCTCAACACCTTGATCTCCATCATAGCGTCAGCATCGTCTTGCCAACTATTTCTTCTACAACTATTGCTAACACATAGCGATAAAGTAAAGCAATTACATGGGCTTAGTGATTGACACGCATGTCATACAATAATTAAAGACAACCCTAAGACTCCTACCGGTTGTCGCACTCATCGACATGCAAGTCGTGAACTTATTACAAAACATGATCATCTCATACAGCCAATTTATGCGCACTATATATTCTTCTATCATGTTCTGAATAAATAATACCTTACCACCTTTTAAGCAGGATATGTTGGATGCATAGTGAATGATCTGTATGTTACTAAGCGTACCAAATTTCAATGGAAGGACTTGAAGCATGTCATAAACTTTGTTGATAATCTGACAGAGATAGCACAGCGTATGAACGCTGGATTTTGGATGGGATTAATTAGACCTATGGTTCACACACTGAACAAGACCAATTGTGTGCACAAAACGCTGTTAAAAATTCTTATTTTAATGTTGATGCTCATAAACTATATATATCTTCAACGATATGTTACAATTTGTTTTTATTCTACATGTCAACAAAAATTGCCCCCTGTAGCAGTTCCTGGATCAATTTTTCGCGCGTGGTCGAATTACACTTGTGCCTGCTAATAACGCCAAAGTGATTGCAAGATACCGCATTTCCCGCAGAAATGGAACCATTCAAATTAACAAGTTCTCGCTTCTTGTGGCAATGCATCCATATTGGAAAATTGGAGACAGTGTTCTACTCATGCTCTACCAAGGCACATGAGGGCTCTTCCTTTTCATTGACGAGATGCTGAGTGGCCGTGATCAAGCTGCTTCCAGTGGATAGTTGTGGTTGTTGTCGCACACACATTGATATGGCTGCCCATTTCTGTTGTTCTACCTCATCGCAAACAGTTCGAATGGATTAATCGTGTGTCATGCATCGCACACACATTGATATGGCTGCCCGTTTCTGTTGTACTGCCTCATCGCAAACAGTTGGAATGGATTAACCGTGTGCCCTGCATCGCACACGCAACTAAAATCTAAATCGTGTTTGATGGCTCTGCCATCACAAACGTTTTGCACCTTTTTTGACGGGTTTTTTACACCACCGTTTGCGATTATTGCATCGCACACAGTTCCGTCAAAGGGTCTCTGATCGTAGTGTCGCGTTAGCAGTATCCTGCAGTAGTGTTGTCGTAAATGGTTATGTCGATGCAAGCTTTGACACTGATCCGGATGACTCTAAGTCGCAAACCGGATACATATTTATATCGAATGGTGGAGTTGTCAGTTGGTGTAGTTCCAAACAGAGCGTCGTGGCGGGATCTACGTGTGAAGCGGAGTACATAGCTTCTTCGGAAGCAGCAAATGAAGGAGTCTGGATGAAGGACTTCATATCCGATCTAGGTGTAATACCTAGTGCATCGGGTCCACTGAAAATCTTTTGTGACAATACTGGAGCAATTGCCTTGGCGAAGGAATCTAGATTTCACAAGAGAACCAAACACATCAAGAGACGCTTCAATTCCATCCACGATCAAGTCAAGGAGGGAGACATAAAGATTTGCAAGATAAATACGGATCTGAATGTTGCAGACCCGTTGACTAAGCCTCTTCCACAAGCAAAACATGATCAACACCAAGACTCCATGGGTGTTAGAATCATTACTATGTAATCTAGATTATTGACTCTAGTGCAAGTGGGAGACTGAAGGAAATATGCCCTAGAGGCAATAATAAAGTTGTTATTTATATTCCCTTATATCATGATAAATGTTTATTATTCATGCTAGAATTGTATTAACCGGAAACTTAGTACATGTGTGAATACATGGACAAACAGAGTGTCCCTAGTATTCCTCTACTTGACTAGCTCGTTAATCAAAGATGGTTAAGTTTCCCGACCATAGACATGTGTTGTCATTTGATGAACAGGATCACATCATTAGAGAATGATGTGATGGACAAGACCCATCCGTTAGCTTAGCATTATGATCGTTTAGTTTTATTGCTATTACTCTTCATGACTTATACATATTCCTCTGACTATGAGATTATGCAACTCCCGAATACCGGAGGAACACCTTGTGTGCTATCAAACGTCACAACATAACTGGGTGATTACAAAGATGCTCTACAGGTATCTCCGATGGTGTTTGAGTTGGCATAGATCAAGATTAGGATTTGTCACTCCGAGTATCGGAGAGGTATCTCTGGGCCCTCTCAGTAATGCACATCACTATAAGCCTTGCAAGAAATGTGACTAATGAGTTAGTTACGGGACGATGCATTATGGAACGAGTAAAGAGACTTGCCGGTAACAAGATTCAACTAGGTATGATGATACCGACGATCGAATCTCGGGCAAGTAACATACCGATGACAAAGGGAATAACGTATGTTGTTATGCGGTTTGACCGATAAAGTTCTTCGTAGAATATGTAGGAGCCAATATGAGCATCCAGGTTCCGCTATTGGTTATTGACCGGAGATGTGTCTCAGTCATGTCTACATAGTTCTTGAACCCATAGGGTCCGCACGCTTAACGTTCAATGACGATTTGTATTATGAGTTATGTGTTTTGGTGACCGAAGTTTGTTCGGAGTCCCGGATGAGATCACGGGAATGACGAGGAGTCTCGAAATGGTCGAGAGGTAAAGAGTCATATATTGGAAGATTGTATTCGGACATTGGAATGGTTCCGAGTGATTTGGGTATTTTACCGGAGTACCGAGGGGTTACCGGAACCCCCGAGGAAGTAATTGGGCCTTATTGGGCCATATGGGAGAAGAGGAGGCACGCCAAGGGAGGAGGCGCCCCCTCCCCCATGGAGTCTGAATTGGACTAGGGGAGGGGGTGGCGCCCCCCTTGCCCTTTCTTACTCCCTCTCCCTTTCCCTCTTTCCCACTCCGGAAAAGGAAAGGGGAATCCTACTAGGACTTGGGAGTCCTAGTAGGACTGCCCACACTTGGCGCGCCCCTAGGGGGCCGGCCTCCTCCTCCCCTCCTTTATATACGGGGGCAGGGGGACACCCCAAGGCACAACAGATATTCTCTTAGCCGTGTGCGGTGCCCCCTCCATAGTTTACCACCTCGGTCATATTGTCGTAGTGCTTAGGCGAAGCCCTGCGCGGATCACATAGTTGCCACGCCGTCGTGCTGACAGAACTCTCCCTCGACCCTCTACTCGATCAAGAGCTCGAAGGACGTCGTCGTGCTGAACATGTGCTGAACACGGAGGTGTCGTACGTTCGGTACTTGGATCGGTTGGATCGTGAAGACGTTCGACTACATCAACCGCGTTAACATAATGCTTCCGCTTTCGTTCTACGAGGGTACGTGGACACACTCTCCCCTCTCATTGCTATGCATCTCCTAGATAGATCTTGCGTGATCATAGGAATTTTTTTGAGTTGCTACGTTCCCCAACACTTTGTGTGTGGGCAAGGGTAAAGGGGTGCAGCAGCCCCCTTGTGGGCTGGTGTGCTTCCCGCCTTTGGCCCATAAGGCCCACCAGTTACCGGTGGCCTCCCAGAACCCCTTCCGGCACTCTGATAAAGACCAGGTACATTCCGAAACCTTTCGGGTGACCAAATAGCATCGTCCTACATATAAATCTTTACCTACGAACCACTCGAGAGATGCTCATCATGTCCATGATCTCATCTGCGACTCAGAACAACATTCGGTCATCAACTCACATAACTCATATAATACTATATCGTCAACGAACATTAAGCGTGCGGACCCTACGGGTTCGAGAATGATGTAGACATGACCGAGACACCTCTCCAGCCAATAACCATTAGCGGGACCTGGATGACCATATTGGTTCCTACATGTTCTACGAAGACCTTTATCGGTTGAACCTTTATGACAACATACGTAATTCCCTTTGTCAGTCGGTATGTTACTTGCCCATGATTCGATCGTCGGTATCTCCATACCTAGTTCAATCTCGTTACTGGCAAGTCTATTTACTTGTTTCGTAATAAAGCATCTCATAACTAACTCCTTAGTCACATTGCTTGCAAGCTTCTTGTGATGCCGTATTACCAAGAGGGCCCAGATATACCTCTCCGATACACGGAGTGACAAATCCTAATCTCGATCCATGCCAACTAAATAGACACCTTCAGAGATACCTGTCGAGCATCTTTATGATCACCCATTTACGTTGTGACGTTTGATAGCACACAAGGTATTCCTCCGGTATCTGGGAGTTGCATGATCTCATGATGGAAGGAATATGTATTTGACATTTAAGAAAGCGATAGCAATAAACTGAACGATCATATGCTATGCAAACGGATGGGTCTTGACCATCACATCATTCTTCTAATGATGTGATCCCATTATCAAGTGACAACTCATGTCTATGTTTTGGACACCTTAACCATCTTTGATCAACGAGCTAGTCAAGTAGAGGCTTACTAGGGACACGATATTATTTTATGTATCCACACATGTATTTAAGTTTCCGGTCAACACAATTCTAGCATGAATAATTAACCTTTATCATGACGTAGGAAATATTATAATAACCATTTTATTATTGCCTCTAGGGCATATTTCCATCACTGGTCATGCGGCATGGTGACAGTTGGGTACGGATGTGGCTGCCTGTACTGCCAGTGCCAATGCGCCTAGTGCACCGATATGTGAAAACACTCCCTCATGTCGCGTGCAGGCGGCGGCGGCAGGACGAGCTAGCGATATGAGCTTGCTCTTGCCGCTGCTGCTAAAGAAGCCCATGGCACTAGGGTTTGCCTGTCTCCAGGGAGGGAGCACGCGGGCTAGATGTGGATGGCAATGGAAGTGGAAGCGCATGAGCCCCTCCCCCCACGCGTGGATTAAAAAAGGACGGCCTCAGGTATCTTCCACTCACTGGCACATGGGTCCCGAAGTAGGTGGCCGCGATAAATATGACCGCATGTGGTGGTTGGCCGGCCGACATGTCGGGCCGCGATGAACACTGAGGGGATGCGCGGCGTGTCCATTCCGTATCCGCGATGACGCAAACTAGACCCAAATTTGGGCCTAAAATGCATCGTCGTGGATGTCTAGCGGGCGCGTTTTGGTTGGGAAACATTTCTTGCCGGAGCGCCGGCTGTAACACCCCGAGTGTCATGCTACAGTAACCTTTGTGATTAACCTAATCATTTTTCCAAACAGTGCATAATCACCTTTGTTCAATATCCCATTTGAAATTCCAGTCAATTCAAATTCAAGTGAAGTTTGAAGTTGCTCAAAAGTTGCTGGAAAAATGTTCATCATTTGCCAAAATTCCATAACAATTATTTGTTAAGGAACACAACATCACTTTTGTGCAAGATGAGCATTAGCAATTATAACAGCACCAATTCAACATTTTTAAATGCTATCCTATTTATGAAGAATACCAAATGAATTCTTATGGTCTCCAAAATATTTGTGGCACTGTCTAAGATCACCAGGGAATAAAAGGGGCACTTCCCATATTTTTCCTAAGTAAATAGCATGCCCAATATTTTCTTACCCGTCTGTGTTTATTAAATAAAAAAACAGAAAGCAAAGAAGGAGAAAAAGGAGAAGAGAGAAGCCCCCCTTGCCCCACTTGGGCTTTGGCCCACCCGAACCAGCTGACCCAGCTAGGCCGGCCCACGCCCCCTCCCCAGTCGCTCTCCCCTCCCTCCTGGTCTCCTGATGCGCGCCGCTACATGCGCTCGTCGCTGCCCGACCACCCCGCCAGCAACACCGTGGGTGGATAAGAGCAACCACCCCTCCGGCTCCTCGAGTCCTCCCCCACCTACCTCCACCCACTCACCTCGTCCATTCGCCCCCCTCCTCCTAGCTCTTCCTTGCTCGCTCCCTCCACCACCGAGCGGATCCGCCGCTGCATGTCATCGATCTCGTGCCCTCCGTCGTCCTCGAGCCTCGCTGCGATGCCGTAGAGCTTCCCCGCCCCCGTATACATCGACCATGTTGACTCGTCGAAGCTCGGAGACGCTGTTGCGACCCCCACGAGCTTGTCTTCTACCTGCGGCTGCGGGCACTTCTCCGGCGAATGACTCCGATCTGCTGCTCCTAAGCGTTCACCGGGCCACCGTGTGCCCTCCCGGTGAGAACCTGCTCCTTTCATCTCTCTCTATGGTGTTGTTCGCCGCCCGTAGCCGCCGCTCCGCTTGCACCCGCACGCATCGCCACCGACGAGCTCGCCATCGTGGCCATCGCCACTGTCACGCGCGGCTGAGCCTCGCATCGAGCTCCTGGAGCTCGTGCGAGTCCAACGCCACCACTAGCGTGCCTCCTGCTATGCAGCTCCGATTCCACCGACACCGACCCCGTTGTTCGCCGGCGACGACCTAGCGCTCGGCACCAGCCATTTCAACTCGCGGTCGTGCCGTAGATCGATGCAGAACATTGCTCCCGTTCTAACGCGACCAAACGCCGTCATTTTGGCCGCCGAATGGCGATTTCCGACCACCCCTGCTGCGCGCCACCGCATGAAATGGTTATCCGAGTAACTCCGGCGCCGGCTTCCGACGTGGCGCCGCGTGGCCTCCTTTGTGAGGCTGACGTGTGGGCCCGGTGGGTCCTGTTGACTGGTTTGACCCAGTCAACTACTGACTGGGCACCCCGTGTGCCACTAACTTCCGGGCCCCACCGCTTAATTAGTCTAGTTAAAACATTTTCTAAAATAAACATACTTAATTATCCTAATCTGTCACTCACATGTGGGGCCCGTTAGCTAATTAGTCTTTTTTAGTTTTAATTAAAATCAGTTAAGCTTCTATCACTGCCATGTGGGACCCACTGGTCAGGTTTGACCTGGTCAGCCGCTCTGGTGACTGCTGACATCATCAACATGTCATGCTGACGTCATATTCCATTTCTATTAATTTAAATAATTTCAGAAAATGTTATAAACTTTAGAAAATCTTAGATAATAAATCGTAACTCGGATGAAAATGCTTTGTACATGAAAGTTGCTCACAAAAATCCAACGAATCCAAATGCGCGGTCTGTTCATCTGTCACGTGCCCCTAGCATGCTGAACATGGAACAATCCCCTCTCTTTCGTTTGTTCGAGAAAAGCCAACGCCGGGAAAACCTCTCTGGATGTTTTCCCTCTCCGTCTGCAACGTGTAGTACTGCGTTAGAACACCCCTAGCTATGCATATCGGCATGCCATGCTTAGTGATGCATCTGCTTCCTTATATTTACTGTTTCTTTCCCCTCTTCTCTCCGGTAGACCCCAAGACCGATGCTGCCCCTGTGATCGACTACGTCACCGACGACTCTTCTTCCTTTGCAGCAGAGCTTCCAAGCAAGCCCCCCCTTTGATCATTCCGATATCGACCATTCTATTCTCTTATGCTTGCATTAGATTTTGCTACTGTAACTGATTGCTCCTATTCTAATGCATAGCCTATTTTTGCTACCTTCTTTCATACCTTACCTGCTTATTCTAAACTGCTTAGTATAGGCTGGTTGGACATCCATCAGTGACCCACATCTTGTCCCGGTTGCCCCGCCTTATGTTTGATGACTCGATCAACGAGATCGACGTCCAGGCCCCGACACCGCACATCACCCCCCCCCCCTAGTTGTATGACTCTGCAGAGTTACTATCGAGTGCCGAGGGTGATACCTCATCAGCACTTCTGATGTTAACCCTGTAGTGTAGCTATTCGGTCGTGGTCATCGAGGGTGATTCCTCCTTGACCACTCCCGATAATGACTCTGTCGTGCAACCCCTCAAGTGTGGACCAACGAGGGTGATTCCTCCAAGTCCACCTTGATGGTTACATCAAGTGGGAATCCGTCGAGGGTGATTCCTCAGGTTTCCCCCTTGGTGTTAGACACATGGTTACTATGGTTACTATGACTTTACACCAAACCATGATCCTAAAGACGGGTCGGCCCTGAGGGGTACCCGCGCGAGCATATTTGCGAGTGATGAGGAGTCGGGTTGACCTGGAGGGTGCCCGCGAGATAATTACGAGGCGTGGCCGGGCATTCTTAGCCCTTGCCGCAAGTCCTCAAGATGGGGCGACGGGGTCACATCTTTCGTGAGTCTCTGCTTGTTACCGCATGTTCCTAATCCACTACAATTTGGATATTTGATCCGAGGGGCCTCTGGCCTGATAGCACTAACCATCACGTGGGCATAGTATGGGTGTTCTGTGTCGTATGCATCAGCCGAAGCTAAATAGACGTCATGCGACTGAGCGGCGCGCGCCGGGTTGGACCGTGTAAGCACCTGCCTTTTTAAGGAGGTAGCTAGGTCTGCTCACCGGCTAAGTACGCAACGTGCAGGAGCATCTGGGGCGATGGCCCAAGACCCCTGGGGGCATAGGTTTAGTCTGGCGTGCTGACCTCTCTATTAAGCCTAGGTCGGGTTGTGGCGTATTGTTTGGCCGAGGCCGGGCATGATCCAGTAAAGTGTGTCCGGCCAGAGTTAAGCGAGTGTGGTGGGTAAGTTGGTGCACCCCTGCAGGGAAGATGCATCTATCGATAGCCTGTCCTACGGTAACGGACACTCGAAGCTGTATCCCGATCGATACAATTAGAACTGGATACTTGTAATGAGAAATGGATAGTATGGCTCTGGGATTGCTTTCTCGCAGGGAGGCGAGGAAGAATCTCTGGGCGAGGTTGATAACACTACTACTACTTTACATTATGTTAATCTGTACTCTTCTAAATGTTGCAAGATGCTTAAAGATGCTAGTCTTCGATAGGACTAGGCCTTCTCTCTATTCTGGCATTTCTGCAGTCCAGTCCACATATACAGCCTCCCTTTGATAATGTTGCATATGTAGTGTAGATCCTTGCATGCTGAGTACTTCGGAGTACTCACGGTTGCGTTGCTTTCTTTTTCTCCCCATATTTGTTTGACGCAACCAGATGACGGAGCCTCGGAGCCAGTTGTCCTTGCCGACGACTACCACTACTTCCCCGAGGGCAGATACTACTACGAGTTGGCCAACGACCAGGAGTAGTTAGGAGGCTCCCAGGCAGGAGGCCTTGCCTTTCCGATCGTAGATGCTTTTGTGCTGGCCTTCTTAAGGCAAACTTGTTCAACTTATGTTTGTACTCAAATATTGTTGCTTCCGCTGACTCTTGTGTATTCGAGCTTATGTATTCGAGCCCTCGAGGCCCCTGGCTTGTAATATAAAGCTTGTATTATTTTAACTTGTGTCTAGAGTTGTGTTGTGGTATCTTCCCCTGAGTCCTTGATCTTGATTGTACATATTTGCGTGTATGATTAGTGTATGATTGAATCGAGGGCGTCACAAGTTGGTATCAGAGTCGACTTCCTGTAGGTTGTTGAGTCTAGTCACTACAAAAACCTTTTACTAACATGGTTGTGTGGCTTAGGATCTTTTATTCCTCGTCTATATTCTGGGACTCTGATCTCTCGTCTATTCGGGTTAAACATTTTACTAACTCTGACATTAGGCTCTCATACCCACTTCCTCCCGAAGAGCCCCGACATTTTCGATGATCGCTTGCTTCGCCAGAAGATTCTGCAGATACTCCTCGATGTTTCTCGAGACACTGTGCCAACTGCCTTGCAATTCCTGACCACCAATAATCCCCGTGAACAACATCCTTGCCGCTTGTACCTTCATCCCCAGTTGCTCATGTTATTACAAGATACCCCTAGTACTCTCCGTTGTTCCGAGAATCCTTTCTGCCTTTTGCTTTGCAGACTCTTTTTGCACTGCGGATAATTCACTTAACCGGGGTTCGTTCGTCCCCAATTGTTCATATGATTTCCAAAATACCTAAAAATGCTATCTGATCTTTCAAAATCCTCTTTAGCCTATTGCTCTTGATTCTCCTTGCCTGCTTGCATTAGGATTAATTCCATATGTCTAGCAATATTCTTTAAAATTATTTGTGATGGTCATTCTGTTCCTATGGATTCAGCGTGTGTGCGAATACTCGCAATCATCAATTAATCCTTGGAGATTTTATTTCCGGCTCAGACATCCTTCCAGATATGAGCTGGTTCTTGCCCAATCCATATTTGATCGGGTGCACCTCTAAGTCTATTCAACTTACCCACCTTTTGATCAGAGCCTCTGCTTTTGATCCTTCGTCTTGAAATCATAATTCCTTTGTACCCAGGCATCGAATCATTCAGACGTTTCTATAAGATGATGCCTTTGCATCCCCTTCTTCATCTGATTGATTACTGATACTCACATCAACTCTGTCGTAAATCGCCAGATCCATTGTTGGGTTGTTATCCGACAGTGTCCTTCACATCCAAAATCTTGTGAGTTTTTCCCTGATACATAATACCTTCGGTAAATTGTATCATCTTCTTTGACTTCGATACTCTGCTTTCGAACTCATATCTTTTGCTTGGTTGATGGTTGTAGAGATTCATAAAAATGCCCCGATGGGTTGAACTTATGCCTTCCATAATCCGTGTGAACCCGAGAGTTCTCACGAGTCTTACTCTTCTGACACTTCGCCAGATAAATCTTCTGCACTACAATTTCTTCGAAAACGAAGAGTGATTGAAAGGTTATGCATTGAAGAAGTGGGAGTCAACCTTGAACCTTTGTGTTCATGCCCACGGACCCGATGTAGAACCTATAATGGAAGCTGCTCATAAAAATAATTATTTCTTTGGTACAAGCTCATCTTGTATCCATGAATTGATCCTTTGCAATCGTGGTCCTGACCATATTTCCTCCTTGATTCCATTTACTGGATAAGTTCAAATGCTTATCCTCTGCAAATCATTTCCCCCGTCCAACCTCTACTCTGATTTACCTTCCGGCATTACACCTAGCACTAGTACAGCGAGCTGCTAAACAAATGGTTTTTAACCCCTTTCCGCGATGACATTTGGAACCGTCGCCAAGTGAGTGTGGGTGATAGGGGGTCTTTCCCACACGACCCAGAAACCGTCGGGGATATGCCCTCCTGGCACACACATTCGGCAAAATGAGGTCGTGTGCGACCGGCGAGCGCTCAAATATGGAAATACGTACAGTAGAGCTAAAAATACAATTATACGGCAAAATTGTTTCCGGTCGCAAGTACATCCCACACAGTCAGTCCCCACTAAACGTTTATGTTTGTATGTACATCCCACATAGTCGCTCCAAGGAAAACATTTCCGTTCACTGGTACATCACACACAATTTTTCCCGTTAAATTGTTTGCGTTATTGAATGTATCACACACGGTCCGTAGAAGAAACTGTGTGGCAAAGGCTGTCCATCACACACAGTTTTTATGTGGTAAACGTTTGCGCAAGGTGGCCTAAGGCAAACAGTTTTCAAGAGAAAGTCGTGTGTGATTGTTCATTGATCCAACACGGTTTATTCATATAAACTGTGTGTGTTGCCTGAGGTCATCACCCACGGTATTTTTTTCAACAACCGTTTACAATAGCAAAACCTAATTAGCAGGCTAATTCGCCATTAGCAGGCTAATTATCCGATTATTCATAATCCATTTATTAATCTAATTGACATTTCATATTAAGCACACAATATATTTCATTTTCATAATTGAAATACATCGGAGTACAACATCATATAGCTTCAGCACTCAGCTACCCCATTACACAACTACACCAGGACCAAGTTTCACATGCAACATCTATAACCTTTCGAAATTAGAATCATAGACGGTAGATAGACATATGTATCTCATCTGGAAAACTGCTGAAGCAGAAGGAGAATATTGAGCCTTCATTGATGTTGAAGGTCTTTTTAACATTAGGCCAGTGCCTGTGGATGATTGACCATCCATCCTTCATCCTCTTCAAGAACACTTCAGTATTGAACCGTGGGCGTTGTATGAATACCTTCCTCGTCTCCTGACCATACAAGTGGTTTGAGAGGTAATCATTAGTGAACTGCTTTGGAAAGGCCTGAAAACAAGGATGTGCATAAATATCTTCTATATATTGGAAATGGGGCAAAGGAATAAAAAGGGCAAGGTATAATAGTTAGTACCATCCTGTAGTGAACTGATGTCTTCTTCATTGTGCAGACAAAGATCTTGTTGTTTTTTGTCGCTAATTTCTTTATCCTAACAATCTTTCTGAGTTTCTTGACTTGACTGATATTCATGGACAACTCATTTCCCCATATGCAAAAAGGGTCGAACAGTGGGTCAAAACCTCTGACAGCAGGACCTACATGTGCAAGACCAAATTGTTAAAAACCTAAATATAAGAATGGTTCCTGCAATTGCACAATAATGTGCTATTAGACAACGGACCATGCACGTGCTAACCTCGATTGTAAACCTTAGTGCTTCCCATTGTTTCCCTGCAACACATATAAGGTAATTAGTCATCAGGTTAAGTAAGGGTTCGCATGCTATCAGTAAAATATGTTGATGAAAAATAAGCACATTGCAGATTCATCAGATTAATTCAAGCCATACGGAAAACCCATTTACCCAAACCAAGCATGATTAAGAACTAGGAAATATAGCACTTGTATATGTTTCTCCTGTATTAAGTGCAGCCAAATTCGATTTATTCCTCACATGCACAACAATACAAAATTCTACCCACGACAATTGGACATCGCATTGCAGAATTGAACCAAGCAGTTAACTAAACACCACAACAAATGAACCAACATTAACTGAGCACCACATTGCACAATATAACATACTCCTAATAGAAGATCAGACAGTTAACCAAACAGTTAACTACAGCCAATTATAGCAATTGTATTTGTTTCTCATGTATTTACTACAGACAAATTCAATTTATTCCTCACATGGTATACAATAACAGAATGCACCCACAACTATTGAACATCGCATTGCAGAATTGAACCAAACAGTTAACTAAACACCACAACACAAATGAACCAAACGTTAACTGAGCACTACATTGCACAATGTATAACCAAACCACGCATGCTTGACAACTTGGAAATATAGCAATTGTATTCGTTTCTCATGTATTTTGTAAAGATAAATTCGATTTATTTCTCACATGGAAGACAATACAAAATTGCGGCCTGAAGAATTGAACATCACATTTGCATAATTGAACCAAACAGTTAACTGAAGACGACAACTAATTAACAAAACACTTAATAAGTGAGCACCACACTGCATGACATATAGAACATATAAACTAGAGCAACAGACTGCATGGTGAAATTAGATAGCACAATTCACTAGAATTTGTGAAGGAAAGGCAGGAGCAGCACACGCAACGGGTAAACCAAGCATGCTTACCGGCGTAGCTAGCAAATGGCAAGGTGCTCCTCCAAGATCTGGGGTCGGCACGAATGGCAGCCATCGCGACCTCATCCGCGCGTGCGGCCGCGATTTGCTTCTCCGCTGCCAAATGCTCCTTGAGATCCTGGCTATACTGCGTGCACCATGGCTTAGGGCGGCACTTATTTGGTGGAGGGGTCGGTGATTTGGGTGGAAGGTGTCGCGCTCGCGCCGGCAGTCGGGGCATGTGGGATGTGGAAGGAGGAGGATGATGGGGGTCAGGTGTGGATTACCTGCCTGGATAGACGAGGCCGAGCAGCGTGAAGGAGGATGGGGGTCGGGTTTGAATTTTAGAACTTTTATCTGCAGTGAACATGCAACTATAGGTGTGTCGTCAAAAAAATTGGAATTACTCAGGGTTTGTTTGGATGTTTTTATATATTAACTTGGTTTTGTGCACAATTCTAATTTCAACTACATGCACATGCTCCAGTGCATATAAACGGGTTGAAAAATCAAATATGTGTCCTTGGTTGCATGCTTAGGTCCCATGCAAGAAATGGGAATGAATGTCATACACCCTGCCACTGTCACTCGGCCGCAAACATTGAGATACCTGGTTTTTAAATTCTAGTAAATCCAAAACTCGTTTGAAATTCATGAAACTTGGCATGCTATCATGGAGCGGCATCAACATGCCGTGGTAAAAAATTTGTCCCATGTGGGGCAGGTTTGGGTATAAGCTTCTCACAAACCAGAGCTTCTCACAACAAGCGTGATGGTTTTGGTAGGGAACGTGCCACCT
The DNA here is from genome assembly GCF_018294505.1 of Triticum aestivum. Taxonomy (NCBI): domain Eukaryota; kingdom Viridiplantae; phylum Streptophyta; class Magnoliopsida; order Poales; family Poaceae; genus Triticum; species Triticum aestivum. The sequence goes on along the minus strand of NC_057799.1, from coordinate 415,632,885 downwards.
TTGGGGACGAAACGATATTTGTTGCCTCTTATTGCTTTCAAAATATTTAGAGTGTCAACATAGAACAACAGGAGTGTTGTGTTCAATTTTGAAATTTTCCGGGGTTCGTTTGGACATTTTTATAAATTAACTGGGTTTTCCAGGCATTTTATGCACATAATTCAAATTTGAACTACATGCACATGGTCTAGTGCATATAAACTGGTTGAAAAATCAAATATGTGTCCTTGGTTGCATGCTTAGCTAGGTCCCATGCAAGAAATGGGAATGAATGTCACACACCCTGCCACCGTCACTCGGCCACAAACATTGAGAGACCTGGTTTTAAAATTCTAGTAAATCCAAAACTCGTCTAAAATTCATGAAACTTGGCATGCTATCATGGAGCGGCATCAACATGCCGTGGTAAAAAATTTGTCCCATTTGGGGCTAGTTTGGGTATAAGCTTCTCACAAACCAGAGCTTCTCACAACAAGTGTGATGGTTTCGATTGGGAACGTGCCACCTTTGGGGACGAAACGATATCCGTTGCCTCTTATTGCTTTCAAAAAATTTCGAGTGCCAACATAGAACAACAAGATGTTGTGTTCAATTTTGGAATTTTCGGGGTTCGTTTGGACATTTTTATACATTAACTGGGTTTTCCAGGCATTTTATGCGCATAATTCAAATTTGAACTACATGCACATCCGCCAGTGCATATAAACTGGTTGAAAAATCAAATATGTGTCCTTGGGTGCATGCTTAGGTCCCATGCAAGAAATGGGAATGAATCTCAAACACCAGGGCACCGTTGATTGCCGGCAAAACATTGAGATGCCTGGTTTTTAAATTCTAGTAAATCCAAAACTCGTCTGAAATTCATGAAACTTGGCATGCTATCATGGAGAGGCATCAACATGTCGTGGTAAATTTTTTGTCCCATTTGGGGCAGGTTTGGGTATATGCTTCTCACAAACCGAGCTTCTCACAACAAGCATGATGGTTTTCGGTAGGGAATGTCCCACCTTTGGGGACGAAACGATATCCATTGCCTTTATTGCTTTCAAACTTTTTTATCATGTCAACAAAGAACAAAAGGAGTGTTGTGTGAATTTTTGTGATTTTTCAGGGTTCGTTTGGACATTTTTATGCATTAACATAGTTTTCAATGCATTTATGTGCATAATTCAAATTTGAACTACATGCACATGCTCCAATGCATATAAATTGGTTGAAAAATCAAATGTGTGTCCTTGGGTGCATGCTTAGGTCCCATGCAAGAAATGGGAATGAATTTAAACACCAGGGCACCGTTGATTGCCGGCAAAACATTGAGATGCCTGGGTTTTTAAATTCTAGTAAATCGAAAACTCGTCTGAAATTCATGAAACTTGGCATGCTATCATGGAGCGGCATCAACATGTCGTGATGAAAATTTTGTCCCATTTGGGGCAGGTTTGGGTATATGCTTCTCACAAACCGGAGCTGCTCACAACAAGCATGATGGTTTTCGGTACGGAACGTCCCACCTTTGGGGACGAAATGATATCCATTGCCTTTGTTGCTTTCAATTTTTTTCTCATGTCAACATAGAACAACAGGAGTGTTGTGTGACTTTTTGTGATTTTTCGGGGTTCGTTTGGACATTTTTACGCATTAACTGAGTTTTCAATGCATTTATGTGCACAATTCAAATTTGAACTACATGCACATGCTCCAGTGCATATAAATTGGTTGAAAAATCAAAATTTGTGTCCTTGGGTGCATGCTTAGGTCCCATGCAAGAAATGGAATGAATTTCAAACACCAAGGCACTGTTGATTGCCGACAAAACATTGAGATGCCTGGTTTTTAAATTCTAGTAAATCCAAAACTCGTCTGAAATTCATGAAACTTGGCATTCTATCATGGAATGGCACCAGACATGATGTGGTATTTTTCGTGTCCAGTTTGAGAGAAGGCGCACTCGAATAATGACAGCCAACAAAGGCATTTTGAAAAAATAGCTGCCACTTTAATATCTCAAATGTTTGTATAATTCAAACCGTGTGTGTTCTGCTAACCATTCACGTGACGCCACGTGTCTTGGTTATAATGGTTGTAGGAGGTGTCGTGCGGACAGCTGCTTGACCTTGCCTGAACGGGAGGCATGTGAGCTTCGTCTGGTGCGCAGGCTGACCGAGAGGCATGCAAGCTGTCCTCGAATGCGCAGTCTCACCGGAAAGCGTGCGAGCTGTACGCTGCGCAGGCTCACTGGGAAGCGAGCCATTTGACTTCCATGGCGCCCACCTTGCTCGCATCCTCTCCATTAATGGCACCCAAGCCGTAGTTTAATTTGCTTTTTAAATATAAAATGCTCATAGCAAACGTTTTAGTTAGAACACCCGTATGCAAATCAACAGCTTCCCCAGGAAGCCAAGAGAAAATGTGCCGAGCAGGATTTCTGCAGCTCTTGATCGCAAACGTTTTAGATAGAACACCCATATGCAAAGTGAGAGCATTGCAGGATTTGTGCATCCCTTCAACGCAAACGGTTGTTTTGGATGACCCGTGTGCAACCACGTACAAACAATTTGGTAAGATTTGTCAATCCTTGTAACAATGTGATTTGTCAAAGTATGAAGCTAAAAATCACTAGCAGTATCTAATTTTTGCAACTAAAATTCAGTAATTAAGCTTAGATTTCATTCATAGATTACGCAGTCGTTCTTAATTTATACAAACAGTTCAACTCGACAGCTGAACCGACCAAACTTTTCCCCAATTGTTGCCAACCACGTACTGAAATAGCTAGTTCAACTATATATACTAGCTAATTTTAAGTATGTTGTAAAGTTCGACCACACATCTATAGTCAGATGAATTGAACAAAATAGCCCCTAAATACTACTACTACCACGGAGGGGTTTTGTGCTACTTCCGGCAGCCTCTCCTCTACTGAGCGCGCTCACCCGCTCAATAAGAGGCAGAGGAGGAGGAGGAGGAGCCTACCGACGAGCTGGACAAATGCAATACGGTGCCTGCCGCTGCTGCACTTTCAGCGACGCTCGCCAGCTCGAACGCCCATTGCCGCTCTAGACGATCCCTCTCGAAGTAGCCGGACTGCTCGTAGATCTCCTGATTCCTCGCCTCTGCGTCGGCGTGTGCTGCGGCCACGGTTGCGGTAAGGCTCTTTGCGTGCTCGACGAGGCGCTCCTCCTCCTCCTGCAGGAACTCGATGTAGCGCGCAAGGTCGCTGACGCACATGCGGGCCTCCACCTCTGCCTCCCGCCTTCGGGCCGCGGCGGCGGAGCGGGTGATAATCCGGACGGTTGACGGTGGGCTGGCGGCCACGACGGCCAACGATGGGGTGGCCCCACGACCACCACCTCCCGCCTTTGGGCCGCGGTGGCGGAGCGGGTGATGGCCACAGTGGCCGGCAGTGGGGTGGCCGCCATGATGGCCACCTCCCGCCTTCGGGCCGCAGCGGCGGAGCGGGAGATGGCCCTGGCTTTCGACGGTGGTGTGGTGGCAACGGCGGCCGGCAACAGCTGCCGATGGGCAGCGGCGGCGGAGCGTGTGGTGGGTGTTCCGCGCACACCCAATAGGGACGCCACGCGCACTACACTACGCCGGGGACTGCGCCGGCGCCGCGGTGTAGCCTCCTAGCTAGAGCTATCCTCTAATGACGGCGGAGTGGCTGAGCGACGACGACGGACCGGTGCCATTGGCGATTGTGGGAGAAGGAGACGAGATAAGCTACAGGGAGGGAGGGGAAAATGCGACGCGGGACTCGCCGGCCGTGAGGGTTTTTATAGCAGGCCGATAAGCATTGGGATTTTTTGGGATTTCACCGAGTTGGGCGGGAAGCTTGTGCGGGAACCTGCGAGGTTGCGCGGGAACGGGATCACCGAAGATTCATTGGCGCCACCATTTGGCCAAAAGAACGCCCCCGTGCGCTGCGCAAGCTTGCGTTGTAAGCCGTCTGCGGCAGGCGGGTGACAAGACATGCGAGAGGAGGACGAGAGGACACGTACACATACAGTTAATTAAAAAACATTTGCGATTTAATTACCTACTATACCCCCATCCTGGTTTATAAGTAGGATTTAACTCATAAAATACGAATGCATGTCGCCAAAGATTATATCGTTGGAGTCCTATTTGAACATAGTTTCCAGCTATACAATTTTTGTAACATGCATTAACACTTTTTTGGTTAAATTTAAGGTTATATACCAGCAAGCATTTGCCCGCAACACACACAGCTTATTCCATCACAAACAGCTCGGATGGATCCACTGTATGCCACGTATCGCACACGCAACTCTAATCTGATTCGTGCTTGATGTTTCCAACATCGCTCGCACAGTTCGTCTTATTTGGCACGTATCACTGTGTCGTCCTTTTCTCGTGTCCCTCGGCAAGCTCTGCTCGCCGTTAGGCGCCGCGGCGCGCTCTATCACGTCCGTCGGCGCGCTCGGCTTGTGGACAGCTTTTCCTTGCGCGTTCAACTGCTATATGCATATATATATATATATATATATATGGTTGCTCGCCGTTGAGGCGACCGCGGAGAGCTCTGCTCGCGTCCCTCCGCGCGTGCTCTGCCAGCGGTTGGGCGTGCGCATGATCACGTCGGGGGCCCCATATGCATGCGGTTGTGCCGCGCGCGGTGCCATGCAATGCAGTTACGTGCGGCACGATGGAGTTACGCGCTACAAATTAGAACTGCCATCAGGGCCTGCCGATATTCCTGGCCGTCCGGCTTCCCCTTTAATTCCCGCGGCCATTATAACCTTAGTCTCTTCAACCTTTCAATCGCGCCCCACAACACAACAAGCACACCCATGACGACACATAGAGAGGGGATGTCCAGCGGCGCACCAATGGAGTACGGTGAGCATAGAGTGGAGACCCACGCGAGGGAGACGGATCACTTGGTGGTGTACACCATCGACCCGGCCGTGGTGGACGACTATATCAACAACGTTGAGCAGTTGCTTGTTGGAGACAAGTACAAGGTGGTCGGCATCGACCTCCAGTACGCCGTCGGTCGTCCCGGCATAGATCAGAAGGTTGCCGTCGCCCAGTTGTGTGTGCGCCATCATGTCCTCATCTACCACTACTGCATGGCCACAGAGCCTTGCGACCGTTTCAACAGGTTTGTCAACAGCACTAACTACAAGTTCGCCACGGTGGAAACCACCAACGATGTAAAAGCACTTAGTGTTAAGGGCTTGGCCTGCAAGAACCTTGTCGAAATCCGTGACCACTACAGGGTCTGGGGCAGCATGAAGAAGGACTCCCTGTTCGAACTCGCCTCGGCCATCATCGACCCCTACTACGAAAAGATGAAGCAGGATGCCCAGAGAACAAGTCCCGTATCCTGGCACGGGGCCTGTATGCGGCAACTGGATGAATCTCACCTCAGGTTTGCGGCCAAGAGCGTGTACACATGAGATGCACAGGTAGATCGTTGACATGAGGAAGTGCCTCCTTACCCAAATCGACGAGCCCGGATCGAGCCACAAGCAGAGCAAGCGTCACAAGAAGTAGATGATGATCAGATGATCGTTTATGCTAGTTAATCATGCATGTAATATATAGTTTACTTTATTGGTGTGTGGAAATGTCATGTGTGTAGTAGCCACCTATGTAATTATGCATGTAATAGTTTACTTTGGTGTGTGCAAATGCCATGGTTGTAGTAGCCACCTATGTAAGTGGATGTTTAATTTGGTTATGCAAGCATGTCCTTATAAGTGTGTGTGTGTGTGTGTGTGTGTGTATGTTGTTGTTCTGTATGCAATCCCATCGCACAACACACACGTCTTATTAGCAGCAACCGTCTGTGTTATTATCGGTATTCACACACATTTCCGATTACAGACCTGTGTGCTGCGTATCACACACATCTTGTTCATTAGAACCATTTCTGTTCCCATGTCTCAACGTAAACAGTTCATCCGAGTGAAACACATGTCGTATATCGCACACACCTTTGATCTGGCTGGCCGTTTCCATTGTGTTGCCTAATCACAAACAGTTCATCCGAGTGAAACGTATGCTGTACATCGCACACCTTCATCTGGCTGCCCGTTTCTTTTGTTCCTCCTCATCGCAAATAGTTAATTGAGCTGAACTGTATGCCTTGCAGCGCACAGGCAACTAAAATCTGAACCGTGTTTGATGCATCGTCCATCGCAAACGTTTTGCACCTTTTTTGACGGGTTTTTTACACCACCGTTTGCGATTATGGCATCACACACAGTTTCGTCGAAGGGTCTCTGATCGTAGTGTCGCGTTAGCAGCATCCTGCAGTAGTGTAGTACTTGATACTGGGAAGTTTTACACCCCATCACATCATTCCTAGCCTGATCGGCTATATTTTTATCGTGTCAACTTTTAACTGTGCTACCTGGTCCTTATGCTCAGAGCAACTTCCGACGATGAGCTAAGCTTACGTCGATCTTCCTCATCTTATCATTTCACCTCGAACAACAAGCTTGACTTCGAGCTTGTGTCGAATCCGCGGTTCTCATAGCCTTTCACTTCATCCTTCCTTTTCTGCTCGGTGGCATCTTCATAGAGTCTCTCGACAAAATTTGTCGTGATCACCGTCAACACTTTGGCTGCTTCAGATATGTCAATTGAATTCATGGCTAGAAATACCATCCTTGCCTCTCGATGATTGTGTCAGCATCGACAACATTCTTGTCTTCCCCCCAACACAAACTTGATCATATTAATTTTGGGAATACATCCTTTTTGACATGTCGATGGATTGCTACTGAACCCATCGGCCATCTCCTCATCTTTTCCCTGATAAAATAGCATGATATGTTCTAAAAATTCTGATGGATCCTTTGTGTTCCCAAGGTCCGGCCTTTACCTGATGACCATGTCAATGCTATCCCAAAGCATGATTGTGGTACTCCGAACATCTTTAAAACCATTTGGAGGCACAATGCTAAATGTTTCTTGATCACTTATCCAAACACTGTTGTATAGGTAACGTCATGAATTTCCTCTCCCCTTTACCTAAAAGGTAATCTACTACCTTGTCATGGATGTCATCCTCTGCTTGTCCTTGGGAATAATATACTCATGATATTTGTGTTTAAACACATTTTCCTTTCCATTGTTCTGATTAAATTAATAATCACGTTTTCCTTTCCCTTGTTTTGTTTAAACCTTTCTTGTGATCTATATGATCTAAGCAGTAATATTCTTCTGCTTAAATAAACATCTAGGTGTACAACTCTTACAGTAAAACCCTGTTACTGTTGTTGTTGACATTCTGGTAACCACCGATGGACGAGAACTTTGCCTAATGGTCCGCCTTGTTCCAATGAGCAGGAAAATGGTTCTCTTCGTCCCTCACCCTTGGTACCAACGTTGATGCCAACATAACTGACAGGCTATCCTATGACATGCCTTGCTATCATATCCGTGCAAGGTGTCGCCGCTTTTCCTACTCTGAACACACAAGGTGGGCCCATAACCCATAGTTCCACAGGATCGAAACCTGACTCCCCTGTACAACCTTGATTCTGAAATATTCTTTGCACTTGGCTTCGCATGTAAATCATGATCTAACTTCCTCACCATGATTCATTCCGGTATCAGAGGCAACATTATGCCTCATTGCTTTGAACCCCTTGTTCACCTGTTATAGGCATCAGCTTGATGCCTACCTGGTTGAAACTTTTCGAACCTCCTTATAGCACTCTCGATTTGTTTCTTGGTGCTTCTAAAATCTCCTTCCTTGAGATAATTACCGGATGCCAATCCTTTCAAACATCTGTCATTATGTGTTTTTTCTTTATACCCTATTCATAAGTACGGTGGAGTTTCTGAAGAAAGGTTGACGACTTCATCATGATGCCCTGATGCCGTGAATTGAAGACATCAACGTTATGGATCAACCTCTTTGATGAGAGCAGCAAGAAAAGAAGATACGTTAGAATTTCGTAACCAATCCTTTTCCCCTTACTCCACCTCTTAAATCTCGGGACAAGATTTCTTGTAGTGGAGGAGAATTGTAACACCCCCAGTGTCATGCTACAGTAACCTTTGTGATTAAGCTAATCATTTTTTTCAAACAGTGCTTAATCACCTTTGTTCAATATCCCATTTGAAATTCCAGTCAATTCAAATTCAAGTGAAGTTTGAAGTTGCTCAAAAGTTAATGGAAAAATGTTCATCATTTGCCAAAAATTCCATAACAATTATTTGTTAAGGAACACAACATCACTTTTGTGCAAAGATGAGCATTAGCAATTATAACAGCACCAATTCAGCATTTTTAAATGCTATCCTATTTATGAAAAATACCAAATGAATTCTTCTGGTCTCCAAAATATTTGTGGCACTGTCTAAGATCACCAGGGAATAAAAGGGGCACTTCCCATATTTTTCCTAAGTAAATAGCATGCCCAATATTTTCTTACCCATCTATGTTTATTAAATAAAAAAACAGAAAGCAAAGAAGGAGAAAAAGGAGAAGAGAGAAGCCCCTCTTGCCCAATTTGGGCTTCGGCCCACCCGAACCAGCTAACCCAGCTAGGCCACCCACGCCCCCTCCCCGGTCGCTCTCCCCTCCCTCCTGTTCCCCCTGTGCCCGCCGCTACAGGCGCTCGTCGCCGCCCGACCAACCCGCCGGCAACGCCGCAGGTGGATAAGAGCAACCCCCCTCCGGCTCCTCGAGTCCTCCCCCACCTACCTCCACCCACTCACTTCGTACATTCGCCCCCTCCTCCTCGCTCTTCCTCGCTCGCTCCCTCCACCACCGAGCGGATCCGCCGCTGCACGTCACCGATCCCGTGTCGTCCGTCGTCCTCGAGCCTTGCTGCGATGCCGTAGAGCTTCCCCGCCCCCGTATACATCGACCAAGTTGACTCGTCGGAGCTCGGAGACGCTGCTGCGACCCCCACGAGCTCGTCTTCTACCTGCGGCTGCCAGCGCTTCTTCGGTGAATGACGCCGATCTACTGCTCCTAGGTGTTCACCAGGCCACCGTGTGCCCTCCCGGTGAGAACCCGCTCCTTTCATCTCTCTCTATGGTGCTGTTCGCCGCCCATAGCCGCCGCTCCGCTTGCACTCGCATGCATCGCCATCGACGAGCTCGCCGTCGTGGCCATCGGCACTGTCACGCGCGGCTGAGCCTCGCATCGAGCTCCTGGAGCTCGTGCGAGTCCAACGCCACCACTAGCACGCCTCCCCGTGCTGTGCAGCTCCGGTTCCACCAACGACCGACCCCGTTGTCCGCCGGCGACGACCTAGCGCTCGGCACCGGCCATTTCAGCTCGCGGTCGTGCCGTAGATCAACGCGGAACGTTGCTCCAGTTCGAACGCGACCAACCGCCGTCGTTTTGGCCGCCAGATGGCGATTTCCGACCACCCCCGCTGCGCGCCGCCGCGCGAAATGGTCGCCGGAGTAACTCCAGCGCCGGCTTCCGATGTGTCGCCGTGTGGCCTCCTCTGTGAGGCTGACGTGTGGGCCCGGTGTTTCCTGTTGACTGGTTTGACCCAGTCAACTACTGACTGGGCACCCCCTGTGCCACTGACATCCGGGCCCCACCGCTTAATTAGTGTAGTTAAAACATTTTATAAAATAAACTTACCTAATTATCCTAATATGTCACTCACATGTGGGGCCCGTTAGCTAATTAGTCTTTGTTTAGTTTTAATTAAAATCAGGTAAGCTTCTGTCACTACCATGTGGGACCCACTAGTCAGGTTTGACCTGGTCAGCCGCTCTGTTGACTGCTGACGTCATCAACACGTCATGCTGATGTCATATTCCATTTCTGTTATTTTAAATAATTTCAGAAAATGTTATAAACTTTAGAAAATCGTAGATAATAAACCGTAACTCGGATGAAAATGCTTTGTACATGAAAGTTGCTCAGAAAAATCCAACGAATCCAAATACACAGTCTGTTCATCTGTCACATGCCCCTAGCATGCTGAACATGGAACAGTCCCCTCTCTTTCATTTGTCCGAAAAAGCCAAACGCCGGGAAAACCTCTCCGCATGTTTTCCCTCTCCGTTTGCAACATGTAGTACTGCGTTAGAACACCCCTAGCTATGCATATCGTCATGTCATGCTTAGTGATGCATCTGCTTGCTTATATTTGTTGTTTCTTCCCCCTCTTCTCTCCGGTAGACCCCGAGACCGATGCTGCCCCTGTGATCGACTACATGACCGACGACTCTTCTTCCTTTGCAGCAGAGCTTCCAGGCAAGCCCCCCTTTGATCATTCTGATATTGCCCATTCTATTCTCTTATGCTTGCATTAGATTTTGCTACTGTAATTGATTGCTCCTATTCTGATGCATAGCCTGTTTTTGCTACCTTCTTTCATACCTTACCTGCTTATTCTAAAATGCTTAGTATAGGCTGGTTGGAGATCCATCAGTGACCCCCATCTTGTCCCAGTTTCCCGGCCCGCCTTATGTTCGACGACTCGATCAACGAGATCGACGTCCAGGCCCCGACACCGCACATCACCCCCCCCCCCGCCTTAGTTGTACGACTCTGCAGAGTTACTATCGAGTGCCGAGGATGATACCTCATCAGCACTTCTAATGTTAACCTTGTAGTGTAGCTATTCAGTCGTGGTCATCGAGGGTGATTCCTCCTTGACCACTCCCGATAATGACTCTATCGTGCAACCCCTCAAGTGTGGACCAATGAGGGTGATTCCTCCAAGTCCACCTTGATGGTTACATCGAGTGGGAATCCGTCGAGGGTGATTCCTCAGGTTTCCCCCTTGGTGTTAGACACACGGTTACTACGGTTACTATGACTTTACACCGAACCATGTTACTAAAGACGGGTCGGCCCTGAGGGGTACCCACGCGAGCATATTTGCAAGATAATTACGAGGCGTAGCCGGGCATTCTTAGACCTTGCCGCAAGTCCTTGAGACAGGGTGACGGGGTCACATCTTTCGTGAGTCTTTGCTTGTTACCGCGCGTTCCTAATCCACTAAGATTTGGATATTTGATCCGAGGGGCCTCTAGCCTGATAGCACTAACCATCATGTGTGCATAGTATGGGTGTTCTGCATCGTATGCATCAGCCGAAGCTTAATAGACGTTATGCAACTGAGCGGCGTGTGCCGGGTTGGACTGCGTAAGCACGTGCCTTTTTAAGGAGGTAGCTAGGTCTGCTCACCGGCCGCGTACGCAACGTGTAGGAGCGTCCGGGGCGATGGCCCAAGACCCCTGGGGGCATTGGTTTAGTCTAGCATGCTGACCTCTCTATTAAGCCTAGGTCGTGTTGCGGCGTATCGTTTGGCCGAGGCCGGGCATGACCCAGTAAAGTGTGTCCGGCCAGAGTTAAGCGAGCATGGTGGGTAAGTTGGTGCACCCCTGTAGGGAATAGAACATCTATCGACGGCCTGTCCTACGGTAACGAACAGTCGGAGTTGTATCCCGATCGATACAACTAGAACAGGATACTTGTAATGAGAAATGGATAGTATGGCTCTAGGATTGCTTTCTCGCAGGGAGTCAAGGAAGAATCTCTGGGCGAGGTTGATAACACTACTACTACTTTACATTATGTTGATATGTACTCTTCTAAATGCTGCAAGATGCTTGAAGATGCTGAAGATGCTGGTCTTCAATAGGACTAGGCCTTCTCTCCATTCTGGCATTTCTGCAGTCCAGTCCACATATACAACCTCCCTTTGATAATGTTGCATATATAGTGTAGATCCTTACTTGCTTAGTACTTCGGATGAGTACTCACGGTTGATTTGCTTTCTTTTTCTCCCCATATCTGTTTGATGCAACCAGATGACGGAGCCCCGGAGCAAGTTGTCCTCGCCGACGACTACCACTACTACCCCAAGGGTGGATACTACTACGAGTTGGCCGACGACCAGGAGTAGTTAGAAGGCTCCTAGGCAGGAGGCCTTGCCTTTTCGGTCGTAGATGCTTTTGTGCTGGCCTTCTTAAGGCAAGCTTTTTCAACTTATATCTGTACTCAGATATTGTTGCTTCCGCTGACTCTTGTGTATTCGAGCCCTCGAGGCCCCTGGCTTGTAATATAAAGCTTGTATTATTTTAACTTGTGTCTAGAGTTGTGTTGTGATATCTTCCCGTGAGTCCTTGATCTTGATCGTACACACTTGCGTGTATGATTAGTGTACGATTGAATCGAGGGCGTCACACCGGCCAAAGCGTTGCGCTGGACGCAAGTGGGCCTTGCGATCGCTGGATCATGCGAGTACCAGGCGACGGGAGCACCGCTAAAAAAGGCGATAGAAGCACTCTTATCCAAAGGTTTTCTTCATCAGCTTCTTCCCCATGTCGTGGACTCCAGGGGCACCCGCACCAGCACGCACCAGCCCCTGCCTGCATCACTGCACGCCGGTTCGACCGCTGCACACCAGATCGTCTCCGGCCGCGACCGTGGCACCCTCCGCCATGCGCGTGATCCCTCGCCCCCATTTGCAGCTCCCCGTTTGTCTCCCGCTGTAAGCACCTTATGTCCCTGAAGGCTGAAGCTTTTTCCACCAAGGTTGAAGCTTTTTTCCTCAACAGTTGTAGCACCAACGCGATGGATCACGCCGGTTCCAACGTCCGTCGTCGAGGTCGCAGGTCCCCGCCCTAACGACTCCTGGCATGCAGTCACAATGGTGGTAGCAAAAAAGCGCACGCAGACACTGGGGAGCCGCGGGGCGACAGCATGGCGGTGCTGCATCGGCACCGAGCTACAACCGTCGCCACGCGGAGCTGCAACCCAAAGGGTGCAGCTGTTACATGGGTAGAGCTGGGGACGAGGGCAGCGACCGGCAACGAGGATGGCCGTCGAGGGCGCTGTGGTGGTGCTTCAAGCTCGGGGTGGGGTGTCGGTGGCGCTCGCGGCATTGCAATTTTTTTGAGGGAAAATGACTCGCAAGAGAACGAAGCGGTGGGACAGATCTGATGGCCTTTAATCGCTGCATCGGGCGGCTGGGGCTCGACCGGCCTAACTATTGGGCCAACGCGCGCGACGCCTAGTGTCCGCCTTTTTGGTTTAAGTCGACACGTTGGGCCGGTATTTTTTTCTTATTCGGCCCAATGGACATGCGCGGACGAAAGCCAGGCGCCGGTTACCGGCAAATCAGCTAACCGGCGCATACCCCCTCTGCGCCTTGGGCCGGCCCACTTTCATAATTTTTTCTTCTGTTCTATTAAAGTTCAGAAAACATGGGACCACCGAGTTTCGAACTCGAGACCTCCAGGAAATGTACAGACCGTGGTAACCAACAGACTACATAAGAGCATCTCTAGCAGACCCCGCATTTCGCCGAACTGTAAACTGTGTTTACAGTTCACACGGGGGCGCTTACGCAGGCTCAAAACCGCGGCGAGAGAACAGAAACTGTACCCAAACTCGTAAAATTTAAAAAACTTGTTTCGCGTGAGAAATTTAAGCAAAAGCTCGCTGGAGCTTGCTCGCATAGATAGTTCTTCTTCGCATCGTTACTTCTTCTTCACATAAGTTCGTACACAGCATGCATATATTACATATAAGTTCGCCGGAGCTAGACCTGGCCTACGCTACCGTACCACTATACAAAATTGAGCTCACTGGAGTTCGTGCAGTAGCTGCCCAGCAGCGGCGCTCAAGAGGAGTCGAGGTCGATGTAGAGCTTCGCCTGCTCCGCCTTTATCACTCGTAGGTCAGCCTCCTTGGACGCGTGCGCCTGCGACGTGTGGACGCCCATCTGGAGGAAGAGCCGCTCGTACTCTAGCTCGCGCCGGATGTGCTCTTCCATCTCCTCCTGCTCCCTCGCAGACCGCTCGAGGACGACGCGCTCGAGGAGCTCCTCCTGGCCCGGGGGGAGGTAGTCCTCGGGCACGATGACGCCTCGGCGCGCCGGCGCATCGGGCACGGCGCGAGGCGAGAGCTCCTCCTCCGGCTCGCTCTTCACCGGAATGAGCCGCAAGCTCGATGCGCCCGCGGATGAGCTCCCCGCAGACCAGTTACCGGAGGAGGCGTGGCGGCGGCGGGCGAGCTGGCGATCGAAGTCCTCAAGCTCGCGGCGGTCGAACGCCGGCGTCGGCCGGCTACCGCGGTTGAGCCACCGGCGCGCCCCCCGCTTGCGCCCGGTGTCAGATCTGGCGCGGCGGCGGCGCTCCGCCTCATCCCCAGAGCCGTCCATGGCTTTCGCTGGCTTGCCGGCGGCGACAAATCGAGCTGCGCGGTGGGGAATCGGGGGGAGAGGGGAACGCGGCTACGGGGGCATAGGGTTTTGACCCGCATCTGCCCCTCAAACCCGCAGTTATACTGCTTCGGGGGTATCGTTTGCGGGCCGCGACAAAAAAAATTACGGGCCGGACAAGTATACGGGCTCTGCTCTGGCCAGAAAATTGGCCGACCCGTATACTCGCCGGAATTATGCGGGTTCGCGCGTTATGCGGAGTCTGCTAGAGTTGCTCTAAGCACTTTTGGTGATTTTAGGCATGACCCTATTCTTAGTTAAAAAAACACAATGGTTTCTCTGTTTTCGGTTTTAGTTTTGGACGATTTTTCTTCTATTTATCTCTTTCTCTTTCTTTTTTCCTTTATTCTCTTTTTTAAAATCCGTTCACCTTTTTTCAAATTCGTGAACTTTTCATAAATACGTAATTGTTTTTTCAAATTTGTGAACTTTTTTCGAAACACGTGAACTTTTTCTCAAACTTGATGAACTTTTTTCAAAATTGATGAACTTTTTTTTCAAATTCGATGAACTTTTTTCAAAATTGATAAAAAAAATCAAATTTTGGGCAAACTTTTATTAAAATCGATGAACTTTCTTTCAAATTCGATGAAATTTTTCAAATTAGTGAACTTATTTAAAACGGAATAAACATTTTTTTCAAATACACTATTCTTTTGGAATTCATGAACTTTTTTCGATTATTCAATTTCTTGAACAATTTTTTATATTCCTTTTTTGTTTTATTGCATTTTCTCCGAAAGTCAAGCACTGGTGGTCAAATTGTGAACGAGTTTTTTTTTAGGCAAACCGAACGAACAGAACGCATCCAGAGAAGAGATACGTCACGTGCGATCGCTTGCCTGGCAGTTGGGCTGGCCCATGGAGCGGGGGCGCGTGGGCGCTGCCTCCCTTAGCTGGCGCCGAAGGCGCTGAGGAGGAGGTCTCCGGACGAAATGAGTCGCCCAGTTGAAGTTGCTCTAAGCTTCCCAATTGGTTACTGCGCGTGGACTGGCCCATGGAGCGGGGCGTGTGGACGCTGCCTCCCTTAGCTGGCGCCGAAGGCGCTGAGGAGGAGGTCCACGGACGAAATAAGTTGCCCGGTTGAAGTTGCTCTAAGCTTCCCAGTTGGTTACTGCACGTGGACTGGCCTATAACTGGCGTTGAGGACGGTTTGGGATATATCGACGCACCCGTACATGAGGGGCATTTCATAACTTTCTCAGTTTTCAGTGCAAAACCAGTTCTTTTGGCCGATTCCCCCATAATCTTTAGAATCGACCCTTCATTCAACTTTTCCCAGATTCTTAAACCCACACTTTTTTTACAATCCTACCTAGTTAGGATATGTGAACAGTTAGGATTATAAAAACTATGGGTATAAAATTCTGGGAGAAACTGGATGAAGAATCAATTCTTAAGATTCTGAAAGAATCGACCAAAAGAACTGGGCCTCATACCCGAGATTATTATTGCTGATCTTCCTACCAAGTACCGACACCAAAAGAGTCACAAACATCAGGAGACCGGTCACTCGACTGAAGTTGCCTAAACAGCGATACCATCCTTGGGTCGACCAGCTCTAGCTAGAAGGAGAACTTGAACACCATGTCATGCTTGTACGCCGCCTGGCCAGGCCTCACAATCTGCGACGGGAAGTCGGGGTGGTTCACGGCGTCGGGGAACCCCTGCGTCTCGAGGCACAGCGCGCCGTACTGCCCGTACACCCTGCCGCCCTTCCCCTTGACGTCCTGGAGGAAGTTGCCGGTGTAGAACTGCACGCCGGGCTGGTCCGCCCACAGCTCCAGCGCGCGCCCGGACGCGCCGTCCCGGACGGCCGCCACCTTGCGCAGCGCGCGCGCGTCCCCGTCGACCACGTAGTTGATGTCGTAGCCGTAGATGGTGCTGCCGTTGCTGCTGCCGCCCACGACCTGGCGGAGGTGCTCGCGCACGGCGGTGGGCGCCCGGAGGTCGTAGGGCGTGCCGGCCACGGGCGCCAGCTGCCCCGTCGGGATGAGCGTGGCGTCCACGGGCGTGTACTGGGACGCGAACAGCTGGACCGTGTTGCCCAGGACGTCGCCGCTGCCCTGGCCGCCCAGGTTCCAGTACGTGTGCTGCGCCAGGTTCACCGGGGTGGCCTTGTCCAGCGCCGTCGCGTTCATGCGCACGCTCAGCACGTACGGGCTCGACAGCTCGTACGTCACGTACACGTCCAGGGCCCCGGGGAAACCTGTAATTCACAGAGACAAGATTGTAACTTTCCATCTACGGACTCAATTGCACCGCACATGCACAAACGGTTTGCAACGTTTGTAGAAAAGGAAAAACATTTGGGTGCAACTTTTTTTTTTCTTTACTAGATTCTCGGCGTGCACGATGCCATTCTGCCGTCAAGATGGTCATGATCTTGGACCCGTTGTGTTGGATAGCAAAAGGGGATGGGAAAAGGAAGCACCCAACCGAGCAAGATAATCAACCATCTCAAGTGGATGATAATTGATACAGGACCACATGAACGCATCATGGTGTGGGCACTGCTACTTGATTGATGATTTTGGGCGGATATTTGCCTCGGCCAGTTATTTTTTTCCATTTTAAAAGTGGAAGAATATATTTTTTTCAGGTATTTGCATCGTTAGATGCACACCGCAAAAATTAAAAATTTGCTAGACCGTTACATTTGCTAGACCCAAGTCGATTCTTCATACCAGAAAGTACTATTTCTATTCTTAACAAACCTAGCTTGCATCCTGTGCTCTGGATCTTGTGAAATGTGAGTTTCACTGCTACTCTTCATGATGAGACCTAATTATCTATACTGTAAAAGTGTGAAATTCTAGGTTTGTTTTGGTTACTACTGTCTACTACTCCTACTACATTAGAATCATGGCTGATGTTTCAGCTCATAAATTCCCGTATGAGTACAACACACAGGGTCAGTGGTCAAATATGCAGTAGCAGTGATCCAGATTTTCTTCAGATTTGCTGAATAGTACGTACTACTTGGAAAGTGACCGATACTTGAAGATCTGGAAAACAAAGAAGTACAAATTTAGACTAAATAATCGTTACCTTGTTCTCCGTCGAAGCTATGGTAGTACAGTGTGATGTGTGGGGAGTCACCCCCACTAACATATTCCTTCACCGTCCATATAACTTTGCTGAAGCCCCTATGGCCACCTGAGCAAGAGCAAGATAAATAAATAACTTGATTGTCCGTATATATACCTACCATGAGTTTGTTTCACAGAATGACATAGATATCTAAACTGTGGAGCATAAATAGTTAAATACCATGAAGTGCGTTCTTGCCATCGTTGGCATATAGGTGGTAGACTTTTCCATCGAGCACGAAGCGCGCCTTGGCAACCCTGTTGGCTACTCGTCCAACAAGCGCTCCAAAGTAACTGGATCCGTTCTGAATGGCAAGATTCGTCACAAAACCAGTCAAGCAAGGTGTTAAGATTTACCCTTTGAGTTTGAGGAGATAATTGACTACAATTAATCACTCTGAACTGTCATTCTCTGGGTTTTTCATAAAACTTTTCCTTTCCGAGATTGCATGCAGATATTTCCCCTTTGAAAACGATGGATGTAACTTTTTCAAGAACTTAGTTGGCTGGCTTCGTGTGACTAAATTGTAACCTTATTTGCCATGGAGAAGTGAAGCTTTCCCGAAAGAAACTTGATTGAAAAAACTTAAAAGAAAAACTAAAAGTGGAGGATAAGTTAATGGTGATCTAAATGGAACATAACAAAGCTTCAGGTCCAGATGGTTTTCCCGCAGAATTCTATCAGAATTTCTGGGATATAATCAAGTCTGACCTAATGGAGTTGTTTAATTGCCTTCATGCCGACAAACTTGACCTATTCAGACTTAATTTTGGTGAGATTGTCTTGTTGCCGAAGATTAAGGAGGCTGAACGGATCCAACAGTTCAGACCCATATGCCTCCTTAATGTCAGCTTCAAAATTTTCATCAAAGTGGCTACGAATAGGTTAAACTCGGTAGCT
The DNA here is from genome assembly GCF_018294505.1 of Triticum aestivum. NCBI lineage: Eukaryota > Viridiplantae > Streptophyta > Magnoliopsida > Poales > Poaceae > Triticum > Triticum aestivum. The sequence continues at coordinate 415,614,700 of NC_057799.1, read as the reverse complement.
GACCATGTTGTCCGGCCATCTCAAACGGCTTTCATGCAAGGAAGAAATATACTTGATGGCGTAGTAATCCTGCATGAGACCGTCCATGAGATGCACCGAAAAAACATGAGTAGAGTAGTATTCAAGATCGACTTTGAAAAAGCCTATGACAAGGTCAAATGGTCTTTCCTCCAACGGGCCCTAAGGATGAAAGGTTTCTCCGATAAATGGCGCGAGTGAATCCATAATTTTGTAACTGGAGGTAGTGTGGCCATCAAAGTCAATGATGATGTAGGCCATTACTTTCAAACAAAAAAAGGATTACGACAGGGTGACTCCATGTCTCCAATGTTATTTAACATTGTCGCTGACATGTTGGCTATTCTGATTCAGCGCGCCAAGCAGGACAGCCAGATTGCAGGAGTAGTGCCACACCTTGTGGATGGTGGTCTCTCTATTCTGCAATATGCCGATGACACGATTCTCTTTATGGAACATGACCTGGACAAGGCTCGAAACCTTAAACTCTTGTTGTCAGTGTTTGAGCAAATGTCGGGTCTTAAAATAAACTTCCATAAAAGTGAACTTTTCTGCTTTGGAGAAGCCACTCAGGCGGCGGCCGAATATGCTGACCTGTTTGGTTGCGCACATGGCCAATTCCCGATTAAATATTTGGGAATACCGATTCATTATCGGCGTCTCACCATTGCGGAGTGGAAGCATGTAGAGGAGCGGTTAGAGAAACGATTGAGTAGTTGGAAAGGCAAATTGCTCTCAGTTGGAGGACGGCTGGTTTTGATTAACTTTGTCCTCACAAATATGGTTCTCTATATGCTTTCTTTTTTCCAACTCCCAAAAGGGGTCTTGCAAAGACTGGACTATTTTAGATCCAGATTCTTTTGGCAAGGAGATGGTGAAAAGAAAAAATATAGACTGGCCAAATGGAGTGTGGTTTGTAGGCCGAAAGACCAAGGTGGCCTTGGAATTCATGACTTGCAAATCAAGAATGAGGCCCTACTTAGTAAATGGTTGTTCAAACTTCTTACTGAGGATGGTATTTGGCAAACCATGCTGCGCAACAAGTATCTAGGCCAAAAGGCAGTGTCTCAGGCATATTGGACACCTGGCGACTCGCACTTTTGGGCTGGCCTAATGGCGGCAAAGAAACATCTCTTTCGCTTTGGGTCTTTCGCGATAAGGGACGGGTCAGAGGTTCGTTTCTGGGAAGACATCTGGCTAGGCAATGCCAGTCTTCGAGAACAATATCTAGCCCTGTACAACATTGCTCGCGAAAAGAATAAAACTATTGCGCAAGTGCTCAGTTCATCCCCACCCAATATTTCGTTTAGGCGGGATTTGATTGGCCCCCGACTTATGTCATGGCACAATCTTTTATCCCGTCTGGATTCGATTAATATTAGACAAGGCCGGGATGTGTTTCGCTGGAACCTTACTACATCAGGGTCATTCACAGTAGACTTTATGTACCGTGCACTCATGCATTCTGAGGTACCGGTGAGTAACAAGAAGAAAATCTGGAAGTCGAAGATTCCACTAAAAGTTAAAATCTTCATGTGGTATCTTCGTAGGGGAGTTGTTCTAACCAAAGACAACCTCGCACGACGCAACTGGCCAGGGAGTAAGAAGTGTTGTTTTTGTACTCGTGAAGAGACAATCAAACACCTCTTTTCCCAATGCAAGTTTGCACGTACTACGTGGTCAATCATCCAAATAGCGTCAAATTTGTATCCGCCCACAAGTGTCGCCAATATTTTTGGTCATTGGTTGGACGGTATTCCAAATAGATTCAAAACGCTAATATGGGTGGGAGCATACGCCTTACTATGGTCGCTTTGGCTATGTAGAAATGATTTGGTTTTCAATGATAAAAATGCTTCTCCTTTGCAGGTTATTTTCCGTTGTACGCACTCGCTTCGTACGTGGTCTACGCTACAACGAGTGGAGTACCAACCGCTGTTCAAGGCGGTGTGTACGCGGTTGGAGCAGGTGGCTACGGTGGTTTTTACCCAACATGGGTGGCAGCATAATCTCCGGATCGGTCCACCATCCCTTGCGACATAGGCGTAGTGTCGGCCTATAGGACTCTACTGTCGCCGATTTGTCTTTTTTTCATTCATTTTGTCAGACTTTCCGTGTTGGGCTGTGTGCATCCTAGTTATGCAGAGGCCGGGTGTTACTCATAGTGCTTTGTATCCGCTTGATGCTACATTTCGAGATAATAAAAGCGCCCTTTATCGAAAAAGTTAATGGTGATCAAGACCGGCATCACATGGTGAGGTTGTCACTTGTCCTTTGCGTGGTCATATGCTATTTTCACGGGTAACATGGCCACTGGTATAGCTCATAGAATGGCATCCAGCTAATCGCTTTACATGTTTTGTTATGTAACTTTGCCACACCGGTGTCGTGTCGTCCACGCAAGTGAGGCGTGGCCATTGCAACATAACTTGTGTGCCGATTGTTTTCTAGTACCCCTTCCTCCCAAATAAGTGACCCGGTTTTAGTTCAAGAGGGAGTGTGTCTTAACAGCTGGACCATAACTTGTGGAAATTTTTAACTCGTATACTGAAGCCGGCGCTACGGATTCTAAATGAATTGATGGGCTTGATATGTGAAATCGGAGTGACTTGACAGCTGACAGCAATTTATGGGATGTTTCAATCACCAATTAACTCCCCTGCCGTTTCGAAATGCAAAAAAAAAAAATCTCTAATTAAGCTGACTATATCTTCTTTCCTAGATAGAAAAATGTACTCCGTATCGTCTGTACGTTACGCTGTTCTACAATCTACATCAATCTAGGATGCGAAAACTGAAGAATTCACAAGTTGTGGCAGAGGCAGAGTAGACAGTGCTCTCCAGAAAACAGAGTAGAGATGCATAATAATCACTAAAGAAGAGTGGGCTTATGGATGAGGACGATCGAGTCTGTGAACTTACAACATATTCAGCGATGGTGTCATAGCCAAGGACGACATCGCCCAAATTCCCTGACAGAGAGAAAGAAAAGCTCAGACATAGTTCCTAATGGCGGTCACAAAAGCATCGCAAGATCCAAGAACATGAACCAAAGGGAAATCCCAAGACACACCTTTGGAATCCGGAAAGACGACGGACGTGACGGTGGCGCCCCAGTTGGTCACCTTGGCAGAGAAATCTCCCTTCCTGAGCTCGTAGACGCCGACCATCTTCCTCCCCGCCGCATTGGCGCCGGGGGCCAAGGACGCGAGGCACAGCGCCGCGAGAAGAGGAAGAAGAAGCAGCAGCGGTGCTCTGGCCATCGCAGCAAGCTGCGAGAGGAAGACGAAGAGAGGAGGGGTGGGCTACTGGGTGGGTGTGCAGACCAGTTGCTCGGGGAGACTGGATGGGTCGTGGGCGGATATGTGGTCAGAGTGTCAGACATATAAAGCGCAGCGCATGGATGTGATGGTGGCGTGGTGACAAATCTGAAGTGTCTGTTTCCCCCTCGGTTTCTGCTCCCGAGGCCCCGTAGAAATGTCACGGCTTTGTCTTTGTCCTGTGCTCCGCGTGCGTCCCCTGGCGAGACTCGCTCCTCTCGCCGTGCCCGTCCAGCGCTGGTGTGTGAACGGCGAGCCGGAATATTTGGATGCTCTCCTTCCTCTATGATTACCGACGATTTGGCACTTGAACGTGTACACTGACCGGCATCGTGTTTGTTTGTTGCATACGCAGAGTGGTGCACGTTACGTTACGACGGTGGGATTATTGATGCGGAGAGCAAGGAGAAGCATCGTCGCGAACGGGTCGTGCGATCGCATCCGCTGGCTGCAGCGCCGTGAGGCAGGGGTGATAATCTGCCCGCGACGTCTGCCTCGGGGGAGAACGGATTTCTCACTTGAGAGTGATACGGTGCAGCGTCTTCTCGGGCAAGATTCGCCTCCGATAAGCGCCTCAAGTAGTTTTTCTTTAAACGAGGCAATGCGCCTCAAGTAGTACGTTTGTCTCTTTGGTAACGTAGCAGCAGCGAGTCCCCAAGCAGGCGTTTGGTAGCCGGTATTCCCCTAAATCACGACCGTTCAATGTAAATTGACATGTTTGATAGCATGTGTTTAATATTTGCTCTGCATAGTATGAATCTTAAAACATCCCCAACCACACCTGCTAGGAACGGTCGAATCGGCCATCTTCTCTCAAACAGACTCGGGCGATGCAGGGGAGGGGAACGCGGCGCCGAGCCCATGCGAGCAGCGAAATGGCATGAGCTCGCGCGCATCCCCCAGAAGCGGCGAAGGAATTGGGCCAGCTCTGGCCGAATCGGTCGCTATATAGCCAACTTTGGCTCACCGTAAAAAAAACCGTCACCATTCCCTCGTCCCTCGAGCACTTCGTCCCGCGCGGATTTCGTCACAGACGAACGGATAAGCAACGCGTCTTCTCCGCCTGGCGGTAGACGACAATGACGGTTGTCTTCCTCCTCTTCTTCGACATGGTCCGTGCCTCCACCCAGCTTCATCGATGGCGTTCGATCATTCCCTCCTCCCTACTCGTTCTAACTTAGATCTGTGAGCATGTGGATAGCATTGTAGACTTTCAGTACGTGAGAATGTGATGTTGTGGTAGCCAGTGTTGATGGATTGGTAGCATGCTAGGTTTTTCTTGAGGCTTTGATGATATTCATGTCGTTTTTCATGTCGGCAAGGATGATATTATGGTAGATGTGGTACTAACTATGAATCAAAGCATGTGTAGTATTGATGTGGAGCATCCTACGGACATCACTATGTCAAGAGTCCGTTTGGCAAGTGACACGTGCGACATCTACTTCACATACATAAAGGTTAATCATCTCCTTTACACGTGTTCACTTGACCCCTTCGAGGATGGTATACTACTTGACACTTCTCCCGTTTGCATGCATAAGTATTGTCGGAACTTCATGGATGTCGAGGAGGAGTGCGAGCGCAAGTGTACGTCTACACCATCCGCGAGGGAGGCATGGAAGAGAAGACGGAAGAAAGGAGAAGAAGAAGACGGAGCGGCTGCTGGAGCCAGGCCGGACGTCCGGACCGCCGTCCGGATCATCCGGACCCTCCCCCGGATCGTCCGGATAACTGCGCCGAAGACACCCGAAGGCTTCACTTGAAGCCGGATCATCCGGGACTCCGTCTGGATCATCCGGATCCCCGATGCCCAGATCCACCAGGCCCCTGCCCGGATCGCAAGTCAGAGAGCCTGTGAAACCTCTACGTGAAGCCGGACCATCCGAATGAAGACCTGGATCATCCGGACATGCCCAGATCATCCGGACCCCCATCCAGATCATCCGGCCTTGCCTGCGTGCATGTCTCCGGGCCGAGGCCCATGTACCCATTCGCCCACCTAACTTACCCCTTCGCCCCTTAGACTATAAATAGACCTCCTCCTCCTCATTTTTAGGGTTAGCAAATATGATAGCTCATTTGTATGTGAGCTTTGCTCCTACCTCCTCCTCTTGAGAGAGAGAGACTACCACTCCCATGGAGTTCAGGACCTCCATGTGAGCATGTGAGAAGATCCTACGGGATTCAAGACCCCTCACGGGAAGACCCCTCGAGACCTCCTCTTGCAGATGAACTTTATCTTGTATCTTTCCCTTTGTTGTTCATGTACCTTGTGGATCTTGTGTGTTTGATTGTCTAGTGGATGTGAGATTGAACTTGTCTTGAGTGTTCCTCTCGTTTTCCCTCGTGTTCTTCTTGTTCTTCGCGGGATCCCCTCCATTTCGTGAAAGATCGGGCATCTAGGGTTCTATCCTACATCATCTTGGATCAGAGCAAGGTTGATCACGAATTTGGAGCCCCTACCCCTCTTTTTCTAGTCTTGTTTTACTTGATTTCGTCCTAAATTCGAAAATCCCCACCAAAATTAGCCCCAATTTTTTTTGTGATTTGTTGGTTTTGATGATGTTTTGTTGATTTTGATCCATGGATTTGCTTGACTTCGAGTGGATCTAGCATCTTCCCAGGTTTCTCCACCTTCCATCCACAAAATCTCCTCAATTTTGCCCCGGAAATCATCCATTTCCGCCCAAAAATTCGTCCCCGAGAGGAAATCCCGAGCAGTTTGACCTGCCCGGATCATCCGGAAGTACTCCCGGATCATCCGGATCCACCTGGATCAGCTGGACCATCTCCCGGATGTCTGGACAGCCCACACGACAGAAATCCGGTAGACGAACCCGGATCATCCGGACCTACTCCCGGATGTCCGGTTAACCCTGAAACTGAGAGGGCTGAATTCTTATTTCGGCCATAACTAATTCATCCGAAGTCCGATTTCGATGTTCTTTAGCTCGTTTTGAAGCTATTGACATCCCTCATCCGACAAAAATACCACCATCATCATTTGACTCCATCATATTTTCTGAAATTTGGCAAGTTAGCCTAGGCCCTCCACCATATCATCCGCATTACCACCACCGACTTCCGTAACCTAACCCATTTTGATCCCCATTGCATATGTGGTTGTTTGAGTTGTGATTTGAGCCTCCTAAGGTGTTTCGGCTACTTAGGGATGGTTGCTTCTTCATCAACCACCACCACCACTTCCGCATAGGCTTGCCCACCATACACTTCCGCCACCTCAATTTAACCCAATTTTGTTTGAGCTTGTTCGAGTTGTGGTTTGTGTCTCCTAAGGTGTTTCGCCTACTTAGGGACGGTGACTTCAACTCCGACACCGTGTATAGTCCACCACCATAACCTCCACTTCCGCCTTGCGTACTCCAAAACCAATCATTGCATTTCCACAATCCCATTGAGCTTCCACAAAACCACCACCGCATTCCGCTACCACCATTTCACATTTGACGTTTGAGATTTTGAGTTGTGGTTTTTCCATTTCCTAAGGTGTTTCGGCTAATTAGGAACGGTTCGACATCGAGAACACCACCACTCATCATCGCCATGAGGTCGTCATCGACATTGACCACTTCATCATTATCCGTCCTTATGTACACTCGACAAACCATTGACGGTAACCTCGACGACACCATTATATATTCCCCTTGCAATTGCATTGATAACCCCTAGCCCATTTTGCGTCATGATACGTCTCCAACGTATCTATAATTTTTTACTGTTCCATGCTATTATATATTCTGTTTTGGATGTTTAATGAGCTTTATTATGCACTTTAATATTATTTTTGGGACTAACCTACTAATCCAAGGCCCAGTGCAAACTGCTTTTTTTGCCTATTTCAGTGTTTCGCAGAAAAAGAATATCAAACGGAATCCAAACGGAATGAAACCTTGGGGAGAGTTATTTTTGGAACAAATGTGATCCAGGGGACTTGGAGTGGACGTCAAGAAACGAACGAGGAGGCCACGAGGCAGGGAGGCGCGCTTGCCCCCTGGGTGCGCCCCCCACCCTCGTGGGCCCCTCATAGCTCCACCGACCTACTTCTTCCTCCTATATATATCCATATACCCCGAAAACATACGAGAGCACCACGAAACCCTATTTCCACCGCCGCAACCTTCTGTACCCGTGAGATCCCATCTTGGGGTCTTTTTCGGCGCTCCATCGGAGGGGGAATCGGTCACGGAGGGCTTCTACATCAACACCATACCCTCTCCAATGATGTGTGAGTAGTTAACTCAGAGCTTCGTGTCCATAGTTATTAGCTACATGGCTTCTTCTCTCTCTTTGGATCTCAATACAAAGTTCTCCTCAATCTTCTTGGATCTATTCGATGTAACTCTTTTTGCGGTGTGTTTGTCGAGATTCGATGAATTGTGGGTTTATGATCAAGATTATCTATGAACAATATTTGAATCTCCTCTGAATTCTTTTATGTATGATTGGTTATCTTTGCAAGTCTCTTCGAATTATTAGTTTGGTTTGGCCTACTAGATTGATCTTTCTTGCAATGGGAGAAGTGCTTAGCTTTGGGTTCAATCATGCGGTGCTCAATCCCAGTGACAGAAGGGGAAACGACACATATTGTATTGTTGTCATCGAGGATAAAAAAGATGGGGTTTATATCATATCGCTTGAGTTTATCCCTCTACATCATGTCATCTTGCTTAATGCGTTACTCTGTTCTTATGAACTTAATACTCTAGATGCATGTTGGATAGCGGTCGATGTGTGGAGTAATAGTAGTAGATGCAGTCAGGAGTCGGTCTACTTGTCGCGGACGTGATGCCTATATACATGATCATGCCTAGATATTCTCATAACTATGCACTTTTCTATCAATTGCTCGACAGTAATTCGTTCACCCACCGTAATACTTATGCTATCTTCAGAGAAGCCACTAGTGAAACCTATGGCCCCCGGGTCTATTTTCCATCATATACGTTTCCAATCTATTTTACTTTGCAATCTTTACTCTCAATCTTTATCATAAAAATACCAAAAATATTATCTTATCATCTCTATCAGATCTCACTTTTGCAAGTGGTCGTGAAGGGATTGACAACCCCTTTATCGCGTTGGTTGCAAGGTTCTTATTTGTTTGTGTAGGTACGAGGGACTTGCGTGTAGCCTCCTACTGGATTGATACCTTGGTTTTAAAAAACTGAGGGAAATACTTACGCTACTTTATTGCATCACCCTTTCCCCTTCAAGGGAAAACCAACGCATGCTCAAGAGGTAGCAAGAAGGATTTCTGGCGCCGTTGCCGGGGAGTCTACGCACAAGTCAAGACATACCAAGTACCCATCACAAACTATTATCCCTCGCATTACATTATTTGCCATTTGCCTCTCGTTTTCCTATCACCCACTTCACCCTTGCCGTTTTATTCGCCCTCTCTTTCCGTTCGCCTCTTTTTCGTTTGCTTCTTGTTTGCTTGTGTGTTGGATCGCTTGCTTGTCACGATGGCTCAAGATAATACTAAATTGTGTGACTTTGCCAATACCAACAATAATGATTTTCTTAGCACTCCGATCGCTCCTCTTACCGATGCTGAATCTTGTGAAATTAATGTTGCTTTGCTGAATCTTGTCATGAAAGATCAATTCGCCGGCCTTTCTAGTGAGGATGCCGCTACTCATCTAAATAGCTTTGTTGATTTGTGTGATATGCAAAAGAAGAAAGATGTGAACAATGATATTGTTAAATTGAAGCTATTCCCTTTTTCGCTTAGAGATCGTGCTAAAACTTGGTTTTCGTCTTTGCCTAAAAATAGTATTGATTCATGGAATAAGTGCAAAGATGCTTTTATCTCTAAGTATTTTCCTCCCACTAAGATCATCTCTGTTAGAAACGATATTATGAATTTTAAGCAACTTGATCATGAGCATGTTGCACAATCTTGGGAGAGGATGAAATTGATGATACGTAATTGCCCTACACATGGATTAAATTTATGGATGATCATACAAATTTTTTATGCCGGATTGAATTTTGCTTCTAGAAATCTTTTAGATTCGGCCGAGGGAGGCACTTTTATGGAAATTACTTTAGGAGAAGCTACTAAACTCCTAGATAATATTATGGTTAATTATTCTCAATGGCACACCGAAAGATCTACTAGTAAAAAGGTTCATGTGATAGAAGAGATTAATGTTTTGAGTAGAAAAATGGATGAACTTATGAAATTGTTTGCTAATAAGAGTGTTTCTTCTGATCCCAATGATATGCCTTTGTCTACTTTGATTGAGAATAATAGTGAATCTATGGATGTGAATTTTGTTGGTAGGAACAATTTTGGTAACAACGCTTATAGAGGAAACTTTAATCCTAGGCCGTATCCTAGTAATTCCTCTAATAATTATGGTAATTCCTACAACAACTCTTATGGAAATTTTAATAAGATGCCCTCTCATTTTGAGAATAGTGTCAAAGAATTTATGATTTCTCAAAAGAATTTCAATGCTTTGCTTGAAGAAAAATTGCCTAAGATTGATGAGTTGGCTAGGAACGTGGATAGAATTTCTCTTGATGTTGATTCTTTGAAACTTAGATCTATTACTCCTAAGCATGATATCAATGAGTCTCTCAAAGCTATGAGAATTTCCATTGATGAGTGCAAAGAAAGAACCGCTAGGATGCGTGTTAAAAAAGATTTCTTTATGAAAACACGTTCTTCTAGTTTTCATGATAATAAGGATGAAGATCTAAAAGTAATTGATGTATCTCCTATTAAATCTTTATTTTGCAATATGAATCTTGATAATGATGGGACTGGAGATGAGTCAACTTTAGTTAAAAGGCGTCCCAATGATTCGGAGTTTTTTGATCTTGATGCAAAAATTGGTCAAAGTAGGATTAAAGAGGTCAAAACTTTACATAGCAATGAACCCACTATTTTGGATTTCAAGGAATTTAATTATTATAGTTGTTCTTTGATAGATTGTATTTCCTTGTTGCAATCCGTGCTAAATTCTCCGCATGCTTATAGTCAAAATAAGGCTTTTACCAAATATATAGTTGATGCTTTAATGCAATCCTATGAAGAAAAGCTTGAATTAGAAGTTTCTATCCCTAGAAAACTTTATGATGAGTGGGAACCTACTATTAAAATTAAAATTAAAGATCATGAATGCTATGCTTTGTGTGATTTGGGTGCTAGTGTTTCCACGATTCCAAAAACTTTGTGTGATATGTTAGGTTTCCGTGAATTTGACAATTGTTCTTTAAACTTGCACCTCACGGATTCCACCATTAAGAAACCTATGGGAAGGATTAATGATGTTATTATTGTTGCAAATAGGAATTATGTGCCCGTAGATTTCATTGTTCTTGATATATATTGCAATCATTCATGTCCTATTATTCTTGGTAGACCTTGCCTTAGAACGATTGGTGCAATTATTGATATGAAAGAAGGAAATATTAGATTCCAATTTCCATTAAGGAAAGGCATGGAACACTTTCCTAGAAAGAAAATAAAATTACCTTATGAATCTATTATGAGAGCCACTTATGGATTGCATACCAAAGATGATGATACCTAGATCTATCCTTGCCTTTATGCCTAGCTAGGGGCGTTAAACGATAGCGCTTGTTGGGAGGCAACCCAATTTTATTTTTGTGTCTTGCTTTTTGGTTCTCTTTAATAATAAATAATTGATCTATCCTCTGGTTAGATGTGGTGTTATGTTTTAATTAGTGTTTGTGCCAAGTAAAACCTATAGGATCTTCTTGGATGATAGTTATTTGATCTTGCTGAAAAAGTCAGAAACTTTCTGCTCACGAAAACAATTGTTAAAAATAACCAGAACGTGATAAAATACTGATTCCAATTGCAGTAGTTTAATAAACAAATTATCTAGGTCGTCCGATTTTGGTAGATTTTTCTGAGTTCCAGAAGTTTGCGTTAGATCCAGATTACTACAGACTGTTCTGTTTTTGATAGATTCTGTTTTTCGTGTGTTGTTTGCTTATTTTGATGAATCTATGGCTAGTATCGGAGGTTATGAACCATAGAGAAGTTGGAATACAGTAGGATTAACACCAATATAAACAAATAATGAGTTCATTACAGTACCTTGAAGTGGTGTTTTATTTTCTTTCGCTAACGGAGCTCATGAGATTTTCTGTTAAGTTTTGTGTTGTGAAGTTTTCAAGTTTTGGGTAAAAGATTTGATGGATTATGGAACAAGGAGTGGCAAGAGCCTAAGCTTGGGGATGCCCAAGGCACCCCAAGGTAAAATCCAAGGACAACCAAAAGCCTAAGCTTGGGGATGCCCCGGAAGGCATCCCCTCTTTCGTCTTCGTCCATCGGTAACTTTACTTGGAGCTATATTTTTATTCACCACATGATATGTGTTTTGCTTGGAGCATCTTGTATGATTTGAGTCTTTGATTTTTAGTTCACCACAATCATCCTTTCTGTACACATCTTTTGGGAGAGACACACATGATTTGGAATTTATTAGAATACTCTATGTGCTTCACTTATGTCTTTTGAGCTAGAAAATTTGGCTCTAGTGCTTTACTTATATCTTTTAGAGCACGGCAGTGGTTTTATTTTATAGAAATAATTGATCTCTCATTCTTAACTTATATTATTTTGAAAGTCCTTTAGAACAGCATGGTAATTTGCTTTGGTTAAAAAATTTAGTCCTAAAGTGATAGGCATCCAAGATGGATATAATAAAAACTTTCATATAAGTGCATTGAATACTAAGAGAAGTTTGATGCTTGATGATTGTTTTGAGATATAAAGATGGTGATATTAGAGTTATGCTAGTTGAGTGCTACCTCTTGAGCACTGCGTTGGTTTTCCCTTGAAGAGGAAAGGGTGATGCAACAAAGTAGCGTAAGTATTTCCCTCATTTTTGAGAACCAAGGTATCAATCCAGTAGGAGGCTACGCGCGAGTCCCTCGCACCTACACAAAACAAATAAATCCTCACAACCAACGCAATAAGGGGTTGTCAATTCCTACACGGCCACTTACGAGAGTGAGATCTGATAGATATGATAGGATAATATTTTTGGTATTTTTATGATAAAGATGCAAAGTAAAATAAAAGCAAAGTAAAAAAGCAAAGGAAATAACTAAGTATTGGAAGATTAATATGATGAAGATAGACCCGGGGGCCATAGGTTTCACTAGTGGCTTCTCTCGAGAGCATAAGTATTTTACGATGGGTGAACAAATTACTGTTGAGCAATTGACAGAATTGAGCATAGTTATGAGAATATCTAGGTATGATCATGTATATAGGCATCACGTCCGAGACAAGTAGACCGACTCCTGCCTGCATCTACTACTATTACTCCACTCATCGACCGCTATCCAGCATGCATCTAGAGTATTAAGTTCATAAAAACAGAGTAACGCCTTAAGAAAGATGACATGATGTAGAGGGATAAATTCATGCAATATGATAAAAAGCCCATCTTGTTATCCTCGATGGCAACAATACAATACGTGCCTTGCTGCCCCTACTGTCACTGGGAAAGGACACCGCAAGATTGAACACAAAGCTAAGCACTTTTCCCATTGCAAGAAAGATCAATCTAGTAGGCCAAACCAAACTGATAATTTGAAGAGACTTTCAAAGATAACCAATCATACATAAAAGAATTCAGAGAAGATTCAAATATTGTTCATAGATAATCTTGATCATAAACCCACAATTCACCGATCTCAACAAACACACCGCAAAAGAAGATTACATCGAATAGATCTCCACGAGAGAGGGGGAGAACATTGTATTGAGATCCAAAAAGAGAGAGAGAGAGAAAGCCATCTAGCTACTAACTATGGACCCGAAGGTCTGAGGTAAACTACTCACACTTCATCGGAGGGGCTATGGTGATGATGTAGAAGCCCTCCGTGATCGATGCCCCTTTCGGCGGACCTCTGGAACAAGCCCCAAGATGGGATCTCGTGGGTACAGAAGGTTGCGGTGGTGGAATTAGGTTTTTGGCTCCGTATCTGATCGTTTGGGGGTACGTATGTATATATAGGAGGAAGGAGTACGTCGGTGGAGCAACAGGGGGCCCACGAGGGTGGAGGGCGCGCCCTGGGGGGGTAGGCGCGCCCCCCTACCTCGTGGCCTCCTCCTTTATTTCTTGACGTAGGGTCCAAGTCTCCTGGATCTTGTTCGTTCTGAAAATCACATTCCCGAAGGTTTCATTCCGTTTGGACTCCGTTTGATATTCCTTTTCTGCGAAACTCTGAAATAGGCAAAAAAAAGAGCAATTCTAGGTTGGGCCTCCGGTTAATAGGTTAGTCCCCAAAATAATATAAAGTGAATAGTAAAGCCCAATAATGTCCAAAACAGTAGATAATATAGCATGGAGCAATCAAAACAGTAGATAATATAACATGGCCAAAGAAAGTTATCCCTACAAAATCATATAGTCTGGCTATGCTCTATCTTCACCACACAAAGTATTTAAATCATGCACAACCCCGATGGTAAGCCAAGCAATTGTTTCATACTTTTGACATTCTCAAACTTTTTCAATCTTCACGCAATACATGAGCATGAGCCATGGACATAGCACCATATGTGGAATAGAATGGTGGTTGTGGAGAAGACAAAAAGGGAGAAGATAGTCTCACATCAACTAGGCGTATCAACGGGCTATGGAGATGCCCATCAATAGATATCAATGTGAGTGAGTAGGGATTGCCATGCAACGGATGCACTAGAGCTATAAGTATATGAAAGCTCAACAAAAGAAACTAAGTGGGTGTGCATCCAACTCGCTTGCTCACGAAGACCTAGGGCATTTTGTGGAAGCCCACCATTGGAATATACAAGCCAAGTTCTATAATGAAAAATTCCCACTAGTATATGAACGTGACAAAATGAGAGACTCTCTATCATGAAGATCATGGTGCTACTTTGAAGCACAAGCGTGGTAAAAGGATAGTAACATTGTCCCTTCTCTCTTTTTCTGTCATTTTTTTATTTGGGCCTTTTTTTATGGCCTCTTTTTTTTCGTCCGGAGTCTCATCCCGACTTGTGGGGGAATCATAGTCTCCATCATCCTTTCCTCACTTGGAACAATGCTCTAAAAATGATGATCATCACACTTTTATTTTCTTACAACTCAACAATTACAACTCGATACTTAGAACAAAATATGACTCTATATGAATGTCTCCGGCGGTGTACCGGGATATGCAATGAATCAAGAGTGACATGTATGAAAGAATTATGAACGGTGGCTTTGCCACAAATACGATGTCAACTACATGATCATGCAAAGCAATATGACAATGATGGAGTGTGTCATAATAAACGGAATGGTGGAAATTTGCATGTCAATATATCTCGGAATGGCTATGGAAATGCCATGATAGGTAGGTATGGTGTCTGTTTTGAGGAAGGTTTATGGTGGGTGTATGATACCGGCGAAAAGTGCGCGGTATTAGAGAGGCTAGCAATGGTGGAAGGAAGAAGAGTGCGTATAATCCATGGACTCAACATTAGTCATAAAGAACTCATATACTTATTGCAAAAATCTACAAGTTATCATAGCAAAGTATTACGCGCATGCTCTTAGGGGGATAGATTGGTAGGAAAAGACCATCGCTCATCCCCGACCGCCACTCATAAGGAAGACAATCAATAAATAAATTATGCTCCGACTTCATCACATGACGGTTCACCTTACGTGCATGCTACGGGAATCACAAACTTTAACACAAGTATCTCTCAAATTCACAACTACTCAACTAGCATGACTCTAATATCACCATCTTTATATCTCAAAACAATTATCAAGCATCGAACTTCTCATAGTATTCAACAGACTCATAAGATTTTTTTACTATTCTTGAATACCTAGCAAATTAGGATTATTTAAGCAAATTACCATGCTATTTAAGACTCTCAAAATAATCTAAGTGAAGCATGAGAGATCAATAGTTTCTATAAAACAAATCCACCACCGTGCTCTAAAAGATATAAGTGAAGCACTAGAGCAAAACTATATAACTCAAGAGATATAAGCGAAGCACATAGAGTATTCTAACAAATTCCAAATCATGTATGGATCTATCAAAAGGTGTGTAAAGCAAGGATAATTGTGGTAAACTAAAAAGAAAAGACTCAAATAATACAAGACGCTCCAAGCAAAACACATATCATGTGGTGAATAAAAACATAGCTCCAAGTAAAGTTACCGATGGAAGTAGACGAAAGAGGGGATGCCTTCCGGGGCATCCCCAAGCTTTGGCTTTTTGGTGTCCTTATATTATCTTGGGGGTTCCATGGGCATCCCAAGCTTAGGCTCTTGCCACTCCTTGTTCCATAATCCATCTAATCTTTCACCCAAAACTTGAAAACTTCACAACACAAAACTCAACAGAAAATCTCGTGAGCTCCGTTAGCGAAAGAAAACAAAAGACCACTTCAAGGTACTGTAATGAACTCATTCTTTATTTATATTGGTGTTAAACCTACTGTATTCCAACTTCTCTATGGTTTATAAACTATTTTAATAGCCAACACACGAAAAACAGAATCTGTCAAAAACAGAACAATCTGTAGTAATCTGTAACTAACGCAAACTTCTGGAACTCCAAAAAATCATCCAAAATAGGAAGACCTAGAAAATTTGTTTATTGATCAGCAGCAATTGAAATCAGTATTTTATCACGTTCTGGTGATTTTTAACAATTGTTTTCGTGAACAGAAAGTTTCTGGAAATTACAGCAAGATCAAATAACTATCATCCAAAAAGATCCTATAGGTTTAACTTGGCACAAACACTAATTAAAACATAAAAACACATCTAACCAGAGGCTAGAACAAATATTTATTCCTAAACATGAGCAAAAAGCAAAAAAACTAAAAATAAAATTGGGTTGCCTCCCAACAAGCGCTATCGTTTAACCTCCCTAGCTAGGCATAAAAGCAAGGATAGATCTGGGTATTGCCATCTTTAGTTGGCAATCCATATGTGGCTCTCATAATAGATTCACATGGTAGTTTTATTTTCTTCCTAGGGAAGTGTTCCATGCCTTTCTTTAATGGAAATTGGAGTCTAATATTCCCTTCCTTCATATCAATAATTGCACCAATCGTTCTAAGGAAAGGTCTACCAAGAATAATTGGACATGAAGGATTGCAATCTATATCAAGAACAATAAAATCTACGGGCACATAGTTCCTATTTGCAACAATAAGAACATCATTAATTCTTCCCATAGGTTTCTTAATAGTGGAATCCGCAAGGTGCAAGTTTAGAGAGCAATCATCAAAATCACAGAAATCTAGCAAATCGCACAAAGTTTTGGGGATAGTGGAAACACTAGCACCCAAATCACATAAAGCATAGAACTCATGATCCTTAATCTTAATTTTAATAGTAGGTTCCCACTCATCATAAAGTTTTCTAGGGATAGAAACTTCCAACTCAAGTTTTTCTTCATAAGATTGCATCAAGGCATCAACGATATGTTTGGTAAAAGCTTTATTTTGACTATAAGCATGAGGAGAATTTAGCACGGATTGCAACAAGGAAATACAATCTATCAAAGAGCAATTATCATAATTAAATTCCTTGAAATCCAAAATAGTGGGTTTATTAACATCTACGGTTTTGATTTCTTCAATCCCACTTTTATCAATTTTAGCATCAAGATCTAAAAACTCCAAATTTTTGGAACGCCTTCTAGGTAAAGGTTGATCATATTCAGTCTCATCATTATCAAGATTCATATTGCAAAACAAAGATTTAATAGGAGACACATCAATAACTTTTAGATCTTCATCTTTATTTTCATAGAAATTCGAAGAACACGCTTTCATAAAGCAATCTTTCTTAGCACGCATCCTAGCGGTTCTTTCTTTGCACTCATCAATGGAAATTCTCATGGCTTTGAGAGACTCATTGATATCATGCTTAGGAGAAATAGATCTAAGTTTTAAAGAATCAACATCAAGAGAAATTCTATCAACGTTCCTAGCCAATTCATCAACTTTAAGCAATTTCTCTTCAAGCAAAGCATTGAAATTCTTTTGTGAATTCATAAACTCTTTAACACTAGTCTCAAATTCAGAGGGCATCTTATTAAATTTTCCATAAGAGTTGTTGTAGGAATTACCATAATTATTAGAGGAATTGCTAGGATAAGGCCTAGGATTAAAGTTTCCTCTATACGCGTTGTTACCAAAATTATTCCTACCAACAAAATTCACATCCATAGATTCATTATTATTCTCAATCAAAGTAGACAAAGGCATATCATCGGGATCAGAAGAAACACTCTTAGTAGCAAATAATTTCATAAGTTCATCCATCTTTCCACTCAAAATATTAATTTCTTCTATCGCATGCACTTTTTTATTAGTAGATCTTTCTGTGTGCCATTGAGAATAATTAACCATAATATTATCTAGGAGTTTAGTAGCTTCTCATAAAGTGATTTCCATAAAAGTGCCTCTCGCAGCCGAATCTAAAAGATTTCTAGAAGCAAAATTCAACCCGGCATAAAAAAATTGTATAATCATCCACAAATTCAAACCATGAGTAGGGCAATTGCGTATCATTAATTTCATCCTCTCCCAAGCTTGTGCAACATGTTCATGATCAAGTTGCTTAAAATTCATAATATCGTTTCTAAGAGAGATGATCTTAGCGGGAGGAAAATACTTAGAGATAAAAGCATCTTTGCACTTATTCCATGAATCAATACTATTTTAGGCAAAGATGAAAACCAAGCTTTAGCATGATCTCTAAGTGAAAAAGGAAATAGCTTCAGTTTAGCAATGTCATTGTCCACATCTTTCTTCTTTTGCATATCACACGAATCAACGAAGCTATTTAGATGAGTAGCGGCATCTTCACTAGGAAGGCCGGCGAATTGATCTTTCATGACAAGATTCAACAAAGCAGCATTGATTTCACAAGATTCAGTATTGGTAAGAGGAGCAATCGGAGTGCTAAGGAAATCATTGTTGTTGGTATTGGTAAAGTCACATAATTTGGTATTATCTTGAGCCATCGTGACAAACAAGCAATCCAACACACGAGCAAACAGAAAGCAAGCGAAAAAGAGGCAAACGGAAAAGAGAGGCAAACGGAAAAGAGAGGGCGAATAAAATGGCAAGGGTGAAGTGGGGGAGAGGAAAACGAGAGGCAAATAGCAAATAATGTAATGCGGGAGATAAGGGTTTGTGATGGGTACTTGGTATGTTGACTTTTGCGTAGACCTCCCCGGCAACGGAGCCAGAAATCCTTCTTGCTACCTCTTGAGCACTGCGTTGGTTTTCCCTTGAAGAGGAAAGGGTGATGCAGCAAAGTAGCATACGTATTTCCCTCGTTTTTGAGAACCAAGGTATCAATCCAGTAGGAAGCTACGCGCGAGTCCCTCGCACCTACACAAAACAAATAAATCCTCGCAACCAACGCGATAAGGGGTTGTCAATCCCTACACGGCCACTTACGAGAGTGAGATCTGATAGATATAATAGGATAATATTTTTGGTATTTTTATGATAAAGATGCAAAGTAAAATAAAAGCAAAGTAAAAAAGCAAAGGAAATAACTAAGTATTGGAAGATTAATATGATGAAGATAGACCCGGGGGCCATAGGTTTCACTAGTGGCTTCTCTCGAGAGCATAAGTATTTTACGATGGGTGAACAAATTACTAATGAGCAATTGACAGAATTGAGCATAGTTATGAGAATATCTAGGTATGATCATGTATATAGGCATCACGTCCGAGACAAGTAGACCGACTCCTGCCTGCATCTACTACTACTACTCCACTCATCGACCGCTATCCAGCATGCATCTAGAGTATTAAGTTCATAAAAACAGAGTAACGCCTTAAGAAAGATGACATGATGTAGAGGGATAAATTCATGCAATATGATAAAAATCCCATCTTGTTATCCTCGATGGCAACAATACAATATGTGCCTTGCTGCCCCTACTGTCACTGGGAAAGGACACCGCAAGATTGAACACAAAGCTAAGCACTTCTCCCATTGCAAGAAAGATCAATCTAGTAGGCCAAACCAAACTGATAATTCGAAGAGACTTGCAAAGATAACCAATCATACATAAAAGAATTCAGAGAAGATTCAAATATTGTTCATAGATAATCTTGATCATAAACCCACAATTCACCGATCTCAACAAACACACCGCAAAAGAAGATTACATCGAATAGATCTCCACGAGAGAGGGGGAGAACATTGTATTGAGATCCAAAAAGAGAGAGAGAAAGCCATCTAGCTACTAACTATGGACCCGAAGGTCTGAGGTAAACTACTCACACTTCATCGGAGGGGCTATGGTGATGATGTAGAAGCCCTCCGTGATCGATGCCCCTTCCGGCGGAGCTCTGGAACAGGCCCCAAGACGGGATCTCGTGGGTACAGAAGGTTGCGGTGGTGGAATTAGGTTTTTGGCTCCGTATCTGATTGTTTGGGGGTACGTAGGTATATATAGGAGGAAGGAGTACGTCGGTGGAGCAACAGGGGCCCACGAGGGTGGAGGGCGCGCCCTGGGGGGTAGGCGCGCCCCCCTACCTCGTGGCCTCCTCCTTTATTTCTTGACGTAGGGTCCAAGTCTCCTGGATCTTGTTCGTTCTGAAAATCACGTTCCCGAAGGTTTCATTCCGTTTGGACTCCGTTTGATATTCCTTTTATGCGAAACTCTGAAATAGGCAAAAAAAATCAATTCTGGGCTGGGCCTCCGGTTAATAGGTTAGTCCCAGAAATAATATAAAAGTGAATAATAAAGCCCAATAATGTCCAAAATAGTAGATAATATAGCATGGAGCAATCAAAAATTATAGATACATTGGAGATGTATCATTGAGTAGTTGTGAATTTGAGAAATACTTGTTCTAAAGTTTGTGATTCACATAGCATGGACGTATGGTGAACCGTTATGTGATGAAGTCGGAGCATGATTTATTTATTGATTGTCTTCCTTATGAGTGGCGGTCGAGGACGAGCGATGGTCTTTTCCTACCAATCTATCCCCCTAGGAGCATGCGCGTAGTACTTCGTTTCGATAACTAATAGATTTTTGCAATAAGTATGTGAGTTCTCTATGACTAATGTTGAGTCCATGGATTATACGCACTCTCATCCTTCCACCATTGCTAGCCTCTCTAATACCGCGCACCTTTCGCCGGTATCATACACCCACCATATACCTTCCTCAAAACAGCCACCATACCTACCTATTATGGCATTTCCATAGCCATTCCGAGATATATTGCCATGCAACTTACCACCGTTCCGTTTATTATGACACGCTTCATCATTGTCATTTTGCTTTGCATGATCATGTAGTTGACATCGTATTCATGGAAAAGCCACCATTCATAATTCTTTCATACATGTCACTCTTGATTCATTGCATATCCCGATACCCCGCCGGAGGCATTCACATAGAGTCATATTTTGTTCTAAGTATTGAGTTGTAAGTAAATAAAAGTGTGATGATCATCATTATTAGAGCATTGTCCCATGTGAGGAAAGGATGATGGAGACTATGATTCCCCCACAAGTCGGGATGAGACTCCGGACGAAAAAAAGAGGCCATAAAAAAAGAGAAGAAGGCCCAAACCAAAAAAATGAGAGAAAAAGAGAGAAGGGACAACGTTACTATCCTTTTACCACACTTGTGCTTCAAAGTAGCACCATGATCTTCATGATAGAGAGTCTCCTATGTTGTCACCTTCATATACTAGTGGGAATTTTACATTATAGAACTTGGCTTGTATATTCCAATGATGGGCTTCCTCCAAATGCCCTAGGTCTTCGTGAGCAAGCGAGTTGGATGCACACCCACTTAGTTTCTTTTGTTGAGCTTTCATATACTTATAGCTCTAGTGCATCCGTTGCATGGCCATCCCTAATCACTCACATTGATATCTATTAATGGGCATCTCCATAGCCCGTTGATACGCCTAGTTGATGTGAGACTACTTTTTTGTCTTCTCCACAACCACCATTCTATTCGACATATAGTGCTATGTCCATGGCTCACGCTCATGTATTGCGTGAAGATTGAAAAAGTTTGAGAACATCAAAAGTATGAAACAATTGCTTGGCTTGTCATAGGGATTGTGCATGATTAAATACTTTGTGTGATGAAGATAGAGCGTAGCCAGACTATATGATTTTGTAGGGATAACTTTCTTTGGCCAAGTTATTTTGAGAAGACATGATTGCTTTGTTAGTATAGTTGAAGTATTATTATTTTTATGTCAATATTAAAATTTTATCTTGAATCTTTTGGATCTGAACATTCATGCCACAATAAAGAAAAAGTACATTGAGAAATATGCTAGGTAAGCATTCTGCATCAAAAATTCTGTTTTTATCATTTACCTACTCGAGGACGAGCAGGAATTAAGCTTGGGGATGCTTGATACGTCTCCAACGTATCTATAATTTTTTATTGTTCCATGCTATTATATATTCTGTTTTGGATGTTTAATGGGCTTTATTATGCACTTTTATATTATTTTTGGGACTAACCTACTAACCCAAGGCCCAGTGCAAACTACTGTTTTTTTGCCTATTTCAGTGTTTTGCAGAAAATATATATCAAACGGAATCCAAACGGAATGAAACCTTCGGGAGAGTTATTTTTGGAACAAATGTGATCCAGGGGACTTGGAGCGGACGTCAAGAAACGAACGAGGAGGCCACGAGGCAGGGAGGCGCGCCTGCCCCCTGGGCGCGCCCCCACCCTCGTGGGCCCCTCGTAGCTCCACCGACCTACTTCTTCCTCCTATATATATCCATATACCCCGAAAACATCTGAGAGCACCACGAAACCCTATTTCCACCGCCGCAACCTTCTGTACCTGTGAGATCCCATCTTGGGGCCTTTTCCGGTGCTCCACCGGAGGGGGAATCGATCACGGAGGGCTTCTGCATCAACACCATAGCCTCTCCGATGATGTGTGAGTAGTTTACCTTAGACCTTCGGGTCCATAGTTATTAGCTAGATGGCTTCTTCTCTCTCTTTGGATCTCAATATAAAGTTCTCCTCGATCTTCTTGGAGATCTATTCGATGTAACTCTTTTTGCGATGTGTCTGTCGAGATCCGATGAATTGTGGGTTTATGATCAAGATTAGCTATGAACAATATTTGAATCTCCTCTGAATTATTTTATGTATGATTTGTTATCTTTGCAAGTCTCTTCGAATTATCAGTTTGGTTTGGCCTACTAGATTGATCTTTCTTGCAATGGGAGAAGTGCTTAGCTTTGGGTTCAATCATGCGATGCTCGATCCCAGTGAAAGAAGGGGAAACGACACGTATTGTATTGTTGCCATCGAGGATAAAAAGATGGGGTTTATATCATATTGCTTGAGTTTATCCCTCTACATCATGTCATCTTGCTTAATGCGTTACTCTGTTCTTATGAACTTAATACTCTAGATGCATGCTGGATAGCGGTCGATGTGTGGAGTAATAGTAGTAGATGCAGGCAGGAGTCGGTCTACTTGTCGCGGACGTGATGCCTATATACGTGATCATGCCTAGATATTCTCATAACTATGCACTTTTCTATCAATTGCTCAACAGTAATTCGTTCAGCCACCGTAATACTTATGCTATCTTGAGAGAAGCCACTAGTGAAACCTATGGCCCCCGGGTCTATTTTCCATCATATATATTTCCAATCTTTATCATAAAAATACCAAAAATATTATCTTATCATCTCTATCAGATCTCACTTTTGCAAGTGGCCGTGAAGGGATTGACAACCCCTTTATCGCGTTGGTTGCAAGGTTCTTATTTGTTTGTGTAGGTACGAGGGACTTGCGTGTAGCCTCCTACTGGATTGATACCTTGGTTCTCAAAAACTGAGGGAAATACTTACGCTACTTTGTTGCATCACCCTTTCCTCTTCAAGGGAAAACCAACGCATGCTCAAGAGGTAGCACGTCACTTGCCTATCGATACTAGCCATTTGAGTATTGCCGGCAACGTTACTTGTGCACATTAGTGATTCACCCTTCCATTGCATACATACCATATCATATTGGTATCATCTTGTATCATATCATCCCTTGTGTCACAAGTTTGTTCCCGCATATACACAATTGCTATCTTGGTTTGTGCATTGTGGGCATATAAAAAAATAAGCTTTTAAGCAAAAGAGTGAACAAAGAGCTTGTAAGCAATAGCCGTAGCATCATACCACATTGCATATAAGATTGTCATATCCGATCATCTTGGATCATCTTGAGAAACACGGGGAACCATACATACATAGCATACTTGGGATAGAAAGTTGATACATTTTGCATCTTATAGGTTGTGCACAACTGTCGTATCCGCCTATTGAGCAATCATGCTAGTGTCTCTCTTGAGTTGTGCGACACGAGCGTTTTCCGTGGATTCCACATTTTGTGCTCATTCCTTGGTTGCATGACCCCATTTATCTATCTCTGTGTGCGTTTCCGTGTGCCATTCATTGCTATTGGTCTACTTGTTTCACTTGCGAATTTGTGAATCTCTTTCAACATTACTAACTCTTGCTAACATTTTGCATCAAATTTTTGTGCCACTATCCTAACCAAGCTACTCCATAAAGCTTTACTTGATAGGTGTGAGTGAACAAGTCCGGTACCAATTCCACTATTCTTTCATTTCACATTGAGTGAAACAGTATACATCCTCAACTTTGGGAAAAGGTAACTTGGTATTCTTTATCTCATTTCCTACTCACCTTTGCTCAAGTCTTGTGATGGATAGGCAAAGCACACCTCCTTCGGCCTACAACAACAACGACGAGTTCGATGCCATGAACAACAACTTCGACGCCAAGATGGATGCTCAAATGGAAGAGATCAAGTCCCTCATCAAGTCCTACAAGAGGTCTTCCTCATCTTCGAGAAGACGCTCAAGTGCACATCCTTCTGAGCTACCATCTCCGGCAAGGTCACATCGGCATCAACACCACCACCGACGAGAACGTGAAGGTCAAGAGCTCAACACAAACAACCGCTCAACGAATTCACCATCTCCCTTGGCATCTTCGCTAAGAGACTTCAAGGCATCTTTGCCTGTGGACATGCGGCATCTTCGCCCACAAGCACCTCAAGAGAAGCTCCCCAAGCTTGATACGTCGCCTATGTATCTATAATTTTTTATTGTTCCATGCTGTTTTATTATCAATCTTGGATGTTTTATTATCATTTTATAGTCATTGTATATCATTTTTTGGTACTAACCTATTGACATAGTGCCAAGTGTCAGTTGCTGTTTTTTCCATGTCTTCTACATCGCAGGAAATCAATATCAAACGGAGTCCAAATGCCACGAAACTTCACGATGATTTTTTTATGGGCCAGAAGAAAGAAGATGGGCCCTAGTTGCACCTGGGGGAGTCCCGAGGAGGGGACAACCCACCAGGGCGCGCCAGGAGGCCCTGGCGTGCCCTGGTGAGTTTTGCCCACCTCGGGTGCCCCCCGGACCGCCTCTTGGCTCTATAAATACCCCCAAAAATACCAGAACCCTAGGGGAGTCGACGAAATATTCATCCAGCCGCCGCAGAGTCCAGAACCACCAGATCCAATCTAGACACCATCACGGAGGGGTTCACCACTTCCATTGGTGCCTCTCCGATGATGCGTGAGTAGTTCTTTGTAGACCTTCGGGTCCGTAGTTAGTAGCTAGATGGCTTCCTCTCTCTCGCTGGATTCCCAATACAATGGTCTCTTGGAGATCCATATGATGTAACTCTTTTTGCGGTGTGTTTGTTGGGATCTGATGAACTTCGATTTTATGATCAGTTATATCTTTTTATATCCATGAAATTTATTTGAGTTTCTTTGATCTCTTATATGCATGATCTCTTATAGCCTCGTATTTCTTCTTCGATATTTGGGTTTTGTTTGGCCAACTTGATCTATTTATCTTGCAATGGGAAGAGGTGCCCGGTAGCGGGTTCGATCTTACGGTGCTTGATCCCAGTGATAGAAAGGGAACCGACATGTATGTATCGTTGCTACTAAGGATAACAAGACGGGATCCCTATATGCCGCAATAGATAACGGATCTTGTCTACATCATGTCATCGTTCTTATTGCATTACTCCGTTTTTCCATGAACTAATACACTAGATGCATGCTAGATAGCGGTCGATGTGTGGAGTAATAGTAGTAGATGCAGGCAGGAGTCGGTCTACTAATCTTGGACGTGATGCCTATGTAATGATCATTGCCTAGATATCGTCATAATTATTTGAAGTTCTATCAATTGCCCAACAGTAATTTGTTTACCCACCGTTTGCTATTTTCTCGAGAGAAGCCACTAGTGAAACCTACGGCCCCCGGGTCTTCATTCTCATATATTTGCTTGTGATCTATTTTATTTGCTATTTTTATTCAGATCTATTGAACCAAAAATACAAAAATACTTTGCTGCACTTTATTTTATTTGTGATCTATTATTTCAATCTATTACAACTTTCTCCCGCAACACGCAATTTTTGGCGCCATACCCCGAAAGGGATTGACAACCCCTTTAACACGTCAGGTTGCGTGGTGTTGTTATTTGTGTGCAGGGGCTGTTTACGTTGTGTTGCTTGGTTCTCCTACTGGTTCGATAACCTTGGTTTCATATCTGAGGGAAATACCTACCGTCGCTGTGCTGCATCATCCCTTCCTCTTTGGGGAAATACCAACGTAGCTTCAAGTGACATCAAAGCTTAAGTCTGCAACATCCAGAAGCTACTACGACCTCGACACAGACCACAAGATTCCTTTCTATGGGACTCAAGAACCCGAGGAGTATCTCGAGTGGGAGCGCATAATGGACGACTACCTCAAGCTACATCAAGTCCCTCCCGAAGATCAAGTGAAGTGTGCCACAAGAAACTTCCACGACTACGCGTCGACATGGTGGCTTCACACACCTATGGAGACCTACGATATGAGTTGGCCCAAGACGAAGAGAGCTATGCGGCGAGAGTTTGTGCCTCCAACCTACACGGAACAACTTCTACGCCAATTGGAGAACACCATCCAAGGATCCAAGTCCATCGACGCGTACTTCAAGGAGATGAAGAATGCCTTGTGATGAGCCAGCGTGGACAACCCCATTTCAATGAAGTTCCACTTCATGATGGGATTGCACAACAACATATCCAAGACTATCTTCCTCGAGAACTACAAGTCCCCCAACGACTACTACATTGGTGCTCTCAAGGCGAAACAAGAACTCATGAAGGCCAAGGCTTCTCCACCCCAAGCACACTTCTCGAAGACCAGGCTCCAAGAAGGCGAGCCTGAGGATAGTACCACCAAGATGTCCAAGCCCAACGAGCTCCAAGACGATGCTCCCAAGTTCGACTTCACCGCCATCCCTCTTTGTGTCATTGATGATGTCGAGTCTACCACGACTCTTTTTCAAGACGGTGCGGCGATGATGACCCACAAGTGTAGGGGATCTATCGTAGTCCTTTCGATAAGTAAGAGTGTCGAACCCAACGAGGAGCAGAAGGAAATGACAGGTGGTTTTCAGTAAGGTATTCTCTGCAAGCACTGAAGTTATCGGTAGCAGATAGTTTTGTGATAAGGTAATTTGTAACGGGTAACAAGTAATGAAAGTAAATAAGGTGCAGCAAGATGGGCCAATCATTTTTGTAGAAAAGTACAAGCCTAGACAAATTCTTATATGAAAGAAAATGCTCCCGAGGACACATGGGAATTATCGTCAAGCTAGTTTTCATCACGCTCATATGATTCGCGTTCGTTACTTTGATAATTTGATATGTGGGTGGACCGGTGCTTGGGTACTGCCCTTCCTTGGACAAGCATCCCACTTATGATTAACCCCTATTGCAAGCATCCGCAACTACAAAAGAAGTATTAAGGTAAACCTAACCATAGCATGAAACATATGGGTCCAAATCAGCCCCTTACGAAGCAACTCATAAACTAGGGTTTAAGCTTCTGTCACTCTAGCAACCCGTCATCTACTTATTACTTCCCAATGCCTTCTTCTAGGCCCAAACAATGGTGAAGTGTCATGTAGTCGACGTTCACATAACACCACTAGAGGAGAGACAACATACATCTCATCAAAATATCGAACGAATACCAAATTCACATGACTACTTATAGCAAGACTTCTCCCATGTCCTCAGGAACAAACGTAACTACTCACAAATCATGTTCATGTTCATAATCAGAGGGATATTAATATGCATTAAGGATCTGAACATATGATCTTCCACCAAATAAACCAACTAGCATCAACTACAAGGAGTAATCAACACTACTAGCAACCCACATGTACCAATCTGAGGCTTTGGGACAAAGATTGGATACAAAAATGAAGTAGGATTTTAGAGGAGATGGTGCTGGTGAAGATGTTGATGGAGATTGACCCCCTCCAGATGAGAGGATCATTGGTGATGACGATGGCGATGATTTCCCCCTCCTGGAGGGAAGTTTCCCCGGCAGAACAGCTCCGCCGGAGCCCTAGATTGGTTCCGCCAAGGTTCCGCCTTGTGGCGGCGGTGTTTCGTCTCGAAAGCTTGCTTATGATTTTTTTCAGGGTAAAAGACTTCATATAGCAGAAGATGGACGCCGGAGGCCTGCCAGGGGATCCACGAGGCAGGGGGCGCGCCTAGGGGGTAGGGCGCGCCCTCCACCCTCGTGGCCAGGGTGTGGGCCCCTTCTGGTTAATTCTTTCGCCAGTATTTTTTATTAATTCCAAAACATGCCTCCGTGAAGTTTCAGGACTTTTGGAGCTGTGCAGAATAGGTCTCTAATATTTGCTCCTTTTCCAGCCTAGAATTCCAGCTGCCGGCATCCCCCCTCTTCATGTAAACCTTATAAAATAAGAGAGAATATGCATAAGTATTGTGACATAACGTGTAATAACAGCCCATAATGCAATAAATATCGATATAAAAGCATGATGCAAAATGGACGTATCAACTCCCCCAAGCTTAGACCTCGCTTGTCCTCAAGCGGAAGCCGATAAAGAAAAATATGTCCACATGTTTAGAGATAGAGGTGTCGATAAAATAAAATACGGACATGAGGGCATCATGATCATTCTTATAACAGCAACATATATAGATATTGTCATATGATTTCTTATGCTCAAGTAACAATCTATTCACAATGTGAAGTATGAATCAGAAACTTCATTGAGGATTAACAAACTATGATCTCGGTCATTGAAGCAATTACAATTTATCATAACATCGGAAAGAGTCAATATAAGAGCTTTTCAGCAAGTCCACATACTCAACTATCATTTAGTCTTTCATAATTGCTAACACTCACGCAATACTTATGGGTATGGAGTTTTAATCGGACACAGAGAAAGATAGGGGCTTATAATGTTGCCTCCCAACCTTTTACCTCAAGGGTAATGTCAACAATAATAATTCATGCTAACTTACATCCAATTGGATATATATATCAGGATCTTTCCAACATAAGGTGCTTGCCAAAGGATAAAATGTAAAAAGGAAAGGTGAAGATCACCATGACTCTTTAAGGTATAAGACAAGAATAAAAGATAGGCCCTTCGCAGAGGGAAGCAGAGGTTGTCATGTGCTTTTATGGTTGGATGCACAAAATCTTAATGCGATAGAACGTCACTTTATATTGCCACTTGTGATATGGACCTTTATTATGTAGTCCGTCGCTTTTATTTCTTCCACATCACAAGATCGTATAAAGCTTATTTTCTCCACACTAATAAATCATACATATTTAGAGAGCAATTTTTATTGCATGCAACAATGACAACTTACTTGAAGGATCTTACTCAATCCATAGGTAGATACGTTGGACTCTCATGGCAAAACTTGGTTTAAGGATATTTGGAAGCACAAGTAGTATCTCTACTTGGTGCAAAGAATTTTGGCTAGCATGAGGGGGAAAGGCGAGCTCAACATGTTGGATGATCCATGACAATATACTTTATTTCAGATATAAGAGAACATAACTCATTACATTGTCTTCCTTGTCCAACATCAACCTTTTAGCATGTCATATTTTAATGAGTGCTCACAATCATAAAAGATGTCCAAGATAGTATATTTATATGTGAAAACCTCTCTTTCTTTATTAATTCCTATTAATTGCAACGATGGCCAAAACTATGTTTCTCAACTCTCAACAACTTTTATTCATCATACTCTTTATATGTGAAGTCATTACCCTCCATAAGATAAATATGATCTCTTTATTTCTTTTTATTCTTTCTCTTTTATTTTATTTTTATTCCCTCAATATCATAGCAAGATAATCAAGCCCTTGACTCAACACTAATCTTTATTATATATAGCTCACGGACTCGATTACATAGAAGGATCATAAAGCATAACTCAAAACTAGATCATACCAAAAACTTTATTCTACTAGATCAAGGTATTACTAAAAGGATCGAACTAAGAAAAAGGGTAAAGATACGAGTGTGATGGTGATACGATACCGGGGCACCTCCCCCAAGCTTGGCAGTTGCCAAGGGGAGTGCCCATACCCATGTGACTATATCTCTTTCTTGGGAGGTGGTGATGATGGAGTTGTTGACGACGTAAATTGTGCTTTCAGTTTCTTCATATTGTAATTGAGAAGAGCAATTTCCTCCTTTAAATCATCGACCTTCGGTTCCAGCTTCAAGATCTTGTCACACAAATCTCCTTTGCTTTTCTGCCGAAAACGAGAAGGAATAGATCGGTTGTTAGCCAGTTTAGCCCTCTTGGGGAGACTAGACTTCTTGAACTTCACATGCATATCCCCAGGTTGAGATAGAGGGACATCGTCCTCCTCCGAACTTGAATCATTGATCCTCATCAAATGAGCATCCTCCTCCTCATCCATAGTTCGGCCACAAGGAGATAGATCCCCATAGGTCTTTGGGTTAGCAATGAGGTGTGAGACATAGCTCTCTCCGTCGGAATCCTGAGATGACATCTTGCTCCAAATCTGCTACAGAAACAGCCCAAAACAAAAACAGAGGATATTTGCATGATACGAGGGTCAAAACCTTCGGGAGGTTATATAATGAATTTTTACCGACCAAAAGAAGTATCGTGCAAGAAAATGGAGTCCGGAGAGCACACGGGGTGCCCACGAGGCAGGGGGGAGCGCCCAGGGGGTAGGGCACGCCCTCCACCCTCGTGGACGCCTCGTGTCCTTCCCGGACTACTTCTTATTTTTCTATTTTCTTAAATATTCCAAAACAGAGAAAAATTGCCATTAGAACTGTTTTGGAGTCGGTTTACTTACCGTACCACATACTTATTCCTTTTCGGAGTCTGAAACGTTCTGGAAAGTGTCCCTTATGTATTCCTCCGTGGTTACGGTTTCAATAACATTAGTTTCAACATTAATAGGATTACCTGAGATATAGTGTTTGATTCTTTGACCATTCACCACCTTTGGATTTGTGCCTTTGAAGTTGTTAATTTTTATGGCACCGAAACGATAGACCTCCTCGATAACGTAAGGACCTTCCCATTTAGATATGAGTTTTCCTGCAAAAAATCTTAAACAAGAGTTGAATAGCAACACATAATCACCTACATTAAACTCACGCTTTTGTATCCTTTTGTCATGCCATCTTTTAACTTTTTCTTTAAACAGTTTGGCATTCTCATAGGCATGGGTTCTCCATTCATCCAGTGAGCTAATGTCAAATAGCCTCTTCTCACCAACAAGTTTGAAATCATAATTGAGCTCTTTAATTGCCCAATATGCCTTATGTTCTAGTTCGAGAGGTAAGTGACATGCTTTTCCATAAACCATTTTATACGGAGACATGCCCATAGGATTCTTATATGCAGTTCTATAGGCCCATAATGTATCATCAAGTTTCTTGGATCAATTCTTTCTAGATCTATTAACAGTCTTTTGCAAAATTAATTTGAGCTCTCTATTACTCAATTCTACTTGACCACTCGATTGTGGGTGGTAAGGAGATGCAATTCTATGATTAACATCATACTTAGCAAGCATTTTACGAAAAGGACCATGAATAAAATGTGAACCACCATCAGTCATTAAATATCTAGGGACTCCAAACCTCAGAAAAAATAACTTCTTTAAGCATCTTAATAGAGGTGTTATGATCAGCACTACTAGTTGGAATAGCTTCTACCCACTTAGTAACGTAATCAACAGCAACTAAAATATGTGTATACCCATTAGAGGAAGGAAACAGTCCCATATAATCAAAGCCCCAAACATCAAATGGTTCAATAACAAGTGAATAATTCATAGGCATTTATTGACGTCTACTAATATTACCAATTCTTTGACATTCATCACAAGACAAGACAAACTTACGGGCATCTTTGAAGAGAGTAGGCCAATAAAACCGGATTGCAATACCTTATGCGCAGTTCTATCTCCGGCGTGGTGTCCTCCATAAGACTCGGAGTGACACTTGCGTAGGATCTGTTCCAGTTCATGCTCAGGTACACAATGTCTAATAACACCATCTACTCCTTCTTTATAAAGGTGTGGGTCATCCCAAAAGTAATGTCTTAAATCATAGAAAAACTTTTTCTTTTGCTGGTATGTGAAACTAGGTGGTATAAATTTAGCAACAATGTAATTAGCATAATCAGCATACCATGGAGCAGTACGAGAAGCATTTATGACAGCTAATTGTTCATCAGGGAAGCTATCATCAATAGGTAGCGGGTCATCAAGAACATTCTCTAACCTAGACAAGTTGTCTGCTCCCTTTCTATCAATAGTATGCAAATCAAATTCTTGTAGCAAGAGAACCCATCTAATAAGTCTAGGTTTAGCATCTTTCTTTTCCATAAGATATTTAATGGCAGCATGATCAGTGTGAACAGTTACTTTAGAATCAACAATATAAGGTCTGAACTTATCACAAGCAAATACAACCGCTAAAAACTCTTTTTTAGTAGTAGCATAATTTCTCTGGGCATTGTCTAGAGTTTTACTAGCATATTGGACAACATTTAATTTCTTATCAACTCTTTGTCCTAGAACAGCACCTACAGCATAATCACTAGCATCACACATTATTTCAAAGGGTAAATTCCAATCAGGTGGCCGAACAATAGGTGCAGAAATCAAAGCTTTCTTAAGTATTTCAAATGCTTCTACACAATCATCATCAAAGACAAAAGGAATATCTTTTTGTAAGAGATTAGTCAGAGGCCTAGAAATTCTTGAGAAGTCCTTAATGAACCTCCTATAAAAACCGGCATGACCAAGGAAACTTCTTATACCTTTGATGTCCTTGGGACATGGCATCTTTTCAATAGCATCAACTTTAGCTTTATCAACTTCAATACCTCTTTTAGAAATTTTATGCCCCAAGACAATACCTTCATTAACCATAAAGTGGCACTTCTCCCAATTCAAGACAACATTAGTTTCTTCACATCTCTGCAAAACTCGATCAAGGTTGCTCAAGGAATCATCAAAAGAAGTTCCATAAACGGAGAAATCATCCATGAAAACCTCAACAATCTTTTCACAAAAATCAGAGAATATAGCCATCATGCATCTTTGAAAGGTGGCAGATGCATTGCATAAACCAAAAGGCATGCGTCTATAAGCAAAGGTACCGAAAGGGCAAGTAAAAGTGGTCTTTTCTTGATCCTCTTTTGACACAGGTATTTGAGAAAAACTAGAATAACCATCTAGAAAGCAAAAATGTGTGTGTTTGGGTAATCTTTCTAGCATTTGATCAATAAAAGGTAAAGGGTAATGATCCTTTTTAGTATCTTTATTTAATTTACGGAAATCAATTACCATCCTATAACCTGTAACAATTCTTTGTGGGATCAATTCATCTTTATCATTAGGAACAACAGTAATCCCTCCTTTCTTAGGAACACAATGGACAGGGCTTACCCACTGACTATCAGCAACGGGATAAATTATACCTGCCTCCAGAAGCTTTAGTATTTCTTTTCTTACCACTTCTTCCATCTTAGGGTTTAACCGTCGTTGGTGATCAACAACCGGTTTAGCATCTTTCTCCAATTTTATTTTGTGCTGACATAGAGTGGGACTAATGCCCTTAAGATCATCAAGAGTATATCCAATAGCAGCACGGTGCTTCTTCAGAGTTTTCAATAATTTCTTTTCTTCATGCTCTGAAAGGTTAGCACTAATAATAACAGGATATATCTTCTTTTCATCGAGATATGCATATTTAAGAGTATCAGGTAATGGTTTAAGCTCAAACACGGGATCACCCTTGGGTGGAGGAGGATCCCCTAGGATTTCAACTGGCAAATTGTGTTTCAAAATAGGTCCCTGTTTAAAGAATACTTCATCTATTTCTCTTCTTTCATTCATAAACATATCATTTTCATGGTCTAGCAAATATTGTTCTAACAGATCATTAGGGGGTATGGCAATAGAAGCAAGACCAATAATTTCATCTTTACTAGGCAATTCCTCATCATGGGGTTGTCTATGAAATTTAGCAAAATTAAACTCATGAGACATATCACCCAAACTCAGGTATAACATCCTTTTCGCAGTCTATCCGAGCATTAACAGTATTCAAGAAGGGTCTACCAAATATAATGGGACAAAACTTATCTTGTGGGGAACCAAGAACAAGAAAATCGGCAGGATATTTAACTGCCCCACACAAGACTTCAACATCTCTAACAATCCCAACTGGTGAAATACTATCTCTATTGGCCAGCTTAATTGTAACATCAATTTCTTCTATTTCAGCAAGTGCAATATCATGCATAATTTCTTTGTATAAGGAATGGGGTATTGCACTTGCACTAGCCCCCATATCACACAAGCCATGATAACAATGGTCTCCTATTTTAACAGAAATAACAGGCATGCCTACAACATGTCTATGTTTATTTTTAGTATCGGGTCTAGCAATTCTAGCAGCTTCATTACAGAAGTAAATAACATGCCCATCAATATTATCAGCCAAGAGATCTTTAACCATAGCAATACTAGGTTCAACTTTAATTTGCTCAGGAGGTTTGGGTGTCTTAATATTACTTTTGTTGACCACAGTTGAAGCTTTAGCATGATCCTTTATTCTAACAGAGAAATGGGGTTTCTCAATATAAGCAGTAGGAACAATAGGATCATTATATGTGACAGTCTTTTCTTCAACTTTAATGGGTGCAACTACTTTTACTTCAATGGGAGGATTATATTTAAACCACTTCTCCTTAGGGAGATCAACATGAGTAGTAAAGGATTCACAGAAAGAAGCTACTATCTCAGAGTCAAGTCCATATTTGGTGCTAAATTCACGGAAAACATCGGTATCCATAAAAGATTTAACACAATCAAACTTAGGTGTTATACCTGACTACTTACCTTCGTCGAGATCCCAATCTTCAGAGTTGCGTTTAATTCTTTCCAATAAATCCCATCTGAATTCAATAGTCTTCATCATAAAAGAGCCAATACAAGAAGTGTCGAGCATGGAGCGATTATTGAGAGAAAGCCGAGCATAAAAATTTTGAATAATAATTTCTCTTGAGAGCTCGTGATTGGGGCATGAATATAACATTGACTTAAGCCTCCCCCAAGCTTGAGCGATGCTTTCTCCTCCGCGAGGCCAAAAATTATATATAATTACGATCACGATGAACAAGATGCATAGGATAAAACTTCTGATGAAATTCCAATTTCAATCGGTTGTAGTTCCATGATCCCATATCATCACATAGCCTAAGCCATGTCAATGCCTTTCCCTTCAAAGATAAAGGGAAGATCTTCTTCTTGATAACATCCTCGGGCATAACTTCAAGCTTAAATAATCCACAAACTTCATCCACATAGATTAGGTGCAAATTGGGATGTAATGTTCCATCACCTGTAAAAGGATTAGCTAGCAGTTTCTCTATCATACTCGAAGGAATTTCAAAGTAAACATTTTCAGTAGATTCAGTAGGTTGAGGAGCAACTCTTTGCTCTACTGGTCGGGTGAATATACCCCGAACAAGCCCCTCAAAGGATTATGTTCCATAGTAACAAGTGACAGTAAATTTCAGCACACTATATAAATTGTTCCTTACCAAATTCCACCTACCAAAGGCACTTCACTCCCCGGCAACGGTGCCAGAAAAGAGTCTTGATGGCCCACAAGTGTAGGGGACCTATCGTAGTCCTTTCGATAAGTAAGAGTGTCGAACCCAACGAGGAGCAGAAGGAAATGACAAGCGATTTTCAGTAAGGTATTCTCTGCAAGCACTGAAGTTATCGGTAGCAGATAGTTTTGTGATAAGGTAATGGGTAACAAGTAATGAAAGTAAATAAGGTGCAGCAAGATGGCCCAATCCTTTTTGTAGCAAAGGACAAGCCTGGACAAATTCATATATGAAAGAAAACGCTCCCGAGGACACATGGGAATTATCGTCAAGCTAGTTTTCATCACGCTCATATGATTCTTGTTCGTTACTTTGATAATTTGATATGTGGGTGGACCGGTGCTTGGGTACTGCCCTTCTTTGGACAAGCATCCCACTTATGATTAACCCCTATTGCAAGCATCCGCAGCTACAAAAGAAGTATTAAGGTAAACCTAACCATAGCATGAAACATATGGGTCCAAATCAGCCCCTTACGAAGCAACTCATAAACTAGGGTTTAAGCTTCTGTCACTCTAGCAACCCATCATCTACTTATTACTTTTCAATGCCTTCCTCTAGGCCCAAACAATGGTGAAGTGTCATGTAGTCGACGTTCACATAACACCACTAGAGGAGAGACAACATACATCTCATCAAAATATCGAATGAATACCAAATTCACATGACTACTTATAGCAAGACTTCTCCCATGTCCTCAGGAACAAACGTAACTTCTCACAAATCATGTTCATGTTCATAATCATAGGGGTATTAATATGCATTAAGGATCTGAACATATGATCTTCCACCAAATAAACCAACTAGTATCAACTACAAGGAGTAATCAACACTACTAGCAACCCACAGGTACCAATCTGAGGCTTTGGGACAAAGATTGGATACAAGAGATGAACTAGGGTTTTAGAGGAGATGGTGCTGGTGAAGATGTTGATGGAGATTGACCCCGTCCCGATGAGAGGATCCTTGGTGATGACGATGGCGATGATTTCCCCCTCCCGGAGGGAAGTTTCCCCGGCAGAACAGCTCCGCCGGAGCCCTACATTGGTTCCGCCAAGGTTCCGCCTCGTGGCGGCGGTGTTTCTCCCGAAAGCTTGCTTATGATTTTTTTTCAGGGTAAAAGACTTCATATAGCAGAAGATGGACACCGGAGGCCTGCCAGGGGGCCCACGAGGTAGGGGGCGCGCCCAGGGGGTAGGGCGCGCCCAGGGGGTAGGGCGCGCCCCCACCCTCGTGTCCAGGGTGTGGGCCCCCTCTAGTTAATTCTTTCGCCAGTATTTTTTATTAATTCCAAAAACATGCTCCGTGAAGTTTCAGGACTTTTGGAACTGTGCAGAATAGGTCTCTAATATTTACTCCTTTTCCAGCCCAGAATTCTAGCTGTCGGCATTCCCCCTCTTCATGTAAACCTTATAAAATAAGAGAGAATATGCATAAGTATTGTGACATAACATGTAATAACAGCCCATAATGCAATAAATATCGATATAAAAGCATGATGAAAAATGGACGTATCAGGCGACGGCTACAACTATGGAGCCAATCAAGGAACATGCTTTGGAGGCGTGCGACATGGTGATGAGCAAGGATGATGCTTCCACCTTAGGAGGCGAGAGTGATGATGTGCCATCTTCGGCCTTCATCCATGGCGACGGTGATGAGATGGTTGGGTATTTCACTTCGACCATGGCGACGTATGATGACTTGAGTGACTTTTGCCACCACATTGAGAGTGAGAGTGACTTCACCACTAGCCCCATATATGATGTGTTGCCCCAATTCCCATGCGAGGAGAGCCACAACCCCCACCACTTGAGTGAGATGAGTGACTCCACCATATGTGACTTTGAGTGCACCTATTTTGAGGGAGTGAGTGAACCACCACATAGAGAGAGTGTGATAGTTGATAGGGCATGTGAGGCCACTATGATTTATAATGACTTAACCTCTACCTCTATTGTGTCTTCTCATTTGGTGCTAGGTCCCATGTATGATGACGCGCCGATACTCGATGACTTCATCCTTCCTTTGGACAAGACGATGGCCATGGTGGAATATGATGCGCCCCCCACATGGTTCCATCAAGATGAAGATGACCACCATTTGGTCTTTGCCACCTCACCTACACCACATGAGTGGAATGACAAAGGTAACATAGGTGAAGGTGATGTTCTAGTCCCACTAGTGGACATTCTTAACATTGATTGCTTGCATGATGTTGATCAACCTATTACCATGCTTCATGCTAGTATGATTTCCTTATGTGATGATTTCTTGCCCATTTATGATGAGTATGATGATTGTCATGTCGAGTCTATTAGTTGTGATGCCATGTTACATAGGATTTGTTGTGATAATTCTTTAGGTCACATCATGTTTGACAATCCGCTTGACTTATCATATGCTATGAATGAGATCAACCATATGTCACATTTGCAATCTCTTCGTAGTGACTATGCATATGCCATTAAAATGAACCCAATTTGCACATATGGCATAGATGACAAGCCCATGGTTATTGGCATTTGTTTTTCTTGTGATGATATTGATATGCTCCCTTTGCATCACTTATCTGATATGCCATGCCATGACCACCTTGCTTCGGATATGCACTGTTTTGGATGTTGTCCATTTTCTCCATATGGTGTAACATCCCAAATTTTCAATTTGGAATGTTATACATTAGATCATCATTGCATATCATACTTTATTGCATTTTGGTTGATCCTAGAAATTCTACGCAACTCAAGGACCCACGGAGAGAGTTGGGGATTTCGTTATTTTCATATTTGAGTTTTTCTCAAATTTTGAAAAGAGGATCTTTGATTTTAATTATTTTTCTCTGAAATATTTCTTTTATTAAAAATAAAAGAGAGAGGATAAAATGACTTCCTCAAAATAAATAAATATCGAAGATTTAATATTAAAATCAAATAAGATTTTTATTCGGAGTTTTGTCGCTATTTTATTTGAATTAGGAAAAATTTGCGTTTTCCAAAATTACATTTTAGGCCCAAATAAATGTTCACCTTGTCCGACCTATTTTTAGAGGACGGGGAAAATTTATTTCGGGATATTTGGAATCCGTTTAGTATTTCTTTTCTTTCTTTTTCTACATGTCAGAATTATTTTAAAAAAAGTCAAACCGACTTCGGGCCGTACCCGGCCAGGAGACCTCAGGCAGAGGAGATGGTTAGAGCTAATAAAGGATTATGATATGAGGTTACATTATCATCCCGGAAAGGCTAACGTAGTAACCGATGCGTTGAGCCGAAAAAGTCATGTCAACACACTCATGACCGGAGAGTTACCCAAGGAGTTAGCAGAAGACCTTCGCGAGCTATGTTTGGAGATAGTTCCAAGAGGTTATGTAGCAGCTTTGGAGATTCAGTCTACCTTGATGGATAAGATGAGAGAAGCTCAGAAGACGGACAAGGAGATTGCCGAGATAAAGGAAAGGATGAGTAAAGGAAAGGCTAAAGGATTTCGTGAGGATGAGCACGATACCTTATGGTTTGAGGACCGCGTATATGTGCCAAATGATCAGGAGATCAGGAAGTTGATTCTGCAAGAGGCCCATGATTCGCCATATTCGATTCACCCAGGAAATACCAAGATGTATCTGGATTTGAAGGATAGTTTCTGGTGGACCGGAATGAAGAAGGATATTGCAGAGTACGTAGCAGTTTGTGATGTCTGTCAGAGAGTGAAGGCAGAACATCAGAAGCCAGCCGGATTGCTACAACCATTGCCGATACCCGAATGGAAGTGGGATAAACTAGGCATGGACTTTATCACAGGTTTACCCAGGACTCATTCAGGCTATGACTCGATATGGGTTGTAGTTGATCGTTTGATGAAGGTAGCCCATTTCATCCCAATATAGACCACTTACACCAGTGCTAAGTTGGCAAAGATATACATGACCAGGATCGTATGTCTGCGTGGAGTTTCGAGGACCATTGTATCAGATAGAGGAACCCAGTTTACCTCAAAGTTTTGGAATCAGTTGCATGAAACTTTGGGAACCAGGCTAGAGTTCAGTACAGCTTTTCACCCGCAGACGGATGGACAGACTGAAAGAGTCAATCAGATTCTGGAGGACATGTTGAGAGCTTGTGCGCTAGACTATGG
This sequence comes from Triticum aestivum, assembly GCF_018294505.1. NCBI lineage: Eukaryota > Viridiplantae > Streptophyta > Magnoliopsida > Poales > Poaceae > Triticum > Triticum aestivum. The sequence continues at coordinate 415,575,097 of NC_057799.1, read as the reverse complement.
ATCTAGTTGGGACGAAAATTTGCCGTATGCAGAGTTCTCTTACAACAACAGCTATCAAGCCAGTTTGAAGATGGCCCCTTTCGAAGCACTGTAGGGAAGGAGGTGTAGAACATCGTTGTTGTGGGACGAAGTTGGAGACCGACAGTTGTTTGGACCAGATTTGATTAAAGAGTCTAAAGATAAGGTTAAGCTGATTCGTGATAGACTCAAGGTAGCCCAGTCCAGGCAGAAGAGTTATGCGGATTCAAAATGCAAGGAGACAGTTTACGAAATCGGAGACAGAGTGTATCTTCGTGTATCCCCACTTCGACGAATGAAGCGCTTTGAAGTTAAGGGAAAGTTAGCACCACGTTTTGTGGGACCATGCAGAGTTTTTGAACCTATGGGGGAAGTTGTTTACAAGTTGGAATTACCCGAAGGATTTTCCGGAGTTCACGATGTGTTCCACGTTTCCCAGTTGAAGAAGTGCCACGCAGAGATGGCTGATATTCCTCTGAGAGATACAGTGCCGCTGGAAGCGATACGGTTGGATAGTGACTTGACATATGAGGAGAAACTAGTCAAGATACTCGAGTTTGCCAGCCGAGTTACACGCAACAAAGTAATCAAGTTCTGCAAAGTTCAGTGGAGTCACCATACCGAAGATGAAGCCACCTGGGAATGAGAGGAAGACCTACGGAAGGATCACTCTCACCTATTTTCTAGCCAACCCGAATCTCGAGGGCGAGATTCATCTTAAGGTGGGTAGGTTTGTAACATCCCAAATTTTCAATTTGGAATGTTATACATTAGATCATCATTGCATATCATATTTTATTGCATTTTAGTTGATCCTAGAAATTCTACGCAACTCAAGGACCCACGGAGAGAGTTGGGGATTTCGTTATTTTCATATTCGAGTTTTTCTCGAATTTTGAAAAGAGGATCTTTGATATTAATTATTTTTCTCTGAAATATTTCTTTTATTAAAAATAAAAGAGAGTGGACAAAATGACTTCCTCAAAATAAAGAAATATCGGAGATTTAATATTAAAATCAAATAATATTTTTATTCGGAGTTTTGTTGCTATTTTATTTGAATTAGGAAAAATTTGCGTTTTATAAAATTGCATTTTAGGCCCAAATAAATGTTCACCTTGTCCGGCCTATTTTTAGAGGACGAAGAAAATTTATTTCGGGATTTTTGGAGTATGTTTAGTATTTCTTTTCTTTCTTTTTCTGCACGTCGGAATTATTAAAAAAAAGTCAAACCGACTTCGGGCCGTACCCGACCAGGAGACCTCGGGCCGGCCCCTTTATAAGCCGCCGCCCGCACCCCGCAGCCCAACCAGCCCCGCCGCCGCCCGAAACCCTAGCCCGCCTGATCCCCCGCCGCCGCCGCACGCTGCCGCACGCCCGCGCCGCCACCCCGCGCCGCCCCGCCGCCCGTCGCCGCCGACCACCGCCGCCTGAGCCGCCGCGCCGCCGCCCGCCGGAGATCGAGGTAGCCGCCGGTTTTTTTAAAACCGATCGGTTTTATTTCGTAAACCCTAGTTTCCTTTTTTATTTAGATCGGTTTGGTTTATTTTTATCGGTTTAGTAATTTAGCGAACGTTCATCCGTACGTTCGTTATAACGAACGGTTTTCACCGTTTAACCGCAGACAGTGAACGTTCGTTTGTTAGCCTGTTCGTCAGTTTTTTTCTCGGATTTTCCGCGATTATTTTCGATCGTGATTTCTGATCCGATTTTCGTTCTAGTATAACTTTTCGCTCGTTTATCGGAATCAGGCGATTCAAGCGCCTAGAGTTTTGTCTCGAAACCCTCTTTCTGTTTAACAAACTTAAACAAGTTTTTGCTACTGTAAAATTTGACTTAAGTCCAGATTAGTAAACGAAGCTTGTTTCTTTCGCCGTTTGACTTTTGTTACTTTGTTTGATTTGATTCTTTTTGCAAACCGGAGTTCATAAGTTGAACTTTCTGGTTAGGTCTCTTATTTGAGTTTTACCCATGCCCTTGCTTGATTGCTTATTGTATGCTTGTTTGCTTGCGATAGAGTACCCGGAGTGCGAAGCGTGCTACTACGAGTCTCTAGGTTTCGCGGATCATCAGCAAGGCAAGTAACACTTTGATCATATCCCTCTCATTCCCAGTTTTTATGCATTAGTTTCACCCTCAAACATTGCATGAGTAGGATTGATAACATGTGAGTATTGGGAATTAGTTGATGAGGTAGGAACCTATTGCCCTGCATTCAAACCTTGGGAGTTACTATTACGTTATGCTTATATTGCCATGCTATGCTCGTAGACGTGGATTGGGTTTGAGTGTATCCATGACAGATGTGAGATTGTTAATTAATGGTTCAACTTAAGGTGGCAACTTTAATACACATCTGGGTGGATTGAGGCACCTGGGGTATCCAGTGATTGCCTGTATTTTTAGGAAATCCCGGGGTACCGTGTGATTCTCCTATGGACCGCCACCCAGGCTCAAAGGGATCATGAGATTATTCATACTAGAAACTTCCGTGTGCAGCCACAAGCTATTATGGGCTCTAGCATAGTTGATGAAGTCGTGTGAATTCTTACAGTGGTAGACTAGAAGATGTAGGGGATGTAGGTGGTACGGTCTACCCATCGTAAGGTGCTAACGCTTCTGAAAGACTGTGCCTCGGTCATCCGTTTCTCAAACACCATGTAGTGCGAGAAATTCAACGGAGGACATCGAGTCTTGTGGGGAAAAGTGTGCAAACTTCTGCAGAGTGTACAAACTAATCATGGTTAGCCGTGTCCTGGGTTATGGACATCTTGAGTATCTGGTTCTTGGATTATCATGTTGATCTCATCACTACTTAATTAATTTGATGGGTTGTTAATGATTACTTTTAATTGGGATTGAGAGGGGGTTTACCTTCTCAATGTTTTCAACAAACCTTGTAGTTAAATAAAATATATTCCTTTGTAGTAGGGAAAAATTGGCTTTTCGCAAAACAAATTAACCATACAGCCTCCACCAGCCATATATGCATGTAGTGTTAGCATTATTCTGTTCATTACTCTCTTGTGTTACTTTGCCAGCATATTCCATGTGCTGACCCATTTTCGGGCTGCAACGTATCATGTTGCAGACTTTTCAGACGACGAGTAAGGAGCCTTAGGTCGTGGTCTTTCACTTAGTGATGCCATTGGAGTTGATGGACTCACTTTATCTTCCAAGCCTTCCGTTGTTATCGTATTAGATGGCCTTAAGCCATATTTATTGTAATAAGTTCTCTTTTGAGACATCCGATGTAATAAGTGTGTGGTTGCTACTCTGTTATAAATCCTTCAAGTACTGTGTGTGTCAGCATTACCGATCCAGGGATGACACTTATGCACAGAGATCAGACTGTTTGAGGTCTGGTCGCTACAAAGATGGTATCAGAGCACACGCTGACTGTAGGACACGACCACTAAGCTAAAGCCCTAGATCACTACTCTCTTCTCATTTCTAACTCCCCTCCATTTTCTACTCTTTAGGATGGCGGATGCAAGGATCAAGTTCATGCAACCGGATGAAGACGCCCCTTTTGGACGCCACTTGAAGGAAGTCACTAGGTACCTAAACATTGGAATACCAAGCTTCACCGGGACCTACAACGCCACTTTACCAGAAGAGGAGCGTTGGATGATTCAAGTTCAAGTTCCAGGAAGGACGTTCACGCCACTCACTGAGCCCATAGAGTTTTCCTTCGATGCACCAACCTGGAGTCTAGGAAAGAGTATGGCAGCTCACATTACCATGGGGCGCATTGGAGAAGTTTACCACAATGATCTCAAGGATACAATCTACCAGATTTGTGGGCGCCGAGATGAGCAATGGGAGATGATCGGCACCAGGAAGGACAGATCGATTGCCTCTTTCATCCAGGAGTTAAACCAGCACATTCGACGCCAGGAGAACCAGATGTGCGCAGGCATGGCGGATTTGAAGAAAGCAATGACAAGGATCACGGAACTGGAGGAAGAACTCAAGGCTACACGCGAGGATTATATGGAGGAAATCGTCGCACTAGTGGAGAAGAATGGCGACCTGACAAAGAAGCTTGGAGTGCCAGGAGGAGAAGATGACAGTTCCACTTGTCCGGAGAACTACATCATCATCGACGACACCGACTCGGACCCTGACGATAGCGATGATGACTATGTTGATGAAGCTGGAGCAGATATCATGGAGTCTTCGACCGAGCAATTTTTCTAGTAGACCACCAAATCAGTAGTAGTATTCCACCATGTATATAGTATAGTCCGAGAACTTTTGTAACGATAGTTCTAGACCGATTGTATGCCTTTGTTTGATTGATTGAGTGATATGTTTGTGTTTGTCTCAAGTGCATATGGGTAGTGTTTTCCCTCTAGACATCATTCTATTATGTTTTCTCATCTTTTCTAAACCCAGCAGATGCCTCCGAGACGCGACAATGGATTTGCTTTCCCACCGGAGCTCACCCAGTTGATCCAGCAGCAGAATGCATTGATGCAGATACTAGTCTAGAATCAGAACCAGGGGAACAACAACAACAACAACAACAACAACCCACCACCACCCCCACCAGTTGACCACTTAGCCCGTTTTCTTAGGCTGAATCCGACGGTGTTCTCCAGTAGCACCGAGCCGATTGTTGCAGATGATTGGCTTCGCAAGATTGAAAGGGAGTTGACCACTGCAGGATGCACAGATGCGGAGAGAGTGCGTTTTGCCGCACATCAGCTTGATGGACCCGCAGCATCTTGGTGGGAGAATTTCATATTCACTTACCCTATTGACACTGTGACATGGGACCAGTTCCACCAGGCTTTTCGCACTGCCCATGTTTCAGCAGGAGCTATGGCCATGAAGAAGCGTGAGTTTCACAACTTACGCCAAGGAGGGCGCACTGTTGGCCAATATGTGGATGAGTTTAGTAAGTTAGCACGTTATGCCCCAGATGACGTCGCTACAAATGCAGCTAAGAAGGAGAAGTTTTTGGAAGGACTGAATGATGAGCTGAGCATGCAGTTGATGGTGGCAAATTTCTATAATTATCAGGAGTTGGTGGATAGAGCTCTCATGCTTGAAGGGAAGCAGCAGCAGATTGACAGCCGTAAAAGGAAGTATGGACAAGGGAAGTACAATTCTGTAGCCCAGTAGAGACCCCATTACACCATGAATTCAGGAGGACTTGTTCATAACCATGGAGGCCACACTCATAATGGAGGAAGTTCGCATAATCATGGTGGCCCCAAGAATGGTAATGGTAATGGAGGAAGTAGCGGACAGAACCGTTCCAACCCGGCAACACCCGCCAAGAAGGATCTAAGCCATGTGACTTGTTACAAATGCCAGAAGACCGGACATTACGCCAATGAATGTCCTAAAGCCAAGAATGGAAATGGCAATGGAAGCTCTGGGAAGAAGCCCAACCCTTTCAACAGGGGACAAGTGAACCACATTAACGTGGAGGAGGTTGAAGCCCAGCCAGATGCAGTAATAGGTAAGTTTTTGGTTAAGTCATTTACTGCAGTCGTACTTTTTGATACTGGTGCATCGCATTCATACATATCAAGGGGATTCGTGGATAATTTTAAATTGCCAACCCAAGCCCTTAGGTCACCCATGTTAGTAACCTCGCCAGGAGCAGAGTATATGGCTAGCCTATGGTGTGATCAGTTACCATTAAGGATTGGTAACTACTTGTTTCCCTCGGACCTAATAGTATTGGAATCACAAGGATTGGATGTGATATTAGGCATGGATTGGTTATCGAAGTATGGAGGGAACATTGACTGCGCCAGTAAGTCGATCTTACTCACCACCCTAGAAGGAAGAAGGATCAAGTATGTATCTCGGCATGTGCCGAATAGGACTCAAGTAAATTCCTTATCAGGAGTTGTACAGGAGGAAGTACCAGTGGTGAAGGATTTTCTGGATGTATTTCCAGAAGAATTGCCAAGCATGCCACCGGATAGAGACATTGATTTTTTGATTGAGCTTTTGCCAGGCACAGGGACAATATCTAAGAGACCGTACAGAATGCCCGCAAAGGATTTGGAGGAAATTAAGAAGCAGATTAAGGAGTTACTGGATAAGGGTTATATACGCCCAAGTTCGTCACCTTGGGGATCACCAGTACTTCTAGTGGAGAAGAAGGATGGATCGTTAAGGATGGTTGTTGATTATCGTGGATTGAATGAAGTGATGATCAAGAACAAGTACCCACTGCCGATGATCAATGATTTGTTTGACCAGCTGCAAGGAGCAAAGGTGTTTTCCAAGATTGATTTGCGATCAGGGTATCACCAGCTGAAGATTCGAGAGCAGGACATACCTAAGAAAGCTTTTACAATGATGTACGGGCTGTATGAGTATACCGTTATGTCATTTGGTCTGACTAACGCACCTGCCTATTTTATGAACATGATGAACAAAGTGTTTATGGAGTTTTTGGATAAGTTCGTTGTGGTGTTCATTGATGACATTCTGGTCTACTCGAAGAACGAAGAGGAACATAAGGAGCATTTGCGTTTGGTACTTGGTAAGCTCAGAGAACATCAGCTATACGCCAAGTGCAGCAAGTGTGAGTTTTGGTTGAAGGAAGCTGGATTCCTTGGACATGTTATATCCGGAGAAGGAATAGGAGTAGACTCCACCAAAGTTGTCACTGTGACAAATTGGGAGTCACCCACGTCTTTTGGAGAGATTCGGAGTTTTCTTGGACTCGCCGGATATTACCGGAGGTTCATTGAGAATTTCTCAAAGATTGCAAAGCCCATGACGGAGTTGTTGAAGAAGGAGACCAAATTCAATTGGACTGAGGAATGTGAGGCTAGTTTTCAGGAGTTGAAGAGACGCTTGGTTACATCACCAGTGTTGATTCTGCCAGATCAACACAAAGATTATGAAGTGTATTGCGACGCTTCTCGTCGAGGACTTGGAGCCGTACTTAAGCAGGAAGGAAGAGTTGTTTCATATGCCTCACGACAGCTTAAACCCCATGAGTTAAATTATGCTACGCATGATTTGGAGTTAGCAGCCGTAGTGCATGCGTTGAAGACATGGAGACATTTTCTCATCAGAAATCATTGTGAGGTATACACGGATCACAAGAGTTTGAAGTATATCTTCACGCAGAAGGAGTTGAATCTCAGGCAGAGGAGATGGTTAGAGCTAATAAAGGATTATGATATGAGGTTACATTATCATCCTGGAAAGGCTAACGTAGTAGCCGATGCATTGAGCCGAAAAAGTCATGTCAACACACTCATGACCGGAGAGTTACCCAAGGAGTTAGCAGAAGACCTTCGCGAGCTATGTTTGGAGATAGTTCCAAGAGGTTATGTAGCAGCTTTGGAGATTCAGTCTACCTTGATGGATAAGATGAGAGAAGCTCAGAAGACGGACAAGGAGATTGCTGAGATAAAGGAAAGGATGAGTAAAGGAAAGGCTAAAGGATTTTGTGAGGATGAGCACGATACCTTATGGTTTGAGGACCGCGTATATGTGCCAAATGATCAGGAGATCAGGAAGTTGATTCTGCAAGAGGCCCATGATTCGCCATATTTGATTCACCCAGGAAATACCAAGATGTATCTAGATTTGAAGGATAGTTTCTGGTGGACCGGAATGAAGAAGGATATTGCAGAGTACGTAGCAGTTTGTGATGTCTGTCAGAGAGTGAAGGAAGAACATCAGAAGCCAGCCGGATTGCTACAACCATTGCCGTACCCGAATGGAAGTGGGATAAACTAGGCATGGACTTTATCACAGGTTTACCCAGGACTCGTTTAGGCTATGACTCGATATGGGTTGTAGTCGATCGTTTGACGAAGGTAGCCCATTTCATCCCAGTAAAGACCACTTACACCAGTGCTAAGTTGGCAAAGATATACATGACCAGGATCGTATGTCTGCATGGAGTTTCGAGGACCATTGTATCAGATAGAGGAACCCAGTTTACCTCAAAGTTTTGGAATCAGTTGCATGGAACTTTGGGAACCAGGCTAGAGTTCAGTACAGCTTTTCACCCGTAGACGGATGGACAGACTGAAAGAGTCAATCAGATTCTGGAGGACATATTGAGAGCTTGTGCGCTAGACTATGATCTAGTTGGGACGAAAATTTGCCGTACGCAGAGTTCTCTTACAACAACAGCTATCAAGCCAGTTTGAAGATGGCCCCTTTCGAAGCACTGTACGGAAGGAGGTGCAGAACACCGTTGTTGTGGGACGAAGTTGGAGACCGGCAGTTGTTTGGACCAGATTTGATTAAAGAGTTTGAAGAGAAGGTTAAGCTGATTCGCGATAGACTCAAGGTAGCCCAGTCCAGGCAGAAGAGTTATGCGGATTCAAAACGCAAGGAGACAGTTTACGAAGTCGGAGACAGAGTGTATCTTCGTGTATCCCCACTTCGAGGAGTGAAGCGCTTTGGAGTTAAGGGAAAGTTAGCACCACGTTTTGTGGGACCATACAGAGTTTTTGAACGTATGGGGGAAGTTGCTTACAAGTTGGAATTACCCGAAGGATTGTCCGGAGTTCACGATGTGTTCCATGTTTCCCAGTTGAAGAGGTGCCACGCAGAGATGGCTGATATTCCTCTGAGAGATACAGTGCCACTGGAAGCGATACGGTTGGATAGTGACTTGACATATGAGGAGAAACCAGTCAAGATACTCGAGTTTGCCAGCCAAGTTACACGCAGCAAAGTAATCAAGTTCTGCAAAGTTCAGTGGAGTCACCATACCGAAGATGAAGCCACCTGGGAATGAGAGGAAGACCTACGGAAGGATCACTCTCACCTATTTTCTAGCCAACCCGAATCTCGAGGGCGAGATTCATCTTAAGGGGGGTAGGTTTGTAACATCCCAAATTTTCAATTTGGAATGTTATACATTAGATCATCATTGCATATCATATTTTATTGCATTTTGGTTGATCCTAGAAATTCTACGCAACTCAAGGACCCACGGAGAGAGTTGGGGATTTCGTTATTTTCATATTCGAGTTTTTTCTCGAATTTTGAAAAGAGGATCTTTGATTTTAATTATTTTTCTCTGAAATATTTCTTTTATTAAAAATAAAAGAGAGAGGATAAAATTACTTCCTCAAAATAAAGAAATATCGGAGATTTAATATTAAAATCAAATAAGATTTTTATTCGGAGTTTTGTCGCTATTTTATTTGAATTAGGAAAAATTTGCGTTTTTCAAAATTGCATTTTAGGCCGAAATAAATGTTCACCTTGTCCGCTCTATTTTTAGAGGACGGGGAAAATTTATTTCGGAATTGTTGGAGTCCGTTTAGTATTTCTTTTCTTTCTTTTTCTGCACGTCGGAATTATTAAAAAAAAGTCAAACCGACTTCGGGCTGTACCCGGCCAGGAGACCTCGGGCCGGCCCCTTTATAAGCCGCCGCCCGCACCCCGCAGCCCAACCAGCCCCGCCGCCGCCCGAAACCCTAGCCCGCCCGATCCGCCGCCGCCGCCACCCCACGCCGCCCCACCGCCGGTCGCCGCCGACCACCGCCGCCTGAGCCGCCGCGCCGCCGCCCGCCGGAGTTCGAGGTAGCCGCCGGTTTTTTTTAAACTGATCGGTTTTATTTCATAAACCCTAGTTTCGTTTCTTTAGATCGGTTCGGTTTATTTTTATCGGTTTAGTAATTTAGCGAACGTTCATCCGTACGTTCGTTTTAACAAACGGTTTTCACCGTTTAACCGCGGACAGCGAACGTTCGTTCGTTAGCCTGTTTGTCAGGTTTTTTTCTCGGATTTTCCGCGATTATTTTCGATCGCGATTTCTGATCCGATTTTCGTTCTAGTATAACTTTTCGCTCGTTTATCAGAATCAGGCGATTCAAGAGCCTAGAGTTTCGTCTCGAAACCCTCTTTCTGTTTAACCAACTTAAACAAGTTTTTGCTACTGTAAAATTTGACTTAAGTCCAGATTAGTAAACGAAGCTTGTTTCTTTCGCCGTTTGAGTTTTATTACTTGGTTTGATTTGATTCTTTTTGCAAACCGGAGTTCTTAAGTTGAACTTTATGGTTAGATCTCTTATTTGAGTTTTACCCGTGCCCTTGCTTGATTGCTTATTGTATGCTTGTTTGTTTGCGATAGAGTACCCGGAGTGCGAAGCGTGCTACTACGAGTCTCTAGGTATCGCGGATCATCAGCAAGGCAAGTAACACTTTGATCATGTCCCTTTCATTCCCAGTTTTTATGCATTAGTTTCACCCTCAAACATTGCATGAGTAGGATTGATAACATGTGGGTATTGGGAAGTAGTTGATGAGGTAGGAACCTATTGCCCTACATTCAAACCTTGGGAGTTACTATTACGTTATGCTTATATTGCCATGCTATGCTCGTAGACGTGGATTGGGTTTGAGTGTATCCATGACAGATGTGAGATTGTTAATTAATGGTTCAACTTAAGGTGGCAACTTTAATGCACATCTGGGTGGATTGAAGCACTGGGGTATCCAATGATTGCCTGTAGTTTTTGGAAATCCCGGGGTACCGTGTGATTCTCCTATGGACCGCCACCCAGGCTCAAAGGGATCATGAGATTATTCATACTAGAAACTTCCGTGTGCAGCCACAAGCTATTATGGGCTCTAGCATAGTTGATGAAGTCGTGTGAACTCTTACAGTGGTAGACTAGCAGATGTAGGGGATGTAGGTGGTACGGTCTACCCATCGTAAGGTGCTAACGCTTCTGAAAGACTGTGTCTCGGTCATCCGTTTCTCAAACACCATGTAGTGCGAGAAATTCAACGGAGGAGATCGAGTCTTGTGGGGAAAAGTGCGCAAAGCTCTGCAGAGTGTACAAACTAATCATGGTTAGCCGTGTCCCCGGTTATGGACATCTTGAGTATCTGGTTCTTGGATTATCATGTTGATCTCATCACTACTTAATTAATTTGATGGGTTGTTAATGATTACTTTTAATTGGGATTGAGAGGGGGTTTACCTTCTCAATGTTTTCAACAAACCTTGTAGTTAAATAAAATATATTCCTTTGCAGTAGGGAAAATTGGCTTTTCGCAAAACAAATTAACCATACAGCCTCCACCAGCCATATATGCATGTAGTGTTAGCATTATTCTGTTCATTACTCTCTTGTGTTACTTTGCCAGCATATTCCATGTGCTGACCCGTTTTCGGGCTGCAACGTATCATGTTGCAGACTTTTCAGACGACGAGTAAGGAGCCTTAGGTCGTGGTCTTTCACTTAGTGATGCCATTGGAGTTGATGGACTCACTTTATCTTCCAAGCCTTCCGTTGTTATCGTATTAGATGGCCTTAAGCCATATTTATTGTAATAAGTTCTCTTTTGAGACATCCGATGTAATAAGTGTGTGGTTGCTACTCTGTTATAAATCCTTCAAGTACTGTGTGTGTCAGCATTACCGATCCAGGGATGACACTTATGCACAGAGATCAGACTGTTTGAGGTCTGGTCGCTACATATGATGTTTCCAATATTGCTCGTGAGGAGACCTCCATAGTTTCGTCATACATTTTAGGAGATTTTGATCCATCCCATTCATTGCATGATCCCAATACTTGTGTGCATAATATGCTTCCCATGAGTAAACATGCTATTGATGTGCCATATACTTGCATTCTCAATTTGTGTCCCCATCTTGCTATACACAATAACTATTCTTTCATGATGGATGACATGTTCTTATACCATGCATCAAATTTCTTTGAGCAATGCTTATCTTGTGCTAACTCACATGTGCACATACACATCATGATGGATGATGTGTACATTTACCACGCACACTATTTCTTTGGTTTGTGTCTCTTTTGTGTAGGTACCCATGAATACTTGACAACCTCGCAATCCCACGAGTTGACAAAACGAGCTCTAGAGAGCACTGATGACTTGGGATCACATGGATTGTCTTTCCCACCGCTCTTTTCACGCAAAGACTTCATGCATTTCTTCTACATGGCCCTCACTTGGCTATGGGTTATTGTCCATTACATATTATATGCCCATCTTGCCATGTTCACTTTCCATGATATGTTCATTCCTATGCCTTTGACATGCATTTGTGACACATGCTTTGCATTACACATGATGATTGATTCTAGTACTTGTATATGTATTTGCAAGCTTGGTGGAGATATCACTTGTTATTGCCATGTTTGCTTTGTGCCCCATGCCTATGATGATACTATGATCTTGCTTTGTGTTCATGCTTCTGATATGTCATGTGCATTTCCTATGCCTATTATTTGCTCACATGACATGATTGCCATGATTTCCTCTAGTATGTTGCATCTTCGCACTACTAGCTTGCACGACTTGATTATTATGATTGTGTAACACCCCGCATGTAACTTGCCATAGTTGTAACTCCGACTCTTGCCATTTTCGGCTATGTGATATGATTTTCCCTCCGTTGTCGGGTTTTGTCTTTCGTTTTGTATTTTGTATTGTCATGCATTTTTATATCATGTCATCATGTGCATTGCATTCGCATACGTGTTCGTCTCATGCATCCGAGCATTTTCCCCGTTGTCCGTTTTGCAATCCGGCGCTCCTATCTCCTCCGGTGCACCCCTCTAATTTTCTTTCGTGTGCGTGTGTCAAACTTTCTCGGAACGGACCGAGGCTTGTCAAGTGGCCTTAATATACCACCCGGAGGCTACCGGTCAAGTTCCGTTCCATTCGGAGGTCGTTTGGTACTCCAACGGTTAACCGGGCCTCCGCAATGTCCATTTGAGTATCCGGCAAAACCCCCTCTAAAACCAGCCCAAAACCCACCAAACTCTCTTCCATGCTCTAGGTCGTTCGATCACGATCGTGTGGGCGAAAACCGCACCTCATTTGGAGTCTCCTAGCTCCCTCTACCTATTTATATGTGGGCATCCCGAAAAACGAAACTGCAGTCGAAACCCTAAATTTTTCCCTCCGCGCCGCCGGACGCGTCCGCCGTCGGCCGGACACGTCCGCCGCCGCAACCGACGAATCGCGGCGCGCCACGTCGCCGCCGGGTCCTCCCGCCGCCGCCGGCCCGCAGGCCCGTCCCCGGCCCCCGCGGCCCGCTCCACCGCGCCGCCTCCCCGCGCCCCGTCCGCCGCATCGGGCCGCGCCGCCGCGGCCTCCCCGCCGGCCGGCCGGCCGCCGCCGCCACCGGTCCCCGCCGCCGCGCCTCCGCCGGCGCTCGCCGCCCCCGCCGGCGACCCCACCTCCGGCGCCCCTCCTCCGCCGCCGGCGCCCTCCTCCGGCCAGGCCCCGCCGGCCCCTGCCTCGCCGTCGCCCTCCGGCTCCTCTTCCTCCCGCCGGCGGCCCGAGCTCCACGAACCCCGATCGGATCTGGTACAGTGCCCCGTTGACTTTCTCTCAAACCCCCCTCAAAATTCCTCCAAGTCCTGGAAAATCTTTAGCATGTGCTCCTGTTCGAGATGCGGTAACTCTGTGCATGTAGCTATGATTCGCGCGTGTAATATGTAAAATTGTTCGTCTCGTGATGCTATTCATTTTGTTCAATTGCACCATGTTCATTAGAGGTCATCTTGATGCCCAAATCTTCGTTGGAAGAGGGCTAGTTGCTGTTATTCTCTGGTTCTTGACAGAACTTGGAGATTTGTCATTTTTGTATCATTTATTCTGCGCATCTTTTGAGCATGAGCTCTACATGTGTTTTGAAGTATGCCATGCCATCTTTCCAGTGGTATAGTCCATATATTTTTTTGATCTCTGTGGTGACTAGCACAAGCATGCAAAATAGGCCTCGTAATAATTCTGATTTTAGGGACAGTGATTTCTCTAAGTCCTTGTCTGCTGTAATTTTGTTGCCATGTAAACTTGATGCTACAGAGAGATCCATGCATATTTTGGAGATGTTCAGTAAGGATGTTTTGTAGATATAGTTGTAATTGATCCATTCCTGCAATTGTTTGCAATTTTAGAGTACCATAGCATGACTCAATCTTGCTCTACTTTTGCTATAAAATATTTCTGGCAGATTCTTAACATGACATGCATTTTTGCCAAGCTTATTGTAGTTGATCCACACATGCTATGCTATTGTGTTTGTCATGGTTAGCTTCATAAACATGCCATCTTACTGTAGGTATGCTTGGTTTGTCATGCATTGCTCTGTAGTGAGTGCATCAAGCTCACAAAGAGGCCTACATATTAATATTTCTGCCATGCTCTGTTTTCTGCTAAGTCTGAAACCTGATAACGAAACTTGCTATGTTTACATGCTTGCCATCATATCTTCTGGTCCTTTTTGGCTTATAGTCAGTAAGGGACTTTTGTCATGTGCATTTAGTAGAACACTACCATGCCTTGTTTTGATATGTTAAGTTCCTGTAGCATGTTGATTTCGTGCTCTGAACATCGCTACCTGATGCTGTTTACTGCCATGTCCAGTTTTTCACCAAGTCTGTGAACCTGTAATCTTTTGCTCTTTTGCCATGCTTGTTTGAGCTTGATATGTTGTGAACTAGCCGTAGCTCATTGTTCATCTTTTGTCAAGCATCTCCTGTAGATTACTGCCATGTGCTTTGTTGCTATGTTGGGGTGCTGTAGCATTGTTGCTTGTTGCATTTTAAGTGCTATCTTGCTGTTTATCGCAGTTTAGTGTCATTCTTGTTTTGCTTGCCATTTGCAAACCGTGCATCCGATTCCGGTGATCTTTATATCGATTTCGACCGAAATCATCTCATGTTTCCAGTGGCATGCTTGGTTTGCCAAGTTACTGCCATGTTCATCATTTTCCTTCCGGAGCACGCATATGCATCGCATATCATATCTTGCATATCATACATGTTTTGCATCATGTTGCTTGCGCATTTCTCGTTGTTGATTGTGGTTCCGTTTGTTTGTGTTCTTGTCTTGGGTAGCCAGGAGACGAGTTCGTGAACGAGGAACATGTCGAGTACGCTTACGAGGATCAAGCTTTCGACAACTCTGAGAATCTTGCAGGCAAGATGACCACCCCTCGAAATCACTTCTGTCTTTGCTATGCTAGTTGTTCGCTCTATTGCCATGCTCCGCTACCTATCACTTGCTATATCATGTCTCCTATTTTAGCCATGTCAGCCCCTAACCATCATTTCCTAGCAAACCGTTGTTTGGCTAAGTTACCGCTTTTGCTCAGCCCTTCTTATAGCGTTGCTAGCTGCAGGTGAAGTTGAAGTTTGTTCCATGTCGGAACATGGATATGTTGGGATATCACAATATCTCTTATTTAATTAATGCATCTATATATTTTGATAAAGGGTGGAAGGCTCGGCCTTATGCCTGGTGTTTTGTTCCACTCTTGCCGCCCTAGTTACTGTTATACCGGGATTGTGTTCCTTGAGTTTGCGTTCCTTACACGGTCGGGTGATTTATGGGACCCCCTTGACAGTTCGCCTTGAATAAAACTCCTCCAGCAAGGCCCAACCTTGGTTTTACCATTTGCCACCTAAGCCTTTTTCCCCCGGGTTTTCGCGAGCCCGAGGGTCATCTTATTTTAAACCCCCGGACCAGTGTTCCTTCGAATGCTGGCCCAAACCGAGCGATGTCCGGCGCCCCCTGGGCAACCAGGGTCTATGCCAACCCGACGTCTGGCTCATCCGTTGTGCCCTGAGAACGAGATATGTGCAGCTCCTATCAGGATTTGTCGGCACATTCGGGGGCTTTGCTGGTCTTGTTTTACCATTGTCGAGATGTCTTGTAAACCGGGATTCCGAGACTGATCGGGTCTTTCCGGGAGAAGGTTTATCCTTCGTTGACCGTGAGAGCTTATGATGGGCTAAGTTGGGACACCCCTGCAGGGTATTATCTTTCGAAAGCCGTGCCCGCGGTTATGAGGCAGATGGGAATTTGTTAATGTCCGGTTGTAGATAACTTGTCACTTGACCCAATTAAAATGCACCAAGTGCGTGTGTAGCCGTGATGGTCTCTTCTCGGCGGAGTCCGGGAAGTGAACACGGTCTGTGTTATGTATGACGTAAGTAGGTGTTCAGGATCACTTCTTGGTCATTGCTAGATGACGTCCGTTCCGTTGCTTCTCTTCTCGCTCTCATTTGCGCAAGTTAGCCACCATATATGCTTTTGCCGCCGCAGCTCCACCTCATTGCACCATCCTTTCCTACCAGCTTAAATAGTCTTGATCTCGCGGGTGTGAGATTGCTGAGTCCCCGTGACTCACAGATTCTACCAAAACAGTTGCAGGTGCCGACGATGCCAGTGCAGATGATGGCGTCGATCTCAAGTGGGAGTTCGACGAGGAACGTGGTCGTTACTATGTGTCTTTTCCTGATGATCAGTAGTGGAGCCCAGTTGGGACGATCGAGGATCTAGCATTTGGGGTTGTCTTATTTTCATCTGGATTTTGACCGTAGTCGGTCTATATGTTTGTATTATGGATGATGTATGATGATATTTATGTATTGTGTGAAGTGGCGTTTGTAAGCCAACTCTTTATCCCATTCTTGTTCATTACATGGGATTGTGTGAAGATGACCCTTCTTGCGACAAAACCACTATGCGGTTATGCCTCTAAGTCGTGCCTCGACACGTGGGAGATATAGCCGCATCGTGGGCGTTACAGATTGCTTGCCTTGTTGCATCACCGATGATTCATACTTGCTCGTTTCATGCGGTTGATGACAAACATCTACATGTTTTGCACATGATTGTTATTGCTTCTTGTCATATATCTCCATATATTGCCTCTCTCATGCTAGATGATTTGTCATGTATTGAATGCAACAATGACTTAACTCTTGCTAATGAGATTGCCCCCATAGCATTCTCGCATATATTTGGAGATTTTGACATATTTCTTGTGAAGCATGCTTGTCTTACCTCTTTGCACCATATACCTAGCGCCATGAATATTGCCGTTGTTGCATCATATTATTCATGAACTTGTGCTTCTAATGGTTTTGTGCAAGAGAAAAGAACCATCATGATGGATGATGTGTTTATTACCATGCGCATACGTACTTTGTTTTGTTGTGTGCATGTGTAGGATACCTGGACTTTGTGTCGACTTCCACTTCACGTGAGTTGACCATTCGAGCTCTTGAGAGCGAGCCTCATACATTCTACCATGACTCGCTTCTACACCGCTTTTGCTTGCATTTCGGCATTGTGAAGAACGAACAAGGACATGCTTTCAAGGTGATATCCTTCTCTTTTGAGAACCCCCAAACCATGAGCATGGATATTATGGATCATACTACTTGTGTTGCTTGCTCCATTAGACTTCTTGGTCATCTTGGACCACTTGATTGCGCACATGTTAGAGATCTTGCTTTGACTTGTCATTTTCACCTTCCCATGCCTCATGACATATATACCTTGTGTGTTGCATCCAATTCTTGGATTACTTGTTCCTCTCACAAGTTTGGTTGTAACAATGTCATCACTTCACCTATGCCATGTCCCATTGATTGCTACATGCTTGCCTTGATTGCCTCACACATGTTGAACAATTGCTCTTTCTATTGTGTTGAGTGCTACACTATTTTCACTACACCCTATGCGCATTCTGCTTGGATTGTCTTGCACTTGACTCATGTGTTTAGACACTTCATTTTATTTGGTGTTGTGAATGATTCCTATGCCTACCATAGACCTTTCATCGAGTACTTTATGCATGATTACTATGACAACGAGGTAGATGCTTATTTTCTTATCACACATATTTGCATCACTACCTCACATTTACATGCTTGTTTCCATGATGACCTTCATTATGCTCAATTTATGTGCTTACATGCCATGTCACAATCCTTTGTCAAACCATATGCTATGCTTGATGACAACACTTGTTTGGTGCATCACCTCTTGAATGCTTGGTTTTGCACTAACGCTAACCACATTTGTTTTTCCAAGTGTTTGTTGTCTTTGCTCCTTTTGAAGGAATCACTAGATGGTGCGACATTGGAGAGTGCCCATTTCGAGCTTCAAGATGACGAGTATTTGGTGATCGTCCACTTCTGCACGGCGACGCCATCTCTTTCCCATGGTGATTTGGTTTTGGATCCGAGGTCGGATCTTTCCCAAGGGGGAGGGGATGATGCGGAGCATCCTACGGACATCACCATGTCAAGAGTCCGTTTGGCAAGTGACACGTGCGACATCTACTTCACATACATAAAGGTGAACCATATCCTTTACACGTGTTCACTTGACCCCTTCGAGGATGGTATACTACTTGACACTTCTCCCGTGTGCATGCATAGGTATTGTCGGAACTTCGCGGATGTCGAGGAGTGCGAGCGCAAGTGTACGTCTACACCATCCGCGAGGGAGGCATGGAAGAGAAGACGGAAGAAAGGAGAAGAAGAAGATGGAGCGGCTGCTGGAGCCAGGCCGGACGTCCGAACCGCCGTCCGGATCATCCGGACCCTCGTCTGGATAACTGCGCCGAAGACACCCGAAGGCTTCACTTGAAGCCAGATCATCCGAGACTCTGTCCGGATCATCCGGATCCCCGATGCCCGGATCCACTGGGCCCCCGCCCGGATCACAAGTCAGAGAGCCTGTGAAACCTCTACGTGAAGCCGGATCATCCGAATGAAGACCCGGATCATCCGGACATGCCCGGATCATCGGGACCCCCATCCAGATCATCCGGCCTTGCCTGCGTGCATGTCTCCGGGCCGAGGCCCATGTACCCATTCGCCCACCTAACTTACCCCTTCGCCCCTTAGACTATAGATAGACCTCCTCCTCCTCATTTTTAGGGTTAGCAAATATGCTAGGTCATTTGTATGTGAGCTTTGCTCCTACCTCCTCCTCTTGAGAGAGAGAGAGAGACTACCACTCCCATGGAGTTCAGGACCTCCATGTGAGCATGTGAGAAGATCCTACGGGATTCAAGACCGCTCACGAGAAGACCCCTCAAGACCTCCTCTTGGAGATGAACTTTATCTTGTATCTTTCTCTTTGTTGTTCATGTACCTTATAGATCTTGTGTGTTTGATTGTCTAGTGGATGTGAGATTGGACTTGTTCTTGAGTGTTCCTCTCGTTTTCCCTCGTGTTTCCCCTCGCGTTCTTCGTGTTCTTCGCGGGATCCCCTCCATTTCGTGAAAGATCGGGCATCTAGGGTTCTACCCTACATCATCTTGGATCAGAGTAAGGTTGATCACGAATTTGGAGCCCCTACCCCTCTTTTTCTAGCCTTGTTTTGTTTGATTTCGTCCTAAATTTAAAAATCCCCACCAAAAATATCCCTAATTTTTTTGTGATTTGTTGGTTTTGATGATGTTTTGTTGATTTTGATCCATGGATTTGCTTGGTTTCGAGTGGATCTAGCATCTCCCCAAGTTTCCCCACCTTTCATCCACAAAATCTCCTCAATTTTTCCCTGAAAATCATTCATTTCCGACCAAAAATTCGTCCCCGAGAGGAAATCCCGACCAGTTTAACCTGCCGGATCACCGGAAGTACTCCCGGATCATCCGGATCCACCCGGATCAGCCGGACCATCTCCCGGATGTCCGGACGCCCCACACGACAGAAATCCGGTTGACGAACCCGTATCATCCGGACCTACTCCCGGATGTCCGGTTAACCCTGAAACTGACAGGGCTGAATTCTTGTTTCGGCCATAACTAATTTATCCGGAGTCCGATTTCGACGTTCTTTAGCTCGTTTTGAAGCTATTGACATCCCCCATCCGACAAAAATACCACCATCATCATTTGACTCCATCATATTTTCTGAAACAATTAAGTGTTAGCAATTCAGCATACAATTTCAATTTAGGAGGCCTAAAGAAAGCGCGATCAATTCTCTCGATTATGTTTTGTGCTTGTTTCATAGTGCCTAGCGCCACGCCCAACCAGGCCGACCGAGTAAGCAAGCAGGCGCTGGCCTGCCCATCCCCCGGGCCTCCACGATGCCTCCTCCTCCAGTATTTGGCCTCAACCCACGAGGAAACCAGTACACTATCACCCTCTCAACCAAAATACAAGAGTAGATTACTGGTTTATACGTTAAAAGACAGAAGAAAGAGGAGGCACTGGATGGGATTAACAAGTTGATTAGTCATAGATCGTTTGAAGATACTTGCACAAGAGACTGACTGAGTTTTCTATATTAATTATATGCGATTCACTTTGCACGACCATAAGTTGCCAAAGGCATTCGGCACAATACTCCAGTTGAAGCGGCATTTTTTCTTTATTACGCGGTCAAATGACAGCAACCTCATGTCTTCGTCCCAATGCCACATCTTATTACACAAGCTACCAAAATGTTACCGCACAGTCCACAAGAAACGACGGACGATCAAGCATCTCACGCGTCGTAGGTGGCCTGGTAGGAGAACCTGAAGACCATGTCGTGCTTGTACACCTGGCCGGGCCTCACGATGGAGGACGGGAAGTTGGGGTGGTTGACGGCGTCGGGGTACGCCTGCGTCTCCAGGCACAGCGCGCCGTACTGCCCGTACACCTTCCCGGCCTTCCCCTTCTCGTTGATGAGCCAGCTGGCGGTGTAGAACTGCACCCCGGGCTGGTTCGCCCACAGCTCGAACGCCCGCCCGGACTTGGGGTCCCGGACGCGCGCCACCGGCCGCATCGCGTTCTGCTGCCCGTGCTGCCCGTCCACGGCGTAGTTCATGTCGTACCCGCCGCCGCCGCCAGGGACGATCTTCATGTTGGTGCCCACGGGGATCCGCCTGCCGAAGTCGTACATCGTGCCGGCCACGGGCGCGACCTCGCCCGTCGGTATCATGGACCCGTCGACGGGGGTGTAGTGTGAGGCGAACATCTGGAGCTCGTGCTTGAGGACGTCGCCGCTGCCGTGGCCGGCCAGGTTCCAGTACGCGTGGTTCGCGAGGTTCACTGGCGTCGCCTTGTTCCTCGCAGTCACGTTCATGCGGATGCTCAGGTCGTATGGCCGGGAGAGCTGGTACTTCACGTATACGTCGAGGGCGCCTGGGAATCCTGCATTGCCCAAACATGATTGTTCTTAGGAACAAGTGCAAATCAGCCCTATAGTATAGTTGCGACTCAACGTACGCTAATACAAAAATGACCAAAATGAAAAGCTCGTCCCAAACTGTCACGGCGGGATGCAGTATCGTCAGTTATCCTCCTCTAGATCAGGGTGGCTATGGAAGCAGGTAGCGTTACTCCGAGGGCGCGGTGTCATGTAGAGTTACACGGATGCCAGAGATGCGCCGTTGAGCTTAGCCCAAGCAGACATGCGTGCATGTGCCCTAGTTGATTTGCGCCCTGGTTCAGGTTGATCCCCTAGCCGGTCTGTTTCATTGTGTCTTATTGTAAAATCCATGAGTATACTGTGTGTTAATTTATATATGCTTCATTTTAATTTTGTTTAACCAATTTGGTTAATTGTTTAACAGTGTGATTAATTCTGTTATTTTGTTAAATGCTTGGAGCTCTCTTATAACAAAGAATGCTCCTGTGGCAAAGAACACATGGAGGCAACAACACAACCAAGAAAACAAAATTTGACATATTCTGGGATATGAAGATCAACTGAGATATGTTAATGTTCTGTGGGGAAATGATGAATGTATGAGCTTATGTTGAAGTTTCAGTGCTGCATATAATAAACTATGTCGATGTTGATGTTTTCATCTATTAGCCAAAATAGAGGATTATTCAATTGTAGGTGTTTTTCACATGCAAACGGAGGCACAGAGAGGGCCATTTGTGAAGTTGGTGTACAACCCAAATGGCTCCTTGGAGGTGGCGGTTTCGAAAGATACACATAACCCAAACACTTTTAGCCGCGAGCCGCTTGGGAATAGGACCCCCTTATCAACAGAGGATGTTCACTAAGGGAGCCTAAACCGTATAGGATGCATTTTTCAGCGCATTTGGGAGGGCTTTTCAAATTTTATGTCTTGGATTCACCAAATTCCTTACCATAGTGTCATAAGATTAATCAATGAGCAAAAAGTTGGCAATTTTACTTCGTTTTAGTTACCTTGCTCTCCATCCAAGCTGTGGTAGTAGAAGGTGATGTATGGGGAGTCACCATGGCTCACATGCTCCTTCACCGTCCAAATGACCTTGCCGAACCCCTTGGGTCCTCCTGAACAAGCAGCAAGAAGATGATGGGGATCAAACTTAACAATCTTACCATATCGTTATGCATGGGGTTTAGAAAAATAAATCAAAGTGAAGTATGAAGCATGCCATGAATCGTGTTGTTGCCGTCGTTACGGAGAAGGTGATAGGTTTTCCCGTCAAGAACAAAGCGGGCGTTGGCGATTCTGTTGGCTACGCGCCCAACCGTTGCTCCGAATGAAGCAGAGCCATTCTGATGAAGAGACAAGCATACAGTGATTTTGAATTTAGGTGTGTTTGGACCTTTGAAGCATGCATGTAACATAAATACATAATTAAAGCTGCATTGCATATTTCAACACATAACACGTCCAGGAGCAACTTTCCTCTTACTTTTTTCGCCTCCGTAATACTTCTTTTCTCATGAAGCAGCGTGTGCGTTTGTGTGTGATTCATATCATCATCCAATAAACAGAGAAGCGAAAAGACTAGAACAATGTATACTCAAACAGTGAAAACAGAGGGATTCGTGATCTTACGGCATATTCAGCAACAGTGTCGTACCCAAGGACAACATCAGCCAAGTTCCCTACATAAAAGAAAGGTTTCAGCTCATGAGCAACAAGACGCAAACATGCATGTGGGCTCTTGGAAACAAGAAAAGAGTAAGCCATACCTTTGCCATCAGGGACGATGGCAGATACGAGGGCAGCGCCCCAGTTGGTGACCTTGATGGAGAAATCCCCCTTCTTGTTCTTGAGTTCATAGAATCCGGCCGTCGACTTCCGTGCAGCATTGGCGCCGCCGGCCAGTGCAAGGCACAGCAGCAACGCAACAGGAAGAAGTGCAGCTCTGGCCATCATTGGCTTGTCGCACGGGGGCGTTGCACAGCACTACTAATGGAAAAGTGGTTTAGTGGTATGCACGTTGCAAAGGGCAGAGAGGAAGTATGCATATATGGTTAGTTGGCTACTCGAGCATGCATAGGAAATACTGGCCAAGTAGATCAACTGAGATTGCTGGCAGTAAATCATGAAGAATAATAACAACTAAATAATTCAGACATGAGCACATGTGCTGGCACGTTAGGGTGCCAGAGAATGTTGTCTTCATCGCTGTGTGTAGTACCTGTGGTTGAAGCTGATGACAGTGACAGCATCTCAAACGATTAAACCTATTTCTCGTACGTACATACAACAATCCAAAAAAGATTGTCCCCATTATAGTCGCATCCAATTATAGCGATGGCGTAGATTTTCAGGATGCGAGTAGTAAAGCATAGGTGGTGAAAATCTCTGTTATGACAAAAGCTGCATTGATCTAATCTGCAACCATTTTTGCTTCGCATTATTCTTGAAAGGATGAAGCAAAACTCTGAAAGCTTATGACAACTTGGCAAGTCATGATTGCAGAAAAGGAGAAAAAAAATCCAGTTCTACGTATTTTCTTCATTTCGCTACATATGGAACAATGTACTGTGCAGATCTGTTCTGCAGGGATGAATTGTTGCACACCGCAAGAACTTGCTTCGTCAGCGGGCCAAGAACTAAACTAACAACTCCTCTCGACCTCTCCTGCCCCTGCTACCAGTCCCCCTATGGCACCTGCCTCGCTCACTGCACCTCACCAAGCTCCACCACAAAAAGGATGCGATGCGGAGAGGGAAAGCGGGAGGGAGAAGAGGAGGAGCCTACCGGCAACAAGACCCGGCAGAGGGGAGGGGAGGGCGCCGGCGGTGCGCTCGATGGGCGCGGCCGTTCGTCGCTGGGTCGCGCGATGGAGAGTGGAGCGCGCACTGTTTGTTTTGTTTTCTCAGGGGAGTGGAGTGGAGTGCGCTAGATCGGGATCTGGATGTTTTCCGCACGTTGCTGGATTATATAGTGTATCTTTTCGATCTGGGGGTTGGGAGGGTAATGGGCCGGGAGATAATCCCGGATACGCAAACAGAATGCGGAAATAGACACGGCTCCAGGGCCGCGTTCCCGGCCGTTCCCTGGAAAACCGTAGCCCGTTGCTGCTGCGCTCAACGGCCGCGCTCACGTCAGTAGTAGCACTCACGTTGATGGTAGGAAGAAAATTAATTGCACGCTAATATTAGGTAGGATATTAATTAAAAGTTAATTACGTGGATACTATAGATATTGATATTCGGTATAATATTAATGGACTGTGAAAATGTCAGACGTTCGGTTTATAGATATAGATCCGAACAATCTTTCCCACCATCGCTAAGCCCATTTGCTCGATCGCTAATGGTAAATGTTTGCAATCGGCAAGCCGGCCGAAGCGACGCGCCGGTCGCTCGCGCGTAGTAGGATTCATGTGGATCCATTGTCGCTAGTAGCGCCATGTCATCCTATGCGGGGCCCAGCCCACCGACACACAACAACCTTATCCCCTCACGCCTATCGTTTTCCCCCAATTCCACCTCCCAAAATACTCTCTCGTCACGTATGCCGGTGAGGGGCCCTCTTCCCCCTACCGGCCGGAGCCCGGAAGCAACATGGCCGCCAGGCGTTTGCCGCAAATCGCGATTTGGTTCCACCTCGTGCGCCACCACTTCTTTTTGCTGCTGCTCATGTGCTTTTCTGCTACAGCAACCCACCAGGCTGCAGAGGTTGGACGAGACCAACGGCTGCGACGATTTCGCCGGCGACGATGCCCTCGTGCGCGACGGCCTCCCCACCATGGTTCAAGCTCCAAGCCGAGCAGGGCATAGATTTGCTAGAACCGGGCGACGGCACAGCTCCAACCATGTTCAAGATTTGCTGGAAGCATCTGCACAAAAGCTGGAACCGAGTCAGCGATTTTTTTGCTGCATTGAATTTTTTGCTGGAACCAGCACTTGTTTTTGCTGGAACCGGCCAGCGATTTTGCTTCCTCAAAACAGATGGTGCTGGGCGGCGACGCCGGTGGCTGCGAGATTTTTTTGCTACATCAATTTTTTTTGCTGGAACCAGCATTTGCTTTAGCTGGAACCGGCGTGAAATTTTGCTTCATTCAACGGATGGTGCTGGGCGGCGACGCCAGTGGCTGCAATAAATTTTTGCTGCATTGATTTTTTTGCTGGAACCAGCAATCGATTTTGCTGGAACCCGCCAAGAGGTTTGCTTCAACCCGGAGGTAAGAGCATCTCCAGCCGTTGCCCCCCCCCAAAGGACGCATAAAAATCGCCCCCTGGGGGCGAGCCGGCGATACAATCGGCGCTGGGGGCGGTTTTGCGCCCAGTCGTCGCCCCCCGGCGCCGAAATTGGCCCACTTTTCAGCCCCATTTCGGCGAATAAAGGGCCCATATGGGCGAGAATAGGCTCATATTCGGCGTGGTTCGCTGTGTCTCGGCGTTCAATTATGAACACAATTTTTTCTTATCACATATTTCATCACAGAAAAATCAAATACTTCAACAAAATAGTACAACAACAAATAGTTCAATACAAATTATATAGTTCAACAAATAAAAACTCATATTTCATCACACGTCGCGCCCGGCGTCCCCCTTGAGCCTCCATAGGTGCTCAATCAGATCTTTCTGCAGTTGATGATGCACCTGTGGGTCTCGGATCTCCTGACGCATACTGAGATAGGCAGTCCAGGTTGCCGGTAGCTGGTGATCAACTTCGGCTAGAGGACCCTGCCTGTAGTATGGTTCAGTGTCAAACACTGGGTCTTCTTGCTCGCTCTCGATGATCATGTTGTGCAAGATGACACAACAAGTCATAATCTCCCACATTTGATCTTTGAACCAGGTCTGAGCGGGGTACAGGACAACAGCAAATCGAGATTGAAGCACACCAAATGCCCGCTCGACATCCTTCCTGCAAGCCTCCTGAATCTTCGCAAACCAGGCGTTCTTGCCTCCTGGTGGAGGGGCTGCCTCGGCGAACCTCTGCTATTTTTCCGGCGGAGAATGGCTATCTAGCGGTGAAAGGCGGCGGCCGGCGCCGGGATATAGCTAGTGGCGGCCGAGGGCGCGGGGGCTGGAAGGCGAGTCGGGGAAGAAAATCTTGACTTTTCACCTGAGGGTGTGGACCAGCCGCGCTTTTCCCTTGCGCCGGAGCACCCGATCGCCCCCCAGTGCGCCGGGTTCGGCCTGCGGTCGCCGGGCGGAAAAAAGGGCCGAACCGGCGCTTTTCGTCGTCCTGGGGGCGCGACTGGGGCTTTTTTTTGGCGCCGGCGCCGAAAAAGTGGCTTGGGGGGCCTGTTGGGGGCGCGGCTGGAGATGCTCTAAGATAGTGCTGAGCGGCGACGGCGATGCCCAAGGTGATTTTTGCTGTATTTTGCGTCCATGGTGATTTTTGTTGTACTTGTGTTTTTTTGCTTCAATCAACATTTGATTTTGCTGGAAGCGGCTAAAGCAGAGCTGGAACCTCCCTTAAGCTTTCGTTTTTATGCAACCATCCAGCCGATGAGCGGCCCTGGCGAGATGCACCTGCGAAGCCGACGGTGAGCTGGCGAGCGGCGCCACGGAGCTTCAGGCCGGGGAGGGGTGGGGGAGGGGCGACGAGCAGCACATGTTTCAGAGATACTAACGCGAGGAAGTAGAAAAAAGACGCACACGAGGGGTGAATCGTGCGGTATGGGGTGCGCGTATCGGGCGGCTGGAACGTGACCGGCCAAAACTTTGGGTCGGTGCGCCGGCGCTTATCAACGTACATTTTCTGGTTTTTTTCTCTCGTCCCCGCCTAGATCACTAATCCTTCGTGATCCTGCAAGCCTCCTGAATCTTCGCAAACCAGGCGTTCTTGCCTCCTGGTGGAGGGGCTGCCTCGGCGAACCTCTGCTATTTTTCCGGCGGGGAATGGCTATCTAGCGGTGAAAGGCGGCGGCCGGCGCCGGGATATAGCTAGTGGCGGCCGAGGGCGCGGGGGCTGGAAGGCGAGTCGGGGAAGAAAATCTTGACTTTTCACCTGAGGGTGTGGACCAGCCGCGCTTTTCCCTTGCGCCGGAGCCCCCGATCGCCCCCCAGTGCGTCGGGTTCGGCCTGCGGTCGCCGGGCGGAAAAAAGGGCCGAACCGGCGCTTTTCGTCGTCCTGGGGGCGCGACTGGGGCTTTTTTTTGGCGCCGGCGCCGAAAAAGTGGCCTGGGGGGCCTGTTGGGGGCGCGGCTGGAGATGCTCTAAGATAGTGCTAAGCGGCGACGGCGATGCCCAAGGTGATTTTTGCTGTATTTTGCGTCCATGGTGATTTTTGTTGTACTTGTGTTTTTTTGCTTCAATCAACATTTGATTTTGCTGGAAGCGGCTAAAGCAGAGCTGGAACCTCCCTTAAGCTTTCGTTTTTATGCAACCATCCAGCCGATGAGCGGCCCTGGCGAGATGCACCTGCGAAGCCGACGGTGAGCTGGCGAGCGGCGCCACAGAGCTTCAGGCCGGGGAGGGGTGGGGGAGGGGCGACGAGCAGCACATGTTTCAGAGATACTAACGCGAGGAAGTAGAAAAAAGACGCACACGAGGGGTGAATCGTGCGGTATGGGGTGCGCGTATCGGGCGGCTGGAACGTGACCGGCCAAAACTTTGGGTCGGTGCGCCGGCGCTTATCAACGTACATTTTCTGGTTTTTTTCTCTCGTCCCCGCCTAGATCACTAATCCTTCGTGATCCTGCAAGCCTCCTGAATCTTCGCAAACCAGGCGTTCTTGCCTCCTGGTGGAGGGGCTGCCTCGGCGAACCTCTGCTATTTTTCCGGCGGGGAATGGCTATCTAGCGGTGAAAGGCGGCGGCCGGCGCCGGGATATAGCTAGTGGCGGCCGAGGGCGCGGGGGCTGGAAGGCGAGTCGGGGAAGAAAATCTTGACTTTTCACCTGAGGGTGTGGACCAGCCGCGCTTTTCCCTTGCGCCGGAGCCCCCGATCGCCCCCCAGTGCGTCGGGTTCGGCCTGCGGTCGCCGGGCGGAAAAAAGGGCCGAACCGGCGCTTTTCGTCGTCCTGGGGGCGCGACTGGGGCTTTTTTTTGGCGCCGGCGCCGAAAAAGTGGCCTGGGGGGCCTGTTGGGGGCGCGGCTGGAGATGCTCTAAGATAGTGCTAAGCGGCGACGGCGATGCCCAAGGTGATTTTTGCTGTATTTTGCGTCCATGGTGATTTTTGTTGTACTTGTGTTTTTTTGCTTCAATCAACATTTGATTTTGCTGGAAGCGGCTAAAGCAGAGCTGGAACCTCCCTTAAGCTTTCGTTTTTATGCAACCATCCAGCCGATGAGCGGCCCTGGCGAGCTGCACCTGCGAAGCCGACGGTGAGCTGGCGAGCGGCGCCACGGAGCTTCAGGCCGGGGAGGGGTGGGGGAGGGGCGACGAGCAGCACATGTTTCAGAGATACTAACGCGAGGAAGTAGAAAAAAGACGCACACGAGAGGTGAATCGTGCGCTATGGGGTGCGCGTATCGGGCGGCTGGAACGTGACCGGCCGAAACTTTGGGTCGGTGCGCCGGCGCTTATCAACGTACATTTTCTGTTTTTTTTCTCTCGTCCCCGCCTAGATCACTAATCCTTCGTGATCGCTAAACCACCAGCGCACGTTTTCTGTTATTTTTTTCTCCTCTAGTTTCTTCTCCATTGGAAAAAAACATGCGTAAAAAGCAGGAATTGAACGTAAGACCTCCTCTTTCAAAGCTATCTCTGATAGCCAACTAGACTAATGAATCCTATATGCATATTTACCGTTTGACATCTAATTTGTATACATATAACTATGTTTGAGTTAACTGAAGCAAGACTGCTCATGCTAGATGTACCAGGCTAATCGTGCTAGATTTATCAGGTAATTCGCACCAAATTTACCGGGCTAATCATGCTAAAATATCAGGTTGTTAAAATGTTAATGTCTAAGATACCATGATTTTTCAACGTAAGTTATCTCGTTTGTCATTCAAAAACTATCATTTTATTTACACAGAAATTACCGACGTATCTTTCAACATCTGTATAAATAAGTTATCAGCTCTGCTATGCGTATATTACCATATTATTTACACATAGCCTACTAGAGTATGTTTTCAATAACTTTTTTTCATGGGTCAAAGTTATCATGGTGTTTGTACCTACATTATCAGAACCGAGAGCCAAATTATCACGCTATTTACACAAAAGAGTTATCAGAGTATGTTTTCAACAACTTTTTTTCACTAGTCAAAGTTATCGTGGTGTTTGTACCTAAGTTATCAGGTCCGGGATCATATATTACCATGTTATCTATACAGATGTTACCGGAGTATGTTTCCAAACAACTTTTTTACATGAGTCAAAGTTATCGTGGTGTTTGTATCCAAGTTATCATGTCCGGGAGCATATGCTATCATGTTATTTACACGAGAAGTTATTAGTGGTATGTTTTCAACAAAACATATTCATGGGTCAAAATTGTCGTAGTATTTGTACCTAAGTTATCAGGACCGGAAGCCTATACTATCATGTTATTTACACAAAAAATTATCAGAGTATGTTTTCAACAACAAAATCAAGGGTCAAAATTATCGTACTGTTTGTACCTAAGTTATCAGGTCTGGAAGCCTATATTACCCTGTTATTTACACAGATGTTACCGAAATATGTTTTTAACAATTTTTTTCCATGGGTCAGAGTTACCGTGGTGTCTATACATAAATTATCAAGTCGGGGTGTATATTATCATGCTATTTACAAACACTGCAACAAAACCCCCTTTTAGCAACGTATGTCCAGCAACGAAATAACAGAATGTGTTGTTTGGCTAAACATCCCACCATCCCCACTTAGCACTAACCACTCCGTACCCACTTCCGTCTCTTTTGACGCTAACCTCTCGCGCACGAGTCGTTCCCCTCTTCTTCCTTTATCCTAAGCGAGACACACCAAAGGCCAACAAAAATTCGAGACACAACAGGCAGCCAGGGTTCCCACCACGGCCGCCGTCCCCTCGCCGTCGGTTTTTTGAGGAACCTCCGCCAACCCCTCCTCCCTCGCCACTTTCCCCGCGCGTTGTGGACACACACGGCGTCACTGCCCATCCTCCTCGCGTTCGCGAAGGCGTCGCCGCGGCCGTTCCTCTGCTCGGCTGCAGATGCAGATGTCGATGTTGTTCTGACGCATAGCTAGGGACCACGCAAGCACGACGCACCCATCCTCATCGACTACAGCAGGTCTTATTCTGTCTCTCGTGCATCTGCAATTCTGTATTAGTATCACTAAAAGATACAGTAATATTCACTGCTGACTCCACCCATCCTTGTATTTCCTTGCCGGCGGCATCTTACAAGCTACAACATCGATGGATCACATCCTTACTCAAACTTGTCCCTGCCCACGCAGCAGCACAAGCTAATTTCAAACCTACTAAGATTTCCTATTTTAGTCGCATAACTGAAGTGAACCATTTAACAGATACTTAAGTTTCTCAGTGAAATAAATGCAGGATCTTCTGCTCAAACATTGAACGAAGAGAAAAGATGGTTTCTACAGAGAGATAACAAGTTGATGAATGTGTCAAGAAGATCACTGAATTGAGAAATATGGTATTTTGCTTAGCGTGCACCCATGCTCTCTCTCTCTCTCTCGGCAAGTATTGTGCTCCCATGTTTCTGAAGCATTCAGGTTTTACTCAGGAAGTGACAATAATTTCGTGGTTATCAACCAAAAGGATATTGATCCTCCACCCCTCTATCTCCAAGCTAGAGCAGGGGTAACCAATTCTGACTTGTTACTACATGATGGTTCTGCACTTACATTCAACCTTGATTTGTTCTGGGGTTCCATTTTAGTTAAGAGAGTGTGTCATGATGTCCCCAGCTGAACTTGGAACATGAAAGTTGTCTGACATTATACATAATAGTACTCTATAGGCCACAAAATAACTAGTTATGTTTGAGACAAAACCAATGTAGAAATACAAGTTCAACAACCTTTTTTTGGCGGGCTTGTACTTGAAGGGCTAATGCCTGTACATAAGGTATGTAACTATATACAAAGACCATGTCAAAAAAAAACTATAAACTAAGACCTAAGCATGACAATTGATCTTCCAAGTGATGCATGTACATATCTCTGTGGCCAACAACCCTTTTCTTATGTCCGGAACATGCAAGTAACATATATGTTTTGCTGCCAACAAAGAGAGTTACTAATGTCGGTAATAGTTAGTGGCTGGGTACATATGAATTTATTTTACAACAGTCATATTCCAATGCTAACCAAGCTTCTTCCTTGCTATTAGTAGAAATACAGATTCAACAATAAAAGTTGTACTGCACCATACGCTCCTATCCAAAGTGCTAATTATTTCAGCAGCAGCTCTAGTTCAGTTCAGACCAACAGCAAAAACTAGTCGGATTCTAAAACCAGTGCAGCTACGTACTAGCAAAAACAATCATAATCAATCCTTCCTCACAAGTACTATAACAAGAGTTATGTTTATTTTTCATGATTGGTTGAGTCAGTCCGCCACACAAGTTCAAACAAGACTTGGTGCTCAAGTATAATCCCGTGCGCCTAGTAGCGGGCTAGCTTCCAAAGTAAATCTGGGCACACAAGTTCAAACAGGACTTCATGCTCAAGTGTAATCTCATGCACCTAGTACCAGATTTAGCACTGAACTGATTTTGAGCTGAGCTCCTCCTGTAGAGGCTGATCTGAGTCGTAATACTCTAAGCACCTGAATACCCGAATAATATGGTTGGAACAAGGAAGAAATCTGGGATGTTACATTTAGGGACTAAAATGGGTGGTCGGAGGGTTATTTTTCTGCCATTGCAATGTACATGGTATATTTCCTAGTATATGTAAAAGAAGAAAAACCCAAAAATATGTATACGCCATCTCTCTTATCATTTTACTGCAATTCTTCTAGGAATATAGTACAATCTCCATCTAGTTAATTCCGGAAGAATGTTTGCATCCCCTTGTTCAGAAAGAATGTTTGATTCATCACTTGTCTGTATGTGTTAATTCAGGTAGAATATTGCATCTTTTTTTTCTCAATAGCTATTTCTTGTTAAGCATTAGGTGTTAATTTTGTTGCTGTCAGGTCCATGGATCCAACTGATTTCCATGGAATCTCCGCTTGTAGTTTGAGGCCTGATCTCTGCTCGGTGTGGTGGTGCAAGATCATATGGAAACCAGAGTTCCTATTGTAGGCTCAGTCTGGCAGGTTCATGTTTCCCAGCTAGTAATGAATTATTCTCTGACGTTCTCTCTTGTATACTGATTAGAACATGCTCTTGTCTATATTTATTAGATCGTGGATTCCTTCCGGGTCGAGTCAGGGGCTAAGAGTAGGTGTGATGACGAGCAGAAGTGGATTAGATAGCATGACAAGCAGAAGTGGATTAGATAGTTCATAGCGCTCTTTCCCCTTTCTGTTTCTTAGTTCATTATGCATGTCTTGTTTTTATGAATGAGTGGATAACTCCCACTGTCCAAAATCTGATGATGCTTTTTTTCGTGTCGTTGATTCTGCAGGCTCTGAGATTTTTTTACATGGATCGAGATATTATAATGTGTGCCTTTGTAATTCCTAGGTAATTACGAGGTCTTGCATGATGTAGATTATTTTAAGATTTTCAAGTTGTTGGCACTGGGTACACCATAGCAAGCATGACTAATGAATCATCCCAAGCATCAGTAGTAAAATGTCGTTAGTTAACAAAGTAAGCGTGAACCGGTGTTTTGATATGCACTTTCTTATATGAAGGAGTCATAGATATTCAGAACATGTGCCTTGCAATTAATTGAAACAGAATATCATCAGTTTACAAAGTAAGAAGACTCAAAGTCTCTGTGCTTGTACTTCATAGCACGGCGATGACCTTATCGAATGTGTGTATTATTGTTATTTCTTTGTTGGGTGATCGTACTGACATTGCAAATATCTGCAGTTAATTTCCATTTCTACATTTCGATTCTTTTTAATAGACTGGAAGCTAAACATAGATAATGATAGTTCATGTTAGTTTCAAGCTGATGTAAGATGCAAAACAAATTGTACTCGATACAGGCTGCATAATCGGTAATGTTGTTTAATAAATTTCATTTCGAAGATGTTCTTATATTCAGATTATTAACCAGATCTGTATATAAATCTTACTTTTTGGTAAATCACATTTGTATGGTGCTCCTTTACATTTTACTTCTCTATTAACCTGATTTCCTTAATATAACTAACTAATCTCATATTTTTGTAGATGACCAAGATAAATTGACGATGCATGGCTCACATGTTGATTGCAAGGTTAAGAATGGAGCTACTACAAGATAGTTAGAATGTCATTCTTAGGATCAATGTTTCAAACATTATAGTTGATTGCAAGGTCAAGAATCGGGCTATTACTAGATAGTTTCATCTCTTGTAATCTTTGGACAATGTTCTTTGTAATGCAAAATGCTTGATTTAATATATGAGATCTTTCTGTTTATTATATTGCTTCTCCTATGCACTATCGCCAGTACCTAATAATTATGGATCACAATATATAAAAAATAATTAATTGGTTAGGCTATTTAGCGAAGCTTCTAGTTGTTGCAATGATCTAGAGTCGCCACCAACGCATATGAAATGTTGTTGGGCTCTAGGTCTATATGTTGCTACGTAACAACGCTTCTACATGTCTTTTACCAACGCATGCATATATGTTGTTGTAGATCCTTCCAACGGCACCAACGACAACGCATATTAATCCGTTGGTGTAGACCATCGCAACGCATATATGAAGATACGACAACGCATTGATGCGTTGTTGAAGGGGGGTTCGTGTTGTAGTGAAAGAAGATATTGATGGTATCTTTTCAACAACTTTTGTCCACGGGTCAAAGTTATCATGGTGTTTGAACCTAAGTTATCAAGTCCAGAAGCCTATATTATCATAAAAATTACCGGGGATATGTTTCAGTGAAAAAATATCGTGTGAAAAATCATGTACATATGACTTAAAAAATGGAAAGTTCGTCGTTTACGTATACCTATGTTTTAACAAAAAAAACTCCAGGGTCAAAGTTATCACGGTGTTCGTATGTAATTTACTAGGTCGGTGGTACGTAAATTATCATGCAATTTACACCAAAGTTATCGGGTATGTTTCAACAAACTTTTTTCCTAGTTATCAGATCCATGACGCATAAATTACCATGCTATTTACACATAACTTATCAGAAAATGTTTGAAAAACTTTTTTGAACTATGTGAAGTGGTATGGAACGTGCAAGAAAATGACCGAACTTAGATGCACAACTTAAAGTAATTGGGACTGATAAGAGTGTTGATTTAGTTTCTTTTAGAAACTCGTATTAAGAAGGTATAAGTAGTGTGTACCTTGTGAGAAACCAACAAATTGATCTAGCCTAGTTTGTTGTTGTTGTTTGATTGGCACATGTGGTTTTGGGTTCAATTCTTGGCTACCACAACAATTTTTGGCTATTTATCTTGAGGCCTTGCATCATAGAAAAATTTCCTACAAAATCGGATCCCATTAATGCTGCATTAATCATGAAAAATCTGCCGTAAAATCGAATCCCATTAAAGCACCAACAATTCCACGGCCACGCGATCAGAAAGTCATTAAAGGGATAATTATTCCGTGATGTGTCTGTTTTCATAAAATCGGATCTCATTAAAGTGGCAATTATTCCGCGGCGTGGGATCCTGATCGAGCGGCATCAAGATCGTTCGGAATTTACAAAATATTAATTGCATGCTAAACATTTTGAGTGCTTGCCACTGAAGCAATATAGATTGTTGGATTGACATGGTTTGATAATCAAAATTTGTTGGATCTACCTGATGAGGTTATTTTCCACCAGGTAGGCCCGCAACAATATAAGGCTCGGCTAGGGCCTAGGTAGGCCAAGCCCGCACGTGTTACGGACAAAGCCAATGTCAGTAACGGGTGTTTACTTGCTTTAGTGATAATGCATGGGTTTGCACTAATTTCCAAAAGAGTTCGGTGATCTCAATGGTATGGACTATGGACACCTCAACATGGACTCAATCCTTTCTAGTTTGTCGGCCACCCGAACTTCCTTCCGCGTCAAATAGTTGGGCATCCCACTCTTTTGGTTTGGTAACCTCGGAGAGTTAATTTCCCATTCCTTGAATATAAAGTTACAGCAAGACATGTTCCTTGGGATGGGAAAAATATCACCGCCGCTGGTTCGGGCAATACTTGTTAAGTCGGTGCTCACCTCACAAGCGGTATACCACAACACTGCCCTTACACCCCCTCCGAGAACTTTACATAACATCAACAAAATTGAGAGAGCTTTCCTATGGATGGGTACGAAAAAAGCTACACGAGCAAAGTGCAATGTTAATTGGAATATCATTGCGGTCCAACTGACCTTGGAGGTTTGGGTATCCTAGACCTCGTTAAGTTTGCGAGGGCTCTGAGAATAAGATGGCTTTGGTCTGAATGAAAAGAGCCAACCGAGATGTGGGCTGGGTTGGAAAATCCTTGCGATGCAACAGACTGTGGCCTCTTCTGTGCCTCCATTTACATTACCATTAGAAATGGTACCTTTTTTGGTATTCACCTTGGGTCATCGGAGAGAAAACAATTGACATTGCTCTGATAGTCTTCGAGGTCTCTTCTAGGGAAAAAAATGAAAGCTAAGGAAAGCCATGCACAAGGACGCGTGGCTTGCCAAGATAAATCTTCCTATCCACTGGATGATGGACCATATATGGAAAATTGTCACCCTTTGGGCGTACGTGTGCCATTATCACTTGGAAGCATATGGCGAGGGCTGGGGGCTACTCGCTCACCCATGAGCTCCGCGGTATGAAAGGCTTGGGCACCTCGTAAGTTTTTTTTTTTTGCATTGTTAGCAATACAAAACTGGATTTGGACCGCGTATAGATTTGGAGAAATGTGGGTGGCCAAATTACGGGTTTTGTCCTCTATGTAAGCTGAGGAGTCTCCAGGACATATCTTCTTCAAATATCGGTTCGCCGTGAGACTATGGGGCATGATCAAAGTTTGGGTCCACCTCGACAACAACGAGATTTCACCGTGGAATAGAAAGTGTTCTATCAAGAATTGATGGATCAACATGTCCGAGACAAATAGGACAATACGAAAACGTAGGCTCCCCTCACCATACTCACTTATCAGACCATTTGGTGTAAAATAAATGCTACGGTCTTGTGTCACCAGTCTACTCTACCGTCCATTCTTCTCTCCAACATAAATAACATAAGGCTAAACTTTGGGTCATCGCCGGTACGAAGCATCTAGGCAATGCCAGATTAGAGAGTAACGACCTTGTAGTATTCTCTTACTTTGTAAAAACACTTATAAATCCCTTATTTAATGGATGAGGCAAATTGTATGCGTCCGTTTTGTAAAGAAAGAAGTGGTACAGACTATAAGAAAAGATGGTTCATCCCGTGGAATAAAAGACCGCTCATTTTGCGCTAAAGAAAAGAAAAGATAGGACAGATCAATTAAGTGAAGCATGCATCTTAGCTAGCCTAGTGGGAAAACTTGAAGACCATATCATGCTTGTACACCTCGCCGGGCCTGACGGTCGACGACGGGAAATCGGGGTGGTTGACGGCGTCGGGGTACGCCTGCGTCTCCAAGCACAGCGCGCCGTACTGCCCGTACACCTTCCCTCCTTTCCCCTTGTCGTTGCTGAGCCAGTTAGCGGTGTAGAGCTGCACCCCGGGCTGGTTCGCCCACAGCTCCAACGCCCGCCCGGAGTCCGGGTCCTGGACGCGCGCCACCGGCCGCATCGCGTTCTGCTGCCCGTCCACGGCGAAGTTGATGTCGTAGCCGCCGCCACCGCCCGGGACGATCTCCATGTTGGCGCCCACGGGCGTCGGCGTGAGGAAGTCGTACTTTGTGCCGGCCACCGGCGCGACCTGGCCCGTCGGGATCATGTACCCGTCGACGGGCGTGTAGCGTGAGGCGAACATCTGGAGCTCGTGCTCCAGGACGTCGCCGCTGCCGTGGCCAGCGAGGTTCCAGTACGCGTGGTTCACCAGGTTCACCGGCGTCGCCTTGCTCGTCGCCGTCGCGTTCATGTGGATGCTCAGGTCGTACGGGTCGGAGAGCTGGTACGTCACATACACGTCCAGGTACCCCGGGAACCCTGCATGCCCCAGGCATGATCCGCGAAAACAAGTGCACGTCAGATCTTTCTGTTAACCAATATATTATACCATGGTATAATGAAGATTAATCAAAGCGCGAGGAGCTATTAAACTATAAAGTTTTGACATGTGTAATAGTATTAGTTTTAGTGTTACCTTGCTCTCCGTCGAAGCTGCGGTAGTAGAAGGTGATGTACGGGGAGTCGCCGTCGTGCACATACTCCTTCACCGTCCAGATGACCTTGTTGAAGCCCCTGGGGCCGCCTAAATAAAGAGCAACAAGATGATTAAATGAGTACAAGCGCGTCGTGAGTCCATGCATAGGGTTTCGGTGAAAAATAAATTAAAATGAAGTCTGAAGCATGCCATGAATCGTGTTGTTGCCGTCGTTACGGAGGAGACGATAGGTTCTGCCGTCGAGCACGAAGCGGGCGTTGGCGATTCTGTTTGCTACGCGCCCAATCGTCGATCCAGCAGCAGCGCCTTTCTGATGAGACATGCACGCGTACAAAAAGGTTTTTGAATTGAACAGAGACGCACTGATCATGCATATTTATCTACCACTCCGAAGCAGTGAAAACAGAGGGATTTGTGATCTTACAGCGTATGCAGCAACGGTGTCGTACCCAAGTACAACATCAGTTAGGTCCCCTGGCAAAAATGTTTCACCCTTTGAGAAACAAGATGCAAGAATGCGTATGGGTTCTTGAAAGAAAGCAAGAAGCAAGCGGCCTTACCTTTACAATCAGGAACAAGGACAGAGACGAGGGTAGCTCCCCAGTTGGTGACCTTGATGGAGAAATCCCCCTTCTTGTTCTTGAGCTCGTAGAAGCCATCCGCCGTCCTTCCGGCGCCGGCGCTGCCGGCCAGTGCAAGGCACAGCAGCAAGGTGACAGGAAGCAGTGCAGCTCTGACCACCATTGTTGCAGCACGTTGCTAAAAGCAGAAAGAAGGTATTGTATGGCTACTATCGAGCATGCAATCGCATATGTATGATAGGTTGACGACGACTTCCATTAGGTTAGGTTCCTCTCGAGGTCGTACATGAGGAAAGTCAAAACTCTCCATTCAAAGTTTCTCCGATCCAAATTATTTCCTTCTTGGGATCTGAGATCTAGCAGAAGTTTATCGTTGCTATTTCCCAGTTGCAAGATTGTTAATCTCCCACTAGTGTCGAGTTTTACTCATTTAAGTTCTTTTCATTGTCTGCCCATGCATCCGAATAAAATAGAAGCAAAAAAAAAACTTTCAAGATGACAAGAAACCAATTTTGTTAGGTCTCACTCTGTCGGTGAGTAAATATACCCACTTGGGAAAGATGCTTGCCAACCCTAACTATGTAATGTGTCATATGCAACATCCATTTGGCTACATGATATACATTGTCAATCTCGAGATGAGTATAAGTCAGCCAGTCTTGTCAGGCTGCTCAAACTCATGATACATATTCCTGAATTAGGTTAATATTTACCCTTAGGCGCATGGCCGTGTAATTCTGAATGGGATCACTCTAAGTCCAGAGACATGACTACCCAGCTATGGTGTAGAGTTTGATATCCCTTACAAAGCGGCTGTATCACATTGCGAGAACATATGACAGTCTCAAGTCTAGGACATGACATATACATTTTACCTGAAACTAACTGATGACGCTTCTCGGTGCACCTCAAAATGGGTCTATTCGACACGGTGTTCTACCAACATAAGTCAATATCATTTGATTGATATCTATATATCCATTACCTATAAAACATGGTCACCATCTCATAGGTTGCTAGCCTATTGGTATGTGTCTTATATCTATATAGACTTGGGACCATTAAAGTCATGTACTTTCCCACCTATATTCAAGGATAATATTAAAGAGAGAAGTGCATATATCAACCCAACTCCTGGATGGGTGTAATATACAACCCTCAACTATCAAGTCATCTAAGTTGATCGCGCCCTACTGTTTAACCATGAACCCAACACCGACTCAGTGCCTTGCAACGCAATGCAACACCAAGGAGACCTCGGTTTGATCCCTGACTTCTCCCTTTTTCTTCTCTATTTTCTATTAAGTGTGCGCTAATGGGCCGGCCCGTTAGTGTCGATGCTTAAGCAAGAGCTCCTTCCGTCTCACTATAAGCGAGATATAGCTCAGGCGGCATCCCGTCACACCCATCCAAGGTGGGCGGCTCTATGGCAAAGAGCACACAAATCTGCCCACGTGCACGAATCCTGATGTGCCTAAATCTAAGTGTCATGGACCTGGCTGAGATATTGCTAAACCTCCGTCAGCTGGGATTTAGCAAAACCGTTATTTCTCTAAGCACCTTGCATTTTAGAAGACGTTAATGGCATTTTCTTTATAGAAAGGACCCCAATAGTTGGGGAACGGTTGCCGGGGGAGCTCCCAGCTGTCAATTCGTTCTCGAGGACACTCGAATAACAAGCGAAAGCGAACGATTTCGTTCGCTGGGATAAAACCCTCACAGCGAACCCCACAGCCCGCGGGCCTCTTTACTGGGCCATCGTATGTAAAAAAAAGATAAATGCCATCATATGTAAATCATGCATGGCAGTTTAAAAAAAACTCGTTGTGGTTCTATAATTTGAGTTGCCATGTCAACAAAGAGGAAAAAAATGCCATGATAATAAATGTCATCTCTTAAATAATAAAAAATGACATCTCTTAATAATAAAAATGTCATCTCTTAATAAAAAGGCCATCTCTTACTAATGGACGCGTCTAGGGACCGGCCAGCCGCTCCCTAGCGTTCCCAAGCGGCCACCACCAGAAAAGGAAAGATTCGGTCCCCCTGACCTCAGAAAAGGAAATCCAGCTACAGACCCACGCCAACCCAACAAACTACACACAGGACGCGGTCCCCAGGCCATCACATGCCCTTCCCTCCCCTCCTGAAGCACTCGAAGCTCTCACGCCCTCTTGGCCACCAACCTTCTCCCCATGCCCCTACCTGCCCCCACCTAGCTTCTTCTCCACGAAACAAGGGGTTCCCAGCTCTGGATCTCCATCGCCAGAGCTGCCATGGCAGATGAATCAAGGTGAAATAACAATGCTATGGAACAATTTGCTGCGAAAAAAAGAAGAAAGAGGGAGGACATATTAGAAAGTACCAGGCAGCACCAACAAGGGTGAAAAAAGAGGTTGATCCTTCTCTCCCCATGTCCAGATCCTCACTCCTTGACTTTCCCTTTCACCCCCACACCAAATTTCTCTTTGAAAAATAGCTTCTCCATACTTAAAAGACAACACAAACAAGGATAAAAAATGGGGAGATCCGGTACCTGTGCAATTTTAACTAATTATTGTCCAACTAGATCATAAGACAAGTCAACTTTTGCATCAATGTGTGCAACAAAACACAGAAAATATGCAAATATATATAAGATAGCACATATAGAGTCTTATTTCACACATAATGCAGAAGAACCAGTGTCACTGTAGCAAAAAAAGAAAAGAAAAAAAAGCATATTGTAGGTACAATGAAAATATAACTACCAACTAGACAAGAAGTATATGTATTTTTTTCCTTTGATCTTTCCACACAGTAGTATATGTGACTTTGTAGCTTAGAATTGTGTGCAAAAATCTACATCAGTTCATGCACCCCCATAGCCTGTAAAACCTGCACATGATGCAAAAAAGAAGCTTGAGAAAAAAATGAACCAACGCTAGCTTGTATTTGTGCAACTTAACGAGTACAAGTGTGCAACCGACAACACTCCCATATCCATCCACTTATGGGGTTTGAATTTCATTAGTTGGCATCTTCAACTCATATAAAAGTAAAAGATGTCAACTCAGATAATTTCAGATTCATTTTGGTTTAGCTAAAAATCTGTATGCAGAATTCCAAAAATAAACTTTATGTTGGTTGTTGTGCAACTACATCATCTATTTTGTGCAACTGCAAGTACTCCTGCATGCAAATCATGTTGCGTGTTTACGCAGCTATGTAATGAATTTTGAACTGAGAAACATGATGAATTTACCATATCTAAACACAAGAAAATAGATAAAATTCCAAATAAGTAGTGCAACTATAGTCAAGTGCATTTGCAAACCTAGAAAATCATATGCATGTGAACACATGAGGATGCCAACTACTGAATGGTTCTTGTGCAACTAAAGAAGTTGAAGATGCCAACTCATGTGGCACTGTTGCGCAACTATTAAAAAATTGGTGATGCCAACTCCCTTATGCAACTAAAATAGTTGCGGATGCCAACTCATGTGATATTGTTATGTGACTATTCAAAAAGTTGAGACTGCCAACTCCCAAATGGTTCTGGTGCAACTATGAAAGTCGAGGATGCCAACTCGTGTGATACTGTTGTGCAACTATTTGAAAACTTGAGGATACCAACTCTTGATTTTTGTACAACTATAGAAGTTTCAGGATGCCAACACCTAGCTGGTTCTTGTGCAACTGCGTAAAAAATAATATCCCAGGTTTCTTTGTGTAGGAAAAAAATCCTAATGCCATTTTATGTTAACTCGGCAGCAGCTGTAGACGATGTGCCAACTCCAGCTACAACTCCAACCTGCATGGTCGCCTTCCGTTTCCGCCGTTTCATGAAGAGGAATGGGTCACCAACCTAAAGGATGCATGGAAAAAGTAACTTGTGTGTGTGTGTCCAAAAAAGGGAAATGCACCCTCACTGCTTGCTCGATACCCCTGTTTTTGAGTCAACGAATAGTCACGACTAGTCGATGAGTCGTAACTAGAAGTCGACTCAGACACCTCGACTAGATCGGCACGGCATGACTCGTCAAGAGTCGCTACCCTAGAAGGACTTGTCGAGTCAAAAACTTTGCACGATACTTACCTCATCATCCTCCGCCTCCCCATCGACTTGGGGGGCTGTTTCGAGTTCCACCGAGAAGAATTGTTTACAGGCCCCTGCATAGAACAAACAAAACACATAAC